>NC_140924.1:23062756-23135498 GCF_045865225.1 Trachurus japonicus
CACTTAGCAATAAACATGATTCTGATTAACTAAACCGCAGCTTGAGGGTGTCATATTGAAAATAGCTAACACTGGCATTCATCTGTAGATACCTGACATAATGTACTAATTCAGGAACTCTGAAGGTAAAAAAAAGTGTGCTCAATGAGCTACATAGCTAATGCTACTCCGTTTAACTACAATGTCTCAGTTTGCTTATGCAAAATCAACATGGTATAGACATGATTGTCCACAACTGCAGGTTCTTCCATGTATTAATATGGAGATACACTGTATTATCTATAGTTATAGGTATGAGAGATTCCAAGTCTTAATCAGTGGGATCAGACTCCCCAATTTTTCCTTATTTATGTTCGCTATGAGCTTCGTCCAAGACAGTGTGATAGTAGTGGACCATATGTTGTAGCCTACAGTTGTCTTAGCTCTATGTGAGCGTGCCAGACAAGTTGTTGTTTAATCAAATGTAGCCTACATTTCTTTTATGTTGTAGTGTATAAGATTCAAACATTTGATTGGATGATTATAATCAACCTACCATCTTCCCTTTGTGTTTTCTGTAGGCTGTAAAAAAAGGAAAAAAGACATAAATTAAAGCACTTCACAGTAAAGTACACATGCCTAAAAAGCTAATCAGAAAATACATCAATAGCTAAATACACAACAGGTTAATTATTTACTCTATGGTTATGTAGGGCAGCCCCGGAGGCAACAACATAATATGACAACATGTACAATGTGTCTGAAATATTGTGTAAAAGTAAAGACTCGTTTAATCCACATTACGATTAGAATTCATCCAAGATTGTTACCACTATTCTACCAGCTGAGCATTCATTATATTTGACATTATGACTTTGTAAACTGCCTTAAAACTAGGACTCAATTAATGAGCAGCACTAAATGCTATTATCCCAGAACTGGCTAAAACGTTTTTTTTTTGTTTTGATCTCACATGTGTTCTCTATCAATAGGTGTTATTTTGCATAAATGTGAAATGACGGCAGTATAATTTGACTCTGAAGAAAAGCTGCACTTTGTTACTTTATCCCAGGGGGAAAAAATGACAGGTCAGAAGTAACACAACAATATAAACTGGAATTGTTCATATTTTTCTTGTTTTTATTAAAAATGTCGACAATGCCCTTGTTAATATGTGATTACAATCATATTGTGACTTTTATCCTATTTAAAAATACATTAAATTTAATTAAATTTCATTTTTGGAACCATTAATGATACTCATTTGGATTTTTTTTTTACGTTTGTAGATCACTCATTAACACGCAGCTTTTCTTTAAATTTCTGACATGTCAAACTTTAGGATTTGTTAGAGACTAATTCATCTGTCTAACCGTCATAACTATGACACATGAAACCGTAAATACAGCCGATCAACCAAAAAAAAAAAAATTGCTCGAGTGCGATTACTTTCCGTTACTGAAAACTGGTTCTTAAATGTAACTTGGTCAAAGTGAGACGTATCCTCAAGATTTTTTGCAGTTCTGTTAGGTCATGCATAATACCAAGTTAGACATATCAGACTTGTATAGGCTCAGAGAAAATCGCCATGTCTCCATGACCCCAGAAGAGTTTGACAATAAGTCTGCAAAATTTTCTGTATAATTCAACTTCTCTCATTATGCTTTTTCTGTATTTTTTCTTTTTTGTGGAGTTATTGTTGTGGAATGGACTCACCTCTGTTGTGCCTCTCCTGTTGTGCAGACACACATCCATAAGAGCAAAATTAGAAGGCGTAACATATCCATGGCTAACTTTTTGTTAGCAGGAGAGGAAGACAGAAGGGACAGAGCAGAGGTCTTTATATAGGGCTAGGATGGGTCAGGGGAGTGTTTGTTGGAAACCCAGGTGGATGTGTTGGGTGGGTGGTTGCTGTGGATGCTGAATTACTGCATTACGTGATGTTGCAAAATGTGTAAATGAGTAACTGTAAGTGATAGGGACAGGGCAAGGTCTTTTGGGTGTGGTTTGTAGGTATGTATCAGAGCATATGTATGCATGATTTTTGACCTATCAGCAGTTCATAGGGTGGGGATGCCCATCAAACAGTACATTACAAATGAGAACTTGTACTGTAAGACACTATAAAGGTTATTGTGTAATAAACAGAATACTTTGATCACGTGGAGCCACTTTTTCAGCACATATTGTATATTGACATGTGCGATTTTCCTATGTTCATATGTGTATTCTTCAGCAAAAACAATACGAGGTATTAAACATGCAGTGAGTTAAGCCTCACCACTAGCTAAGGGACACTATAAACTATTATTAAATGACCACAGTCATTCCAGTGGAAAAGGATCAGTTATTACTGCATGTGGTTCATTATCATAATTTATAAAGTAAATCAGACCTATTGTTCAGTTAAAATATTCATACAGCAGGCATGAGTAGCCTTATAAACACATACAGTCAGCTCTCGGGTGAGCTCTGAATTCTTGTCAGCACCATCCCCAAACTACAAAAACTCACTCGACTGAATCACACCATTTCTGTAGATTTTTCAGTTGCACATTCAAACTGCCAATATCCTGTTGTACCACGTCCCAGAGGTTTTACTGCCGAGTTCCCCAATCTCTGGACCATGGACCAGTACCAGGTCACAGCATATTTGGTGATGCGCTGCATATAAAGAATCAATTCATCCAAAGTACAATAAAGTAATGATAATTGTATCACCTAATCATTTATGGTTGCACTGTTTCTTTTTTGTCCTGTGCTCTCTAGTCATGATGGCGCTGCTCCAAAACACCTGCACACACCCATGTACACACACCCACAGCGCAGACAGGCAGTTCTAGAACAAACCAGGAAAAGAACAGAAAAAAGAAGATTACTGTCCATGACTGTAAGAGCTTTTTATTACACCTCTTCAACAATTTCACTAAACTGTGACAATACATTTGAGCACATTTGAGTCAAGGCTCATAATAATGTTTCAATGATTCTAGCTTCCTTGTAGTCATTGAGGGGCCATGCTTTAGTCTTTACCTTGTGGCCACATTACTGGCCATCTAATGTTTCTAAATCAAAGGTATACCGAGATGTACTATCCTGGATAACACAACGTATGGTTACATTGAAATCTTGGTTCTCTGAGTGAAGACTATCTCTCCACTCCGTTACATATTTCATATGTTCGGAATATGACCCCCACTGGAGAGATATTCTTGAGATGATAGAGATCGTCTGAGGCCAACAGACCTCATCTGAAAAGAGGCCAGAGACTGTTCTTCTTGAGGTGGATGACTAAATTATTTATTTATATTGTCGATTGTAACTTTTGCAGTGGTCTGTTAGTCTGTGAGTCTCAACAGATTGCTGGGAAATATTGTTAAACTTTGTTGAAAGATCATTTTCGCTAACTTAAATTATTTTGGACACATTGTCACTCAGGTGGCAAAGGTCATTTTAGTAGAACCTCATCATCCTATTTGTCCCATCAGCTGTTGGATGTGTTAATTGCATTGGCAACTAAGCCTTGTTGGCTTAGTTGCCAATGCAATTAACAAAGTGATGGACTCTGTGTGCTTACATATAATTACAATGATATCATGCATGTACGTCTGCAATTTATTTTTATTATTGTACTTTATGATGTACTCAGTGGTTGATTTGACTACTGTTGGATATCAAACTGCACCTCAGGGGCAATACAGGCTTTCTTATCTAATCTTCATTTTTGCCTTCTTCATTGGAGACGTACAGGTTCAGAAAAGTGTAAAGTAACCATGAGAAAGAAAACAAGAAGAAAAATAATAATGATAAAATGACTATACAAAATTGTTATAGCCGAAACCAAGCAACACCCATGGTATAAAATCAGAGACATAAAAGGGAGGGGAAGGAAAGCATAGTTACATAACCGTTTTCCGTCCACCTGAGAGCCACACCTAGTCTCTGACCTTAGCAACAGTTTTATCTCAAACCATCTAAACATATTCGTCACACATTTAACTATCAGGGGTGGAGGAAGAAGATATTCCAGAAATTACAAAATGGAACGGATGAAAAAGAGGTGAAGTGTCAGATGTATGAAGAAACACACTGTCATTCCAGTTGTTACAAATAGGTTTCTTGGCAAACCAAGGAGGTGATGTGGAGGCTGCTGCTGCCTACTTGTACCAAGGTCTTGAGCAGACATTTGTACTCAATAACATCTCAGCCTCTGGGAATTCATAGTTTGAAATCCTTTTCCCAGGTACTTAGACTGATGCAGTTAAGTCAGCGAGCTAGGTGGTGGTAAGTGTCTGATCAATTTTATAAAACTTTTATTAAAGTTTGGTAGGCTAAATGTGACAAACTTGTCTAAAAACAGACGCTGCTAATCACAACTGAGCAGTTAAAGAGGCCGAAAGACAACTTCAGATTGTTTGATCCTGAAACTCTAATTACTAAATGCGAAACAAAACAACACTATTTTTTCATTACTTATTGAGTCCCCCCAGATGATATATCCGAGTCCAACTTATTGTTTTTTTTATGATGCTTTCATTTGATAGGTAAGGTGGAGACAGACAGAGTGGAAGAAGACTGCCTGGATCTCAAACCAGAGATCTGCTGCTCAGGATGTGCTGAAACTGTCCAAGAGACAGTCCAAAAATGTGTTGTTACTGAAAATTATACAACAAGTAGTTCCGACCAAGCAATCTGATTGGTCAACAAGACATTTAGAACGTGCTCAAATCAGCATGACAGCACGCCTAACTCATCACTAAAAATATTACTCCGCCAAGTCTGTGGCAACATTGTATCCATCTCCATGGCAACATTGTAACTGTCAGAGCTGGAGCAGGAAACGGCTGAAAAATACGCTACAAAATGGATCCGTTTGTTGTTAATTTTGATTTATTTGGCGGTCTCAGTTTGGATGAATGGTTGGAGGAGGATGAGAAGAACCAAATGACAAAAGAAGAAAGATTTGTGCCCATGTCACATGAAGAGCTCAATCAACTGGAACTGTCCAGGAACGAACAGACCACGTCCCGATCAACGTCTTGGGCTGTCAGATGTTTCCAGGAATTTCTGAAAAGCACCAAGCAGGACGTAGATTTTGTAACTGTTACAAAAGTAGAACTAAACAGGATTCTTCGTGAATTTTATGGGTCAGCAAGAAACAGCCAGGGTCAGCACTACTCCATCAGCAGCTACGTCGGATTGAGGGCAGGCATCAACCGGTACATCAACGACCCTCCTCTCAGTCGCGCATGGTGTCTAATGCAGGACACTGAGTTCACAACGTCTAACAACGTGTTTAGTGGACTCATTAAGTCTCTCAGGAGAGCGGGCCACGACAAAACGGAACATCATGCCGCGATCACCGAGGAGGACCTGGTCGTTTTAAGAAAATCGGAGGCAATGAATCCAGACAGCGCGGGGCTTAGTAAACAAAGTGTGGTTTGACATCCAGTTACATTTTGGAAGGAGAGGAAAGGAGGGTCTGAGAAAACTAACGCCTCAATCCTTAGAAATAAAACGCGATTCAACAGGTGGGTTTCTCAAAGAGCCACGCATATTATGCATACCGTAATTATTTTTTTTATTATGTTGTTATTATGTGGTCAAACTTACCTGATAATTCATATGCTTTTTTAAAGGCACCAAATATGTGACACTCGGCTTCAACGAGGAGACAAAAAATCACAAAAACCACCATGAAAGGGACCGTCAAAGCAGGAGAGGCGCAATGTTTGAAGACCAAGGGAATGAATTGTGCCCGGTTTCATCATTTGAAAAATACATTTCAAAAATCCCCGAAGAAGCCAAAGCGTTCTACCTCCATCCAAAAAGAGGAGAAAGGTTAGGGGACGTGTGGTACTCGTTGGAGCCGATGGGCGTTAACTACCTGGGTTCAATGCTGTCGCGTATATCCAAAGAGGCAGGAACATCAGTGATATACACAAATCACTGCATCAGAAGTACCACCATCCAGAAACTGGCAGAGGGTGGACTCGAAGCCAGAGAAATAATGACTGTCAGTGGACACAGGTCGGAGAGTTCTCTCCAGAGCTACTGGGCACCTTCTCTGGATAATAGGAAACGGTGGAGTAACCTGCTGTGCGCTGGCCAGGAAAACAAGAGACCATTGGAAGGTCGCTCAACCACATCACCTGCTAAACGGCAGAGCTCCAACATGGACTTTATGAGTTACTTCAACAACTGCAATTTTAATGGCAGTATGCAAGTGCATTTCTATAATAATAATAAATAAAGTGATAAATCTGAAACGTTTTAGCCGAGAGGGTATTCCCTTCGGTGTGAGAGACACGTAGCTATATTGTGACCGGTGAACATGTTTTTTTATTTTTTTATTTTTTTTTTAAATATAGCCTAATAGAAAAAAAAATCATCATCTTTGTTATAACTGTAAAGTTGGGATATGTTTGGGTATTACATTTAGTGCATATGTCTATAGTTAATGTATTAATAGTTTTGTTATTTTGTAGCCTGTATTTGTGTAGTAATCAGCTGTTTCCCCCTGCCTGTGATTGGTTCAATGTGTGTGGTAGTGGTGATTGTTTGTGGTTGTCATGGTGATGATGCCGGTCAGTAAAGTGGAGTGTAAACAAAGTCTGTCTCCGTTTCTCCGTTCCTGTTTGTCTGTTTTCCTGAGCATCAAGACTCTATACCACCACAACGAACCCTCATTCTACATAATCTTGGCTATAAAAATAAGCATTTTTTGTTTATTTGAGCAGTATTGATTTAGTTAGTCCGTTTGTCCGTTAGGGAAAGTCCGTCAGAGAGACGCTAGATGTAGCCTAACAGCGGTGAAAATAAAATATGGCCTAGAGCTGATCTGGATACCTCTACGTTTCTCTCTCTCCCTCTCTCTCTTTGCGACTTTTGGGCTTTTAAATAATCTGGAGTAATTGAAATGTTTGGCTTTCCCATCAGCTGTGTCGGCGAAAGTCCGCGACCGCGTTAAAACATGAACGTCAGCTCAGAGTTCACTCATCTGGGACTAGAAAATCATTTCTGTTGCTAGGTCGTTACTAAGATTCGGACTATTTGCTGTAGAGGTGAACTAGGTTCCATTACACATAGGAGTCTACTGACGTGACTGATTGTGTTTCAGTTATTAGTCAGACCCCAATTATTTCCATGGAAACGGGAAGCACACTCGCAAAAAACTTTAAATTTTGAGAGCAAAACGTCCATCAACATGAATATATTTTGATGATACATTTTATTTAGTTGGTAATAGTTGTATAATCGCAATATTACCCTCGAGGGTGTGCTTTAACGTCATTTGAGAACTTCGGTGATGCTTGCGGACCTCGGCGCAAGCGCCTCGGTCCTGACCGCATCACCGTCGTGCTCAAATGACGTTAAAGCACACCCTCTCGGGTAATATTGCTTAAATGCGCTGTGTTGGGATTTTTGTGTGGACAAACAATTTAAGCACGATTAGATGAGATTTCGGCGGTTGAACATGTCTTTATTGCTTTGGAAGTATATCAGCAGCAGCCATGATAAGAACTCTCTTAATGTTAAGAACAGTGTCTTGAGTGCCTCATATATCTTATCTCCTATAGAAAAGGAAATACTGGTCTGTCCTTTACAAAGAAAGGAGAAATCGCTGTCTGCAAACCATTTCGCCAAGATGTCAATGACCACTTGGCAGTAATGAAACAAGAATAGTAAGTGCGGGAGAGGTTAAAAAACCCTATATGGGCTTATAAAAAGCACCTCCCCAAGAAATATACATACATTCAGAAGATAAATCAACAACAATAGGAGAAAGCAACAACAAATAACAAAAAAGAAAGCAATACAAGTGCCATTTTATAGCACACACTCAAAAAAGTCAGAAATAAAAACATGGGTAGCCTATGTATTAATATAAAATAATTGTATTTGACTGAGTGAGTGTATGAGCATGTAAAGAGATAATGATCCAATGACAAATATATTGGAAAAGAAACTATTAGGAACCTTGATTTAACAGGTAAGCTTTCAGTCTTAACTTAAAAATTTTGCGACCCCACTCCCCATAGTTTGATTAAAGCATCTTGACTTTTACAATACACTTAACTGTTTGGCATGAAAGGTATGTGAAAATTCTGATTTCTATACGAAACCACTATTGAACCCAGAGCCCTTAGGGTCTGTTGGCTTGAAGCTGACATCTGAATTGAATTATTTGTAATCCAGGCTGGTGACAGTTTAAAGTAGTTTGTAGTTTGTACAGGGTGTGTATAAAGAGCTCTGTGCGCCACTTCTGATCTTTAGACTTTTTCACTCCGTTTGAGTTCCTTAGAGCCACACGGATATAAGGATTGGCATGCAGTGGGCAGTGTATGTCCTTTCTTATGTTTGAACAAGAATGCATGTGCTTGGTGGTGGTATTAACACAATATTTGTCTATTGTGAATGCACGTTTTCAAGAACTCTTCATACTGCCTTGTGTAACTGAAACTGAAAACACTAGAACAATGGAATTTCTCTCTCAAAGGGAAAACTGTTTGCAACTGTTGTCAAGTATCTTTCATTTACACAGTTTTTTGTTATTTATTGGAACAAAAAGAATAATATGATTACTTTATTACATGGATTACAGTATGAAATGACTCAGAAATGACATTTACATAATGGGATATTCTGGTAAGGCTTTCCAAGGTCATATTGATAATGCATTGCAAGAACATTCATAAAACATTATAATGCATTTATGAGGCATTATAAAACTACATTTTCATTTTCATTTATTTTTTTACCTCTGTAAAATTGATAGAAGTATTTACAAGAAGAATCAGAGCCCTGGTTTACACAGCACACTAACATGATAATGACTTTTAGTCATATTGGCACCCAAGTCCATTCACTGCTCCTCCTGGACTTTAGTTCAATTATCACACAGACTTAACTCAACTACTGCTGCTTGGACTAAAACCATCCCTCTGCAACTGGGTACTGGCCTTGCCTGACAGACAACAGACTGTTAAAATCCCTTATGTCTCATGGTACGAGCAGTCGTATCAAACCCCTACCCTAACCCATTTCTTGTCTGTACCATCATCATTGGGGATCACTCGAAATGAGTATGATTGTCCTCTTGTTGGTGGGTCTGGTCATCTGTGGGTCTTCAGGTGGCTGTAGAGGCCAATCCTTGATCCACAGTCTCTGTTGCAATGGTGGCATATGTGAGTGGTTGCCATGATCGTTGTAGTTTGGGTTTGTGGAGCCGTTTTGGAGGTGGATCTCTCCTTCCTCTGTTGCCTCTTTGCTTCTGCGGCATGGTGGATGGTAGAGGTCCTTTTCTAACTGTGCTGTACCCTCATGGACCATCCTGTGCCACAAATCTGAGAGGGCTGCCTCCTCTCAAGTGTTCTGGCTGATGCATCACTTTTTAATGGGGGTTTTGATGGCGTCTTTGTACCGCTTCTTCTGTCCCCCTTGGGTGCACTGTCCTGTTGCTCACCCTGAGGTTTCTCCTGTTTTTTTCCCTGTTACTGTAAGGGTTTTCTTTGGAGTTTTTCCTTAGTGGATGTGAGGGTCTAAGGGCAGAGGATGTTGTTATGATGTTGTGTAAAGTCCTTTGAGACAAACTGTTGGGCTATAAACTTGCCTTGCATTGCAACAAGATGCTATTCAGTGTCTCTGTGAGCATTGTAGCTCTGCTGATGGTTTTAATCCTGTTTACAACTGAAAACGGGTGCTCCACAGAGCAACTTGTAACAGGCAATGACATCAGAATACCAAGCAAACAGTTAATGTTGGGGAAAACATCTTTGTCGCAGGAGTCTTCAATAATGGATGGAAACTGATGTCCCCCATCCACTTTCCGTTTGATGAGTTGCCGAAATACAGTCAATTCAGAGTCCTCCAAACCAAGTCCATAATGCCTGCTCAGCATGTGCAATGCGTCCAGCTGGCAAAATGCGTCTGATGCAGGCAGCAGGGAGGCAGCAGCCTTCATTATTATGCTTGATCGAGAACATGTTAATAAGACTATAACAAAAACAAAAAAATGCATCAAATTTTTTGGGTGTGCCAGCTGCCTCTGTGGGTAGCACTGGCACACCCTGGCACACCCGTGGCTACGCCATTGTTTCATGGGAATGTAATGTATTTGTTATCCAAACCAGAATAAACCCTCTAACTCTCTGGAGTTGTTCTTTGACTCTCAGTAGTACAGTTTTTTTTTCAATTCAATTCATACTTTATTAAAGACACATCTCAATGAGAGGTCCAACATCTTAAAAAGTTAAAAACAAAGAACAGACAGAACAATACAACAATACATTTAAAACAACAACAACAACGGTGATGCACATAAAATATAGCAATCACCGTCTGTACACAAGTGTACGCCAGTGGTTCCATCATTGATGTGAACCTGACTGAGGATTGATTATGCATGAAATAATACCATTTGATGAGTTAGATACTCTACATATGAATCTATACATCAGATTCTGTATCACAGCAGCATAGGTATGGACCCCACTTGCAAACATATGACTTCTCGGAGTCTTAAGCAGCAACCTCATACAGTCATTGTATTCCACAGTGAGTCTCTGCATGCTGCTTTTCTTGTACATACACCTCTTGGTGGGTCTTTACATCCACTGAGCACATGGTGAATGTGTACAGCTGCGTGTTTGCTTGAGCATACACTCTTCGACACTGTCTATATGAATATCCTTGTCATCAGAGAGATCATTTGTCAATATAATGACCAAGATATTTCATCTCATCATGCTCTGTAAGGACAGAGTCTGACAGAAAAAAGACAGGAAAGACTGATCGTCTGTCTTCTCTGCTTCGAACAATGCCAAAAGATAACAAGATCATCAGCATACATTAAGTGATTAACTAGTGTATCTCCTACCATGCATCCTGTGCCACAATTATTTAACTAAACAGAAAGTCCTACATATAAATGTTAAACAGGACTGGTGACAAAAACCCTGTGAAACATATCTATTTTTTTTTACTAGCACTGATTTTGTCTAGTCCACATGCTTTATTGCCACTTAACTCTTTAACTGCTTTCTGCACTTCTTGAGAAGTAACAGTAACATTTGCATTATTATCTATTTTGTCCATTTCAAACACATTACCTTTCACACAATGGAACCACTCACAGTTCTGCCTCTGCCATAGCTGAGATACTTTATTAGAGCTACTCACACCATCAATATTAGATGAGAGATAGTTTGCAATTATTCATTACTCTGATTTCTTTCCAGAAGTCCTTCAAATTCTTGCTTTGCATTTTTCTTGCCAAAGAGTCAGATCTCAGTTTATTCGTATGCTAACAAACATAGGTGCACATTGCTACACTGTGTAATGCAGTAAACAAAATCAAGTCTGAAGAGTATATTTCTGCATAATTTGATCACCTGCTCCACCATGTGGATGGAATGGGAATTGTTTTTTTTTTTGTTGAAAGCCCAGTGTCGACCATGGGATTCAAAAACATTAAAACATCAACCTTGAAATTAAAAGTCCGACATTAATTGTTGAAAGCAATATGGTAACTAATTTACCTAATATAATATGTGTCTGTACATGCTTACATATACTAATGAATTGAATGTTTTACTTTACTGCAATAAAAAACAAAATAATAACTTTATCACACTTGATTTTAGAGAACATGGGAATATTGGAGCAGTCACAATGCTTGGATGTCTGCTTGGTGTCTGGTTAGCGTATGAGTTGTAGCCAAATAGTGAACAAAGCTTTTTTGAAGTGGGGTTGTATGGGTGACAAATGGCAAAGTATAGAAAGGTCTCTCTGCTCTCCCCCACTGAGAAGCACAGTGAACGGCTGTCAGCGTATTTTTACCGCCTACGAGAAGTTTCATCTAAAAAAAAATACACCAATTCAAGAGTACGATATAAAGTATAAAATTTACAGTGAATCAGCTGGAAAAAGTGAGTTTATCTGGAACTAACCAACTCACCCAGTATTCCTCCCGGCAGGGTCAGATGGCAGAGGAATACTTCCAGGTGCTTCCATGTTGTGAAAGAGGGTAACTGCTCTTACTCGGAACAAGGCATCTATGGCTGTTGGCTCAGTGCTCTGCAAACAAGTATAACACACACTTTAATGTAGGACAAAGAACTATATGGATGAACTAACCATCAATATCATTACAAAAAAAAAAAAACAGGATACGTTCCATCTTTTAGCTCCCAATGTTTAAAAAGCCGTGGTCTCTGCAGATAGCAGGTCAGTCCTTGCATTTCCAAGGTATTTTAATTTGGCTTTAACCTAAACAAAAAATAGTAGTGAGTAATAAATTAGGCTAATGCTAAAAGTGGACATTGACTTTTTCAAAACTACATTGAAATGATTTGAATTTTACTCTACTGTTGCAATGTAGGCTAGAGAAGACACAAGTAAAACGCAGGGCTGCATTTGTCAAATGCTCACTGTTCATCTAAGTCGACCTCAAGTTTACACACACTGAAATGTAAACGTTTCACACTTGAATTAGTAGTAGCAAAGATATTCAATAAATGGTTTATAAACCGTCTTTGGTAGTAGGCCTACTTGTTCACCTCGTTCAGGCTGTGCACCTGGTAGCTACTTCCGGCTGTCTCCCAGTCTCGTCCTCCTCTTCCCAGTGAGTTTGGGCCGGGTCGGCAGATGAAGGACGGAGGGAAGAGGTGTGGATGGACGGGATAAGGTTCTTCATGACAGGTGAAGGAACAGGGTGGGCTACTACACACACTTTACTCGTGGTGTTAGGGAAGGCTGCTAACAGGACAACTAGGCCTAACTCCTCTTCTGTGACGCCAGGACGAGTAACCTCCGCCATTTTTTAAAGTCTGCCGCCATTCACAGCTTCTTTTTTTCCCATAGAACTTTATTCATGTTAAAGCAGATACGCTTTTGAAACCGTAAGTTACAGCTTCAAGTCACAACTACTAACCCGTAGCTCGTGTTTTTACCGTCCTGTTGTCTGTGAAAGTTCCCTATAACGGCCACTCGTAACTTCCGACCCGTGAACTCGTACCAGATCGAACTGGTATGACTTCACAGGAAGGAAAAACACAAAACTTGTATCCCACAAGGAAAATTTTCTCCTCGGGTTACAGCAGAGCAGAGTGACGGAGAGACTCGTGTTTAGGCTGAAATACTTCATGTAAGTGATTGCTGACGGAAAATAGGACTATTTAGGACTTATATTAACAAAAACATTCCACTGATATCTGCTCAATGGACACAAAAAAGAACACATAAGGGATTAGATAAATTATCTTACACAAATTATTTTGACGGCTTTTCTGTTTTTAGAATGTGGGATTGTTTGATGTATTATGTGAACTTTTTTTCAAAAATTAAAAAGGATGATTTGTGATTGACGAATTTGGTTATGTAGGCTATATGATATTTTGCAAGTAATTCGATTAAATTGATGATGTAATATTGTCGATGTGATTTGTTAGCAGCATATAAAAAACAAACAATATAAGCCTGTGTAAGAGAAAAACCAGAGTCAGTGTTTTCATGTTGATTCAAATCTGAAAAGACACTAAAGGTTTTCTGGCAAATCTTTTAAGGTGTACGCCTATACTTTACTTACAGTTTAATGCTAAGTACTTTAAATTCTTTGTGCTTTTCCTCTCCATTTCTAACCAACTCAATTTGGTTTCAATTTCAATTTCCACTCCCG
Organism: Trachurus japonicus; assembly: GCF_045865225.1. NCBI lineage: Eukaryota > Metazoa > Chordata > Actinopteri > Carangiformes > Carangidae > Trachurus > Trachurus japonicus. Next base: position 23,076,414 of record NC_140924.1, read on the forward strand.
ATATGCATGTGAATAAAAGTGATATGAAAACAAAAACTAGTGGAAAACACAAATGTATGAAAACCACGTGAGCAGACTTCTAACAACATTGTGATGTTTAAATGAGGGACTGACCCACCTTCATGCCAGTCTGTTAGTCCTGCTGCCTCCAGAACCAGCAGGCTGCGGAACAGTTTCTTTCAGGTCAGGTCATTAGCCTCTCCTTACTTACACACACAAACACAATTTTTTATGCATGCACATACAGTGTATGGATGGACAATATTTGATGTTTTGCACTCTATTGATTTTATTTAGGATGTTTTTAATTTGACTGTGCTGCACTTTAAGTGGCAATAAACTTAGAGAATCCTGAAGGTAGGCTACAAGACCACTAGTGTACACTTCTACCAGGCCCAACACATGCAACATTTTGTGAGTTGAGAAAGCTCTTCAAAAAGCAATCCATTAGCTGTAATAATATTAATGATAGTGATCAACACTGCACCCTCAGATGTGCTGTGGCCTGAAAAATAACCTGAGATGTGATGGACCTGTGCTTAAATGCTTTTCATTGCAAAAGTCATTGTTGGGCATCAAAGAAGAGGTGCATCCCACCTGGGCTCATCACTTTTCAGTGTCCCAGTGAAGCACTTCCATTGTGTTGTTGGAATTTGGTTTTGTTGTGAATATTTGCAGCTGTCAAACTTAAGATGTTTCCTGAGGTTTGTGTTTTTGTCTATTGGCATGTGTTAACAGTTCATTGAGCTTTCTGTGCCAGGACAGGAGATAGGGTTGGCAGGAGAAAGAGGCCAGTGTTGTACTGGTCTTACTGGACATTAGAAGACAAACAGCAACTACATTTATTCATTTTTGCCTAAAGAGGTATGCAAACCAATAAAACCAATGGACTTACAAGTTATAGGAGTGATTTATTCCAGGATGCAGGTTGAGTGCACTGCGCTTCCTGATAAGGACACACAATTGTTTAATTGCAAAAATCAACAGAATAAATAGATCAAACAAACGGCAGAAAGAAGAAAAGAATCAAAGAAAACCAGTGCGGTCAAAACAACATGGTCGGTGCCATCATTTGTGAAACTCGCTCATTATTATATTGTAATATAATTTCCACTTTCCCCTTTGTAAAGAGGACATACATGATACAATAACAACACATCACTAAAAAATTATGAACAAGTTGAGCATGAGCAGAATATGTACAAAAGATGAGTTAAGGTGTAAATCAGAGCAAGTGAATGTGAACTGTTGCTTTAAATACAAGACGAACTGGGATGAATCATATGTGAACTTGGTGTTAGTAGCAGTGGTAGTCTGTAAAGGCCTTTTACCCAAAGACGTTTTGATTCAGTCTGTAGACTTGTTCTGATACCGAGTGCACCGCTTACATCATTAGTGCAATCAAACAATAGACTTCAGAAAAGTCATCAGAGACACTCACCAGTGTTTACACATACTAGGAAAAATGACAGAAAAACAAGTGTATCAAAAATATCCATATACATAGTCATCACTGTGTACTTGTGAGCATCTATAGAAGACAACGAAATTATTTGCAGTTAACAGTGAAGACAGTAAAATTATCTTCCTCATGAGATCACACTGAAAGTATTGAAAATGGACACGTGCAGGCAATGGGGCTGAGGAAACTGGAAATAATGGGAATTCTTCAAATTCAGGAACTCTGTGAAGGGTAAGTCAAAAAAAAAAATGCTGTGTATATTGGTAGACATGTTAAACATTCACACACATGTCAAAAGGAATATGTCCAAAGTCATATTTACACATTTACATACAACAAACCAAAACTTTTTAAGGAGACATGATTCCACCATGGGCTACGCCTAATATAGGCTGATACAGTAAAATATATCAACTACACCTTCCCTCCATCACAGCAACCTTTGTCTCCAGGGGAACGAAGTCTGACGCAGAATGTGTGGGAGAGGACAGTTGTTGGAAATAAATAAACTGACCAACAGGTTATGTCGCTGCTGAGCAAGATCAACACCTGCTGCTTGAGGCACCACGGGACAGACGATGTGCTCCTACAGAGGTGGTGCCGACTTTAAACACCACACGCCAAAAAACTGTGTAGTTAAGAGGAAATGTGCATGTGCAGTGATTTCTGATGAACACTGAAAGCTGTGTAAACATACTGTAATATTTCAAAGCTGAACTCTCCGGTCAGTACCTGTGAGTGAGATTGTAAGAAAGTGCAACACTGCCCTCTCTTCACATGCAAATTCTCAAGGGTTCATCATCATAACCTTACATTCCATTCAGAGAATATTATTGCCTTTGAAGAGAGAGTCTAGTAAATGTGGGAAGCACAAAAGGAATGAAATAAAACAAGCGAGGGGAGAGTAAAAATACATGTTTCTTGAATTTACTTGCACGCTACCCTTAGTGCTTGAAAGTCACCTCCACACCGTCTTTGGCAACCACCTACTGTCAGTAGCTGTGGCCTCTTGGTTCGACCCTCTTTGAAAGTGAGTATGCCTGGAAACCAGCGCAGTGAATCATGCTTGCTGATTTTGAGTGTCTACAAAGTGGCAAGACGATGTACAGACGGAGTTTATTTTTCAAAACATACATTGTAGGTGTCCTTAGTGTCCTCCATCTTCACCAGGTGTCAGTACGGGCTGAAGAGAGGGGGAGGGAGGGGGGCTCCAGGTGATGTGAAATACATCCGAGAAAATGCCGTTACTTAAACAAAAAACAAAGCTGGAAGTTGAGGGAGGCCATGGTGTGGAGGTGAAGTATCCAAGGAGAAGGAGGAGAGGAGCGAGGAGGTGGAAGGCAAAGTGGAGTCCCTGTGCTCATTAGCCAGCTAGGCTAGGCTAGTTTGCTAGCATTGCCATGGCAGCCATCAGCTGGTTAGGTAACTGTGTAGGTCTCTGGAGTTGATGCTCAGAACCACCCCTGAATGGTTGCCTGGCGATAAGGGGGAAGAAGGAACGGGACACAGACAAGTGAATGAGCAATGCTAAACAACAACTTTAAATCTCAACATGCTCTGGCTCACTTGTGTTCAAGTTGCCCTGTGGAGGTTTCTGTATACGCCTGGTGTTGAGTCAAAGCTCAACTTTCATTCCTTGATATTAACTAAGCTAATTTGGAAAATATGTTACTTGCATTGTTCACATTATAAATAAAGAAACACTGTCATTTATTACTTCTAATCACATCAGTGGAACTATTTACTGTTGTGTGATCATTTAATAGATCTATTTAAAAAAAAAAAAGTCAATCGATTAATCTTTTGTTTTATAAGATCTTGAGAAATGTTCAGAATAATCAAATGTTCCTGCTCCTCCCCAAGTTTCAAATCATTTGTCTTTCTCCTCTCCACAGGGCACTTTTCGTATTTAACATTCATGCAAACAACATCTCATAAATCATTGGTCACTAATGCAGTGGTAGGAAAAGAGTAGCTCTCAAAGCCATGAATATATAGTTCCTATTTATTTCCTCACATGACATATAATATCACAGTTATAACATTAACAGTTACGACCAATCTGCATTTTTTAACATGGTGCTTGGACATAAAAGAGCTTCATTTAAGACTTTAGGGACATTATGTCTTTAGCAAGACCAGAGCCTCATTACAGTTGGTTCATTAGGCCCAACCTTTTTTAAAGGAGTAGCTCAACATTTTGACAAATTCGCCATATAATCTTAGGGGTATGGTACAGTAATTACCTTTAATTATCAGTGCATGTTGTTTTGTGAACGGTACAAGTAAGGGCTATGAAATAATCATGTATAATTATGGTACATTATTATTTAATAGCGTGGTGAATGTGCAGGTCACAACTTGTCCACCAGAGCATTTTGGAGTTGTTGGATTGTGTATTTGATGAGTTGTGAGGGACAGGGGACAATGTACCGTTCACCTCACCTGATCTCAAAACAACATGCACCGATAATTGAAGGTAATGAACCTACTCTTATGACTAAAGGGATTATGGTGATAGGCGAGTTTGCCAAAATGTTGAAATATCCCTTTAACCTTATAATTAATTCCTGATATCAGTAGTGGCTTGTGATCAACTTTGCAAGTAAAAGTAAAGCTTTCATAATGTGGCTAAGTGTACCAGTGATAAGGATGAAAAAGGGGAAGTTCTTCAGTACCTTGGTGTGTGTTAGCTGCTGGTGTTAGTGGCTTGGTTTTTAGTAGCAGTGGTTAGTGGTAGTCCTTATAAGGGAACAGAAGGCGGGGCTACCTCCTGCGTTACCTAGAGTCTGCGAGTCCAGGTCATCATCAATGAACTCCTCTCCTTGGATGATGTGCTGTGTGTCCTCACTGTGATTGACGGGGCTGGTCATTTCCTGCTCCTTCTCATTGTGCATCTGGGCGTACACGTTGCGGTTGCCTGGAAGCTTCCTGAAAAACAGTGGAGGATAGGCATCCTCAGTCCTAAACCAAGGACTGTGGGATTTGTTGTTCTTATAAGATGGGGCTGTAGTTTTGAGCTGCATATTCAAGTGACTTTTTGGTGAATGTTTGTGTTCGGGGTGTGAGGTGGTGCTGCTGCTGGCAGGGGATTGTCGTGAAAATAAAGCATGCAGTTGTCTCTCACATTAAATCAACTAGTCTTCATGCAACAGTGTTGTGCAATATGGTGCTATACATAGTGAAATAATAGAAAAATATGTCAACAATCACAGTTTTGCCAAGTGTTTAAAGTGATACGCCAACATTTCTTTCCGTGTCTTGCCTCACTCCCGAGTCCATGACAAGAAGATAGACACCATCCTTTCGACTGTGCGTGCAGTAACAAGGGAGACAGACCCTGTATCGCCCATAATTAGCTTAGCTCAAAAGCTGTAAGTGCATAGGTAGTGTTAGCCTGCCTCCTACCTGAGCCGCAGCAGTCAGTCAGCAGTCAGAAGCTGATTTTATTTTAGCTCTAAACTCTGTAAATGTATCACTTTATCGACATTTCAAACATTTTTAGGCGAGAAAGTAGACGTTTAGCTCAGCAGTGTGTCGTTAATTTGTCTAAATACCAGCTGTTTACAATTTTGTTCGGACGAATTCGGCGCTACTCAAGCTAGCTGTTGTGACCAACACACTTCCGGTTACTTCCGGTTACTTTCACAAACTAAAACACCCGTTGCCCTTTACATACAGAAATGCTTTTACTTTGAAATAGGAAGCTAACCTACCCTCGATGTAGCTAGCTTGAACCAAAATAAACCGTCTTTGCTTGAACCCCCCGTTTTGACCGATCTCGTCCCGTTACCGGCATTTGACCGCTCAAGATGCCTTACCGGAGAGTTTTATCAGCTCTGAGACGAAGATCGGTCCGTTTAGAGTTGCTGAAGCGCGTCACGGATGAATTTAGGTGGAGGCAGGCTAACACTACCGATACACTTCCAGCGTTTGAGCTAAGCTAATTGCGGCTGATACGGGCTCTCCCTCATTACTGCACGCACAGTCGAAAGGATGGTGTCTATCTGCTTGTCATGGACTCGGGAGTGAGGCAATACACACACAAAAAAATGTTGGCGTATCCCTTTAAGTAGCAGATGGTTTCCTGACATCTGGTGCATTAGGCTACTGTTGTCAATACTACAAATCAATCACATTCTCTTGATATTGACAACAGTAATGGCAAATGTAAGCATGCTAACACATTAAGCCATGGCACTATTGACAGTAACAAAAAGCGCCCCTTTTTTAGGGGTAAGTACAGCCTCACAGAGAAACTAGGAAAACCGTAGACTCTAAATCAAAGTAGAAAAGTTATTTACTGCATATAAAATGCTAAATAGAAATAAGTTCTCTCAATATCAGCCTCATGCACATGCTGCATATTCATTGATTATGTTTGTTCATGCTTTGCTTTCAGCTGTTATTTGAGACTCAAGCGTGACCTTGGTGTTAGAACATTAAGAATGAACATAAAGTGAATCTTCTGACTCTGAGTAATTTGTTAAATTAATTATGTAACAACATTATATTTATATAGCAAAATACAAAATATCTTTCTCAGTAAATCCTAAAAATGAATCACACAAGAAAAAACATCTTCTTTCATTAACACCAGTGATGGTCAAAAAGAGTCAATAAAAGGAATTGGTCGAGTGCAGTTTGCTCCAGGCTCTTGCTGACATGCTGTAGCTGTCTCACATTACTCACCTCTTGAACTTGAAGAGGATGAAGGAGCCAGTGGCGATGATGCTGATTAGGAAAATGATTGCTAGAGCCCAAACACCTGGACCATCAGCTGCTCCATGGTAACCTAATAAAGATTCACACAGATACACTGATGAGGAATAATTCATGTCCACACGACCAGAGCAAAAGGTTAAGAGGATTTGCAATTCAGTGTAAAAACGGAAGAAGATATCAAGACAAAGATCTGCAGGAAAGTGAGATGAAAAGACCTGTCGACCAAAATCCAAGCCAGTTAAGTTTTCAACAAGAAATATTGTTGAAAATGAAGCACAGCAAAGCCCAGACCAGCTCAAACCGGATCAAACCAGGAAAGGAAATGGTGCAGAAATCAGAGAATATTGAGATTAGGTTGATTCAGAGATCTGCAGGTGTATGGGTCATGAACGCACCATTCTCTGCTGCTGTAGCTGTTGTGTCATTAGCAATTAGACCTAGCCCTTGAAAATAAATGTATAACATGCAATTATCATTAAACAACAACAACAATAAATAAATACACAAACGAAATACAGGTTTAAAAGCAGACTAAATGGTCAGTAATTACATATACCTCCATTTGGGTCAGCCAGCATCACCAGTACTTGTAGTCCTCGCACCACAAAGCTGACATTGTTGTCGTTGAAGGCCTGCATGATGGCTTGAATATGCTGAGGATGAGGGGATTGATTATTAAGAAAGACATTTGCTTCTGCCAACACAATGAACCACCATTTATATAGTATTTGTAATGGATTTATATCTTTGTGCATGTACCTTGTCTATAAACACACTCTTCTTGGCTGGTTTGCTGTCCTGTGGGAGAATGTACAGGTCTGCAGTGGTGGGCAGGCCCGGCTTGACCACTGTAACCAGGGACTCCTGAGGAACGCCTGTAACCTAAAGTTAGATGGTTATTGGCCAGTCATATAGCTACTCAATAAACAAAACAGTGAAAATATAAATACTGGTAATAAGTCATGTGACTGAAGGAGGTCACTAGTAATAATAAACCCTAAAGACACAAGCTGCTAGTACGTATAGCTCCTGAACCAGATCTCCAACACTTCTTCAACCTCCTAAACCTTTTGTTTTTATCAAGAAAACATCATGAGTTGAAGGAGAGGTCATAAGAACTTGGGAAAAGATTAGATAACCATTGTTCAAAACTACCCTTACATCAGCACAAAAAACAAAACCAATAAACCACTGATATATAGAAATAAGATCGTAAAAAGAATACACAAGTAGCAGAAGTTCAACCATTAAAACAATGAAGGGGCTGAGCAAGGGATGTTAATTAATTATTTTCAGATGTAGTTTCCCGATATGGCACTTGTGACATTTTTACACAGAAAACTAATTGATGTGCTTTATACAACAGGATTTAGGGGGCATTTGTCTTTTAATAAAAATGATGCTGATGATGTTTTTAAGAAGTAATTCAATCTGCGTATTCTCCATGATGGCTCCTACAGCCCCCTCCTTCTACCTTAGCGAGTATGTTAGTGACCACGTGACCGATGTCCTCTCTCCACTCTGGGATGTTGGGGTTGAAGTGGTCTAGGTTGCTGCTGAAGCTCAGAGGGATGACCTGGAAGTTATCTGGAATTGGATGAAACACAGGATTGTTGTCAAATATCACACTCCACTATCCAAAGAGGAATCTTAATGGATGTCAAAAATGTTGCAGGTTTAAATATATACACATGTACACAGAATGTATTGATCTAATAATGTGTAAAGTGTAGTGTAGAAACATAGATGCACAGAGATGTGTGATGATGGACCAGCCAGATGTGTCTTGTTGAACGTATAAAGATTCAGTTTGGACAACCATGTGTTCATTTACAAATACAGATAGCCTACATAAACTACTCAAAAACAACATCTCACATCATCATCAACTGTTTAAGGTAACAGTTGTATCTGAATGAACCATAGACCATAGATCTTTAACTTTGGCAAATTTCACAAATGAATGAAACCATGAATGACATTTGAAAGCTCTGGAAAATCTGCTGTAGGACAGTGCATAATTCAGTAACTTCAGAAGAGCTCTGTTTTCTGTGTTTCATAGTCAACTCCTCTACTACAAGCTTGAATAACATTTCACTGTGTTACCGTAGACCCGGACAGTGCTTGTGTCCTGCACCATGGATCTGCCATTGGAAGCCTGGACGGTGACTGTAATCTCTCCCGTCTCAGGGAAGCGAGTCAGAAGACTGTTTTCTAGAGTCAGTGTGGGCTGCATGGGAGTAACAGATGGATGTTAGTTCTATCAAATTTTCAAGCTTCCTTATCAAAAAAACAACAAAGTAGCGCTTAAAATGTCAAGCCTGTTTCTCCCCTGAACACAGTCAGCATCATAAAAATAAATAATAATAATGGATTACATTTATATAAGATCTTCATTGGGCATTAAGTTACTCTTATCTAGAATAATCTACTTATTTTGCTGAAAAATAATAATAATAAAAAGGAATGGAAGGTTATTGTGTTATTTGTAAGCAGTAAAGCAATATACCTATTATATAAGTACACTTATTGTACTTATGTTTTCCATATCATTTGTATTGTACAACATTATGCCAATGGTATGTACACTATTATTATCAATTATGCAGCTTCAGGGGAGTCAGACATTCAAAAACACAGTATGAAATTCTGATGCTACTAAATGTATGAATGAATGAAGGTGAAGTTACCTGCAGGTTGTCTCCTATCCACCAGTACAGGACTGTCAGGTTTGCCTCTGTGGGAAGAACAATGGCCGTCAGATTGACCTCATTGTTTCTCCCAGCGATGGGAACCACCTCTAGGTGAACTTCTTGTAGAGGAGCTGTAAGAGAAGAACAGATGATTCATGGAGGTGTGTTAGGACTAATTCAGAATGGTTGAAATGCTTCAGTAAAATATGATTCAGCGTCCGCTACAGTCTTCCTTATCAGTTTCATCTCTTACAACACAAAATAGTGCATTAACTTTTAAAGCTGTACAAAGACATTTTGTCAAAGTGAGAGACAGAACAGAATAAAATCTCTACTTCCATCCCCAGACATCATACTGTAGACTTTCCTTGTATGATAACATTTCAAAAGTCAGATATAAAAAATTGTTTCTGGGAAGTGAAAAGTTATCTCGTTTGAGGAACACGCCTGAAATGTTGTTTAATTTTGGAGTTGTGTGAGTTGCTTGGAAATAGAAGCTTCAGTATCTCCAAAAAGAATAAAATCCCAGAGGCCGTCAACGTGTTATTTTATGTTATGTTGTCATGTGGGAAACTGACCTGTGACCTGGATGTACATGGTGGCCTCATCATGTCCTGCCATGTTCTCTGCCTTCACCGTGACCTTGTAAACTCCTGGGTTTTCATAGCGATGCTGGATGGGTTCATCCGTCACAGTCAGATTCTGGTAAATGGCCCGTACCCCATCACCGAGGTCCACCTGGTACCTGGTGCTGCTGGTGTCCCCCTGGTGAGACAGAAGAATCATGTCCAGCACATTCAAACTGAATAAAGAAAGGAGGATGAATCAACAAGAGAATTATACCTTCCATCCTACCTGTTCCTGGTGGACGATAAATGTGATGTCATCACCGGGGCCCACAGCCAACATCTGCCCTTTGATGCCGACTCTCAGTCCTCTAGGGGGCAACAGAGGGCAGCTGTGCTGTTTAGCGCTCTGCTGCTTGTTTAGCCCTCCTTCACACGCATTAGACACTACCTTCCTGTAGCTGGAGGACAGAAGAGAACAGTGATGTTGTCAGAGTAGGAGGGTGTTTGGTGAGTCTTTACAACAATCTTGAACAGAAACTTACAAGGTTCATCTCACTGCAAATCATACAACTACATTATAGTTATCTGCCAGGAATCCTAAGGTTTGATGATCAAGTCCAACATGGTTCTGTCTTGTTTTTAAAATTCAAAATCTTTCCAAGAATATCTGTCTTATTTCTTGTCAAAATGTCTCATTTATGGTCAAAACTAATCTCTTTCCACTTAAAATAAGACTCATGACCTAAAAATCAACTTGTTTTTAGATCATTTTCACTTGTTTCAAACAAATTATCACTTGAAATAAGTAGAAAAATCTGCCAGTGAAAGCACGTTTTTTGTGCTTGTAATAAGAAAGAAAGACTTGCTCCACTATCAGATTATTTCAAGTGAAAATATGCTTGAAAGAAGTAAAAAGTGTCTAAAAACAAGCTACTTTTTAATGTGATGAGTTTTATTTTATGTATAATGAGATTTGTTTTGACTAGAAATAAGACAAATATTCTTGGTAAGATTTTGGGTTTTTGTAGTGAGTATAATTTCTAATATCACATCATTTCTTTCAGCTGCCGAGCTTGAATGTTGTACATGCTTTTGTCTATTCTGTCTATTTTTATATTTTATATGTATTTATTTTTCTGTGAAACACTTTATAAGGTGTTCCCATAAAATGTGTATGTGTGTGTGTGTGTGTGTGTGTGTGTGTGGACATGTACAGACCCAGTGGTGGACTCGTAAGTTTGTCTCAGATGGCAGTCTTCTGGTGGTGAGTCTGGATCATGCCAGAAGTCAGCGAGGCAGCGATCACCCTCTGTGCGCGACCGCTCGAAACCATAGTCACTAAACACACACACAAAATATAATAATAGTAAAAAGGCAAACTCATTTAGTGACTTTAGAATTAAACAACAGATATGGTAAAAATAAGTCTACTAAATCAATCTACTTATTTACTTAATGGCGCAAACATAATAAGAGCAAGAATAATTTGAGTGTGGTTTGTTGTTTTCAGTAAGCATTTAACAATTTTACAGCCTTTGTTTTGCATAAAACTACTAGCTTCAATGAAGTTCTGAATGTGCCAAGCTTTTCTGTAATTCTTTAGGTCTCACCAAGTGAAATCCTTCTCTGTGCATTGACAGGGTTTGATGGTGAGGGCTGAGGTGTAGCTCTTTCCTTTGATGCAGAACGCTGTTTCCTTTCTTTTCCTGAAACTCCGCTCTTGGCCCATAATACACTTCTCTCCCTGAGAGGAGAGATGTGAGAATTAATGATTTTCAGATATAAGCAGGTGTGTGTGTATGCATGTGGTGTGTGGTTTCTACATTACCTGCAGGTCTGTAAGCTGCCACAAGTCATAATCAGACTCAGTACACTGATGGGGAAAAGACTGCCTGAAGTCCACTTTGACCAGTTCCCAATCGGACCTGTAGCTGATGTGGCCAAACACACTGTAAAACACACACAAACACACAAAATAAGCATGTAACTATGTTCTGTCAGGCAGTGAATCCAATATAGACGATTGTTTGTGCTCCTTCACCTCAAACAGCCAGTATTGTATGATTGACATTGTACAATAATGACAGTTTGTTCTGATTAAATAATTTAAACTAGATGTGTTGACTGAGAAAGACAACACTGGGACTACAGCTATCACTTCACTTCACTGGTGTTTTGTCAACTGTTAATAAAGCAATATCACATGAGTTGGTGTGATGTGGGAACAACCTGTTATGACCTGGATTTTGAATTCCAAACCAAAGAAATCCTGTGTTTTCCAATATTGTCTTGTTCATCTTCCCCCCATTCACCCAGTTACCTCTGGGTAACAGTCTTTACTAAACTGCCCTGGGGTAAATATAGCCTGTTAACCCCACTGGGAGCATAAATAATAACTCTCAGAGCTACATGTCCCCCTTCTCTCCACTAGATGGTACTGTTTTACAATGGAACACAGGTGTGAGTACTATATCCATATTATCAGAGAACAATGGAGGCAGATGGATACAATAAATGTCAGTAACACAAACAACATAGTACCATTCTGTGTTCACCTTGATCGACAGCAAAGGATTGTTTAAGGGAAGTGATGGATGCCTTGACTGTTAGTCCATTTTGTATATTAAATTATATATATTTGTATATTTATATGTATATTTAAAAAGTAATATTTTCCCTTTGGGCCAAACTTCCTTCAGGATCCTAGGGCCCTATGGACCCTCCTTGTGCATTACAGGGCATATGACCCAAAAAATAAATGATGACCACAGAGTGAAGCTATGCCACTGATGCTGAGTAGTTTCTACCCAAGCAGGTGTGTGCTGAGGTTTTTCTGAAGGAATAGTAACACTCATGAGTAAAAGTCCGGAGTGATCCTGACCTGTCATCTGAATAATAGAATGATAGTCGGCCTCTGTCTGATTGGGTTGAGGCATCATACTAAGTTGGGCATGTGGAAATTACATATAGGAAGAACGAGCAGGGCCGATGCTAGGAATTCTGGGCCCCCTGAAAGAATACTAAAGTGGGCCCCTGACTTTTCCACTTTTTTTTTCTTAGACTATGTATGTATTATCGTTTTTTATTTAGCCTGCTTTGTTTTGATGCTAATGCAGTATTACTATGCACCATTAGTCAGGGTCTTATGCAGAATAAATCAGTCATACAAAGATTAGACTACTGGGGTTTTTTGTGGGCCCTACTGGGCGCTGGGCCCCTAGAATTATCATCACCTTTCTCCCCTATACAACGGCCCTGAGAACGAGCATAGTATCAATGCTGTGGATAAGTCTTGCCTGATGCACACTGATGCTCATTTTGGAGACAGATTGGTCTGGGTTTACCTGATTGGTGGAGTGATGGATGCTGGACCCAAGCTCCACCATTGTTGAATTTAAAAGAAATTAAAAAAAAAAACTGTCTGTGCTCTCTGCTGGGGGAAACCCTCTGTGGTGGGAACTGTGCCACAGGTACATTTCCAAACACTGCTGTTCTGAGTGTGTGGCAACAGTTGGAGGTGCTAATTTTCTAGTTCCTTACTGAACAAGGAACTGTAATTTCAGTAAAAGAAAGCCAGACAAACATGATAGATTTGGGATTTATTTTTGATGTGCGTATTCATTTGAGAAATGTTGAAGTCTCACACAATCATTGTCAAAATATATCAACCCTCAATTTCAAAGTAACAGTGAAATAATAACACAAACTGTATGCTATGCTAAAACCATTTGCAGCAATTACAGCCCCTGAAAAGCCCCTCGAGGTTTTCAGAAGTCCTTTTTGTAATGAATGATTTAGCTCTCTCAGAAGTTTGACAATGGGATTTAGGTCAGGATTCAGTGGTCGCTTGAAAACAATCCGTCTTTTGCTTTCCAGCCATTCTTTTGTGTTGCTGGATGTGAGTGTTGGCTCATTGCCATACTCACAGAGGAAAACTTCAGCCCCAAATCTAGTTTTCATTTCATTCTAAAACACCTTCATAATCTTCTGATATTGATGATACTCAGTCTCAATGCCTTCAGTATCAGTGGTAGAAAAGTAGCCCCATAGCATGGTGGAACTTTGGATACCAAGGATACCAAGGATACGACGTGTACGAGCTGCGATTGGCTACTCGTCCTGCTCCCTCTACCTGACTGGTGGAGAATCTTCGGTTGCGGTGGATTTCGGCAAATACGATTACAGGCTGTAGGTGGAGCCAGAGGAGTTGGATTTTGTCCTAAATTAATGTCTAACCATCAGAATATAGTGACAGTTCCAGCAAATATGACTGAATAATTGTTACCAACTGAAGCTTTAATTCCCACTAATGTATTTGCTACTTAACAAATTACAAGTTGTGCCCATTATCGTGGCCAACATTACATGAACCTGTTGTTGTTCAATAACTTTGGACATTTTATCATTCTGGTCATACAAAATTGTTCACGGATGTGTGTGTGCACGAATGAGCGCGTGAGAGTGTCAGAGCGTCTGTCTATGTGTGTATTAGGGCGACCACCTCTTTGCCCTTCACAGGGAATTACAGTGGGAAGCGAAGTCTTATCTCTGGGCCGAGGCCTGGAGTCTGAGATAATGTGAGTCTCACTCCAGATAACTTACTGATCGAGTGATTGGGGGGAAAAGAGAGGGGGGAGACGGGGACTTAAAAGATGTGAACTCCTGAAGCCTCTCTTAAGTCAGGGTCTGAGGCTTCTGGTAACCCAGATGTGCTGATACTCAGTTTTCTTAATTTGTCTTTTTGTTTTCATCACAAAAAAAACTGACAAGAATTAGGTTGTGCTCCAGCAGAAGTAGACTATAAAACTCAACACATCTGATTACATTCAAGATAACAATAACAAGAACACTCCAGTTCTACAGTATTACCACAGTCCAGTGAGGCTCCTGATAAACCAGAGATCAAAACCTCGCTGTCCTTTCATCTGACCCACTAGTCGGGTTAAAAACACATTTTGAACCTCTTTATTATCAGAATAATGATCTGATACGTAGTCAATCTAATAGCCTAAAGTCTGAGTTTCAACACTTTAAAGGCATAGTAGAATTTTTTTTAAAGTGGGGTTGTATGATCTACAAATAGCCCCTAAGTACTTTAATTGCGCAATTTAATTACGCAGTTTTTATTTTATTTAACCAACTCACGTATCCCTCCGCCCAGGTTTGCGCCCGCCGATCAGCAGTTGGTTGGGTCCAAATAAAAACTGTGTTTTTCCTGCACTTTGAGGGGCTGGAAAAAATTATATTATAGCGAACAATGGAACTGTGTATTTTTTTTCAGGTAAAACCTCTTTTAGGCCGTGAAAATAGGCCGTTTCTTTGGGTCTGTTCACAACACTGTATGTTGTAAATCTCTGGGCAGGGCTATGGGCTGGCGTTGCTAACGGGAGGAGTGCAGAGAGTCTTCTACTGCAATTAAAGTACTTAGGGGCTATTTGTAGATCATACAACTCCACTTTTAAAAAAAATGCTACTGTCCCTTTAAACAATATGAGACAGAAATACACAAATGCTGAGCACAACTGCAAAGTCAATGAAGAGAAAAGCGAGACAAGGCTTCATCTCCCGTCAGGCTCTGCTATACAGTAATGGTTATCAAACCTTCAGGAGCTGAAAAGAGGGGATGGCTTTACAGAAAATAAGCAGTAAGTCCTTTAGTGCTGTGCTGTGCTCCGGAAAAATGATAAGGGGTTTGTTTAATGAGGTGTGCATAACATAACTCATGAGAACTAAAGCATACAGTGTCAGGGTTCAACCACAGAGGCGATGGTACCATGGGTTTCATTTCTGCTACAGAGCTTTTCAGTTTCCACTCACGTCATGACCAGGGTCTCGTCTCCAGGCTCGCTGAGGAGTCCATCGACAAACACAGAGGTGCTGGTGAAGTTGTGAACGGTCCACGTCCGTCCTTCATCAATACTGAACCTGTGGACAGAGAGGAGGTGTTCGAAATGAGAAACAGAGACATTGATCAAATTCCTCATTGCTGTCTTTATTATCACAAATTAACACCCCACAGGGATTTGTCTGTTTGCTAAAAGAATTGAGAATGGATTCGATATTGTGTTTTGCTGCTCTGTTATAATCTGTGATGGTTAGCTTTTGTCTCTAGCTAACTGCCTGCTACTAATTAGACAAATGTAGCAGCTCTGCCCTTCCTCTTTATACTGAGGCATCCAGTGTCTGTCATGCTGATGATTCAAACACCATCACTGAATGGATCAGTAACACTCTGTTATCAGGGCCTGAACCGATAAGTTACCTTAAAGCAATGCATTAAATCACCCGTTTGCATTGTATATCATCAGTCATCTGTAGTTCTGATATATAATCTCCTTCAGTTAATACCTGAGGAGTTACTAATTAATGGAATAACCCTGTAATCACATAGATTAGTGGGCCAAATGTATAATTATGCTCTCTGTCACACACCAGAATTGAATCAGAATCAGAAACACATTCAGTGAAAGCAGAACCCTAAAAATTGGACTTACTGATCAATGTAGAGAACACAATGCTGTCTAACCACCATGTTACAGCAGTAGCTCACATCTCAGCCTTTCATTATGAAAATATGAAATAATTTCATTCAAAACCATCTGAGCATATTACATTAAAACACGTTTTGAGGCTTAAATTGTTATCTCATAGCAAAAACTTGGAATTTAGAATTAGAAAATGATCATTTCTCAATAATTTTTGAAATTGTGATTGGATTTCATTTGATTCACTTTAATTCTTCAAGAAAAGTTCAAGGAGTTGGATACATACCCACTGGGTTCCTTTTTTTTCTAATCTCTCTCTATGCACTGTGCTCTAGTAATTCTGAGATACCACCTGCCAACAGGTTCATGTGGCACTAAGTGTTTGAAAAGACAAACATATTTGCTCCCCTTCAATTTATGGACTGGGTCAAAACTAAGGATTGAAAAAGTTCCATAACTATCCATTTGGAAACTTACTGTGTCACTTGCCTGTATGATTCTGTCATAATTTATCATGAGTGGATTTGTTTTGAATGACTGATGTTATTCCTGCTAAACTGCACTAAGCCTCACATCAGACTGGGCATAAGTAGCTGAGGCCAGTATAGCAGAAGAAGTGGTCAGTACATGATGAGACAGTTTAAATGTGTTTGTATGTCACAGAGAGGTCTCCTGGTCCTAGCTGCATTTTTTTTTTTCAATCTTTAATTTTCATTTCTTACAGGAAATAAATGTGATGCATTGAGAGTGGGCATTGCTCCCATAACTTTATTTAATATTATTTATCTTGAGAATCAACTCAACATCTGAATTAATAAATAGTAAATTAGCTACAACAATGTAGTTATTCAAACTACAATTTAGGGCTCCTCTTCAAAATACGGTCTGGTGAAAAAGGTTTAAGGATTACCATCATGATGTGTGCTAGGGTTAGGGTTGCATATTCCTTTATTCCCATACAACACTCCAAATAATCACTTTAGCATAAAAAAGTGCCACACTATTCTTTGGGGCCCCCCAAGGTGCCAGGTCGAGGCCAGTTCCCACTTTTGTTGTGGTAAAACTACGACTAAACTACTCCATGACTAACCTTCTAAATGATCTTTAACAGAGTTGTTAGTGTAACAATACAGTTGCAGTTTAACAATAGTGAGCCGGCTAATTAGAGCAGGCTTTCCACAGAGTATGTACTGGACATGTAATGAATCAGTGTTCAAAATACTGTAGTAACATTTCTGTTCCAGTATTAGTCTTGGCTTTTCCCTCTTCACTGCTGAAATGTGTTGTGTTCACACTGTTCTCTATTACGGAGCAGCAGAGGAAACAAAGGCAGAGGGTTGGAAGCTTCTGGGAACCTGATGAGGTAATGCATTTTGGTCATGTTCTGTACTGTAGTCGTAAAAATTTCTCCTTCACTTTTAAGAAGTCATCCCTTTAACACTCACTTGTGCTTCCACAGCTCTGTGGCTCTTTGCCACAGACGTGTTTTCCACACTGTTGCAGGAGCCTCTGTAGTTATTGATTCAGTTGAGACACGAGGGAGGGGAAAATGTGAAGAACAACACTCCAGAGACAGATGAGGACCCGTCTCAAAGGTCATTGATGTAGGACTGTGATAAATGTTTTTCTGAGTACTCCCTTATCTGTGGTTTCTCATTATTTCATTCTCATTTATTAAGGTCGACGAGATAACATCGTGCTGAGCTTGAAACAGTCTGCAAGAGCTGTGAGAGAGAGGGCTTGATCTAAAATGATTTTGAAGGCTACAGTGGACAATGGGTGACTCAATGAACCTCCTGTCCTTGTATAAACTGGCTGTGTGTTGAATACATCAGTATTTCATAATGCTGTTGAATTATAACTTGTGTGTTTCATCTTGGTTTTGGTGGTCTTGACATTTTGTCAGTCACCTCTTATTGAAAAAGAGAGTGAACCAAAGGCTTCATCAACTCCAGAATAAATAATTTAACTGAGCTTTGATATAACATAAAAGCAGTTATATCAAAGCTATGGATGACACTGATCAGATTTAACAACTGGAATTACCATCTTGCAGTTGTATGACCAGTTTCAGAGGATAACCCTGCATCCAGAGTCCATATAAAACCCATTTTCCGATATTATAGAAGATTATTATTATTATTTTTTTAGTTAATCAATACTTTTATTTTTTTTATTTTTTTTATTATTGTGCGATACCAGTGACAAACATTAAGCAAACATAAAGATATGACATAGCACAAGACAGGAAAGACATGACACAGCAACACAATAAGCAAGTAAATAGATTGAGATAAATTGTGATAAGAAGCAAACAAGGAAAGAAAATAAATAAATAAATAAATAAATAAATAAAGGAAAAGAGAAAGGGAGAAATTGTACTAAATTTGAAGAAGTATTGTCGTGGTGATATAAGACTGAGGCATGTACAGACCAACAACTTTTAAAACAATATGGTTATATCTTATAATAATATTCTCATCCTGTAAAGGACGTCTTACAGCAGAAATGACTCTTATGGCAACATAACCGTGATCTTACTTAAGTATCTTGAGGGGAATGGAAGTATCCTTGATGGCAACGATAACCCCGCCATGGTCCAGGTAAAGGATATGATGCTCCTCCTCAAAAACCTTCAAACAAGACACAACGGTGAAGGGGACAAATCGGGTCAAATGATGTTACTCATGCCTTTGGTTGCATAGCATGGGAGTGGAAGAAAACTGGTCATCTATTCAGTTGGACTTAATATGTTCTCCAACTGAGAAACTGAGGGAAGTGCTGTAAAGCCTAAAAGGGGGGAAATTATGGGAACAGGACAAAGTGCAGGGAAGGGGAAAAAACTACACAAGGGAGGACATGGTGTACCTGTCTCCATGTCTTTCCACAGTCTGAAGTGATGTACATCTCTTCTTTATACTCTACTAGCTTGGAGCCAAGATTACCTGAAAGAAAGATGCAGGGTACAGTATGTGTGAACGTCAGACTCAAAGACAAGGACACACACACAGGTAGCTCCTTCTGTTTAGATTGTCTGTAATGTGTTTGTAATGTGTAACAAAATGTAATTGGCATATATACTAATTGTATGGTGAAGTGACTCTAACTTGATGCTTCATGCTTTCATGCCTCATGATCTAATAAAAGCTGCAAGTCAATGAAAAGAACAACCTGTGCTGAGGATAATGGACGTCCTTATTGAATGCCTCTTTTCCATATTAGTCAGAATTCATTCAGGTGTGTGTACATATGTAAATTAGGGCTGCCACGATTAGTCGACTAGTCACGACTACGTCGACTATTAAAATCGTCGACAACTAATTTAATAGTCGATGCGTCGTTGTTTGTTTTTTATTTTATTTTGTTTTTCTCTCAAAACTGCTGCCGCACCTTCCACACACACACCCGCCGCCGCAGCCGCCCACCACACACACACATGCACTCACTCACTCACTCAGTACACATAGGTGTTCTCTCTCTTTTCTCTCTCTACCTGTCTTGTCCCTCTTCAAGCGGCACCGGTGTAGCCCCCCACCGTCCCTCCGCCCCCGCCCCCACCGCCGCCACCGCTCCTCTCCCTCTCTCTCCTCTCTCTCTCTCTCTCTCTGTGTCATTTTAAATGAGAAGCGCTACTAGGAGCGGTACCGCCGCTCCATCGTTTTAAATCACGGACTGAAAAACAGCCGTTCGTCATTTAAAAATAAAATCGCGGACTTTGAGAGTCGGTGTTGGAGAACTAGAACGTTACCGCGTCCGGTCACAGCGTCCTGGTCACGTAATGAGCGCTCATCTTAACGAGGAAGTCTTCTCTCCTGGCGTAAAACTACGTCAATATTTTCCGGTAGCTTCTCATCACAGTCCACACCTTGCAGAGTTTGAGCTGCACCTCAGTTTCACTTGTTTTCATTTGACAGTTTCACACAGAACTTTCTGGTGGAGTCTTTCTATGTTTCTCCCTCTGTGACAGTAAAAAGGGAACATTTAATTTTTTTCAGACAAGACGATTGTCTTATAAACTATTCGATTTTTTTTTAACAGAACGACTAGCCTATTATTTACACTGAGCAAGTTATATTTGAATATAGGCCTACCAAAACTTTATTATTGTGAATAATTCCTTAGTTTCAGGTGTCCACCTCATTTTATTTAAATGTAGCTATGTTTAATGCCAGAGACAAATGAAGGAAAGAAAAACCTAAAAAACTTAAAGTATTTATTTTGGTGTTGTTTAGGCCAGTGCCTTATCCTTATTTTACTGAGCTGTTTGCACTTTATGCTACAGTTAAAGCTGCATATTTCATTAAATGTTTAATGAACTATCATCTTAATTGTCTTTATTTTTAGTTAGCATATACCTTAAACACTTCAAGCTGAAAGCTAATGATGGTATATAAGAGCAGCTGCATGCTGGTGCGATAAGCTGTATGTTTTGCATTCAATTTACGTATGATCCGATTAGTCGACTAATCGAAAAAAATAGTCGGTGACTAGTCGACTATCAAAATAATCGTTTGTGGCAGCCCTAATGTAAATGTTTGCTTCTGTGTGTATGTATGTGTGTCAACCGCATAATATACATACACATGAATGAGTGTGATCCTTGACAAGAGGAGAGACACATCTATTCACAGCATCAATGCTTGAGGCAGGAACATGAAGCCAACACAAAAGTAGTAACATCAGAAGTTCCTGTATTGACCACTACAGTGTGGCTCCAATGGTGAGTCGTTCCCCAGAGACTCCCATGTTACAAAGTCCAACATCAGCAGAAATAATCATCTTTACAGCCTGGTTTCTGCAGCTAATTTCCCCCTTTATTATTATGGCACAGGGTTAGATTTTTTATAACTCCCTTGCTTACATTTTATTTAGGCTTCACTTAGTTTTGCATAATCGAGGATGTGGCCTTGTTAGATGGCAGGTGGATGTAATTGTGTTTGCCACAAATTGGCATTGGTTCAAGCTAGCTACATCGAGGGTAGGTTAGCTTCCTACTATTATAAGTAACTGGAAGTAACGGGAAGTGCGTTGGTCACAACAGCTAGCTTGAGTAGCGCCGAATCTAAACGGCTACTTTCTCGTCTAAAAATGTTTGAAATGTCGATAAAGTGATATATTTACAGAGTTTAGAGCTAAAATGAAATCAGCTTCTGACTGCTGATTTCGGCTCGGGTAAGAGGCAGGCTAACACTACCGATACACTTCCAGCGTTTGAGCTAAGCTAATTACGGGCGATACGGCTCTATCTCCCTTGTTACTGCACACACAGTCAAAAGGATGGTGTCTATCTGCTTGTCATGGACTCGGGAGTGAGGCAAGACACGAAAAAAAAATGTTGCCGTATCCCTTTAATGTTCTTCCACTGTTGTGGCAACAAGTTGGTGTAGTTGTAGCTAATTTACTGTGAACTGTATAGATATAAACCATCTGACATATTAATAGTTACTGACCACACAATAATGCTGCCTGCAGCTTCGTTTTATAGGATTATGAAACACAGCTTTCAATCTCCCGTGGATGCCAAACATGACCTGTTCCCTGAAACCTTTCTCTGCATTCTTGTAGCCTGAACCGTGTGCATCACCACACACTCAACATGCATTGCTTTGGGGACTCACCAGCACCCATGATGAGACCTGGGGCAGAGTCTTTGGTGTGGACAGTCCCAGAGACATAGGGGTTGTCAGCCCAGCGCAGGTGCAGGTGGAGGTGACAGTCTGGCTGCAGGAGACAGACAAAAAAGATTCTATATACTGTAGGTGTACAGAGTTGATAACACTTATCCCATGTGTCAGGCAACACATTACATTGACTGGTTGGTATCATGGTGTGGAGACATGCTGGTCACCTCTTAGTATTTTTGTGGCTAGTAAATACATCTGTGGTATGAAGTTCAGTTGAAATCCTATTCCAACTTAAATTTCACATTCGCCTTTCATGTTTATATCATTTGGTAATTTTTTTCAGCTTCAAACATAAATAAAAACAAGACAAGATTGATATTATGGTGGGATTTAACAAGTAAATCTAATGTAGGTTTCATGAATGGATTTCATATCTAATTCCAAAGTAAAAAAAACACATTTCCAGTGTGTCACTACTGTACATGTGAAATTATTGTGAGTTTCTGAGGAATAAGTGAAGCTAAGAGGAAGAGAAGGTCCCTAAGCCTAACCCACACATCTCCCCATGTGGTGTGATGTATGGCTATCAGACTGCGGATGACTCATGGCCCCTTGCTGTGTTGCCTTGCAGTAACAACTTCAACAAGACAGATGGAAAAGACATCACACACACATCATCATCATTGCATCACAGTACTATTTTGGTCAACATGGGTCGATACAGTTGAATCATATTATAACTATAATGCAGTAACACACTTAGCATAAATAAAGTCAACCACTAAATGGGGGTCACAACTTACTGCTTTGCAGCTAACTGGTTTGCCATTCATGTCAGTTGTAGGTGGGGCCAAAGGTTCCCAGTTTCTTCCTTTGTTATAGGTGATGAGCGTCATCACTTTGCCATCAATCTTCTGATTGGCCAGGAAGACACCCTTGATTCCACGTACCTGAGGAGTGAGGTGGAGTAACAGCTGAGGGTTAACCTTGCTAGACATGATCCAAATAGTAACCAGTAGCCAAGAGGTGAATTGTGACAGCAGCAAAACTGACACAGAAATGTGAGCATCAAGCATCGGTTTTGAAATCTGTCACACCTGCTCTTTCAACCCACAGGCTTTGAGTCTGTCTGCACAAAAGTTTGCATGTACAATCTCTGGACTCTCATGGTCAAACACTGGTGTACTGTAAAAGGATTTAGATAACTCAAACCTGGCGTGGGTTGCGGAGGAAGATGTTTACATTGGCTTAACACAACAGATGTGTTTCCAGTAGACTCTAAAATGTGGTGAACCTCACTGGGACAAACTTGGATTTTCAATATCATGTATTAAAAGCATTAAGCGGGTGCATCTTAGCAGGTTTCAAAATGCTTTCCAATCTTCTCCTGACCGCTGATGCGCGTTGCCTTCAGGGACAGTTTTTCAGCAAGCAGTCTCTGTATTTACCTCGAAAACAACTCTGTCTCGTAACGTTCCATTATTATCTCCATTATTATATAGTGTGGTGAATGTGCAGGTCACAACTTATCCACCAGAGCGTTTTTGGAGTTGTTGGATTGTGTATTTGATGAGTTTGATGAGGGAAACCAAGAAATCCCATTAGCCTCCGTAGCGTAGCTCTGAGCAGCTCGTGGCTCTGCTCCGCCGCTCTAAAAATAGCTTACACCGACAAATAAAAGTAACAAACCTACTGCTATGACTATAGGGATTATGGCAATGGGCCAATTTGCCAAAATATTGAACTATCCCTTTAACCACAATGTATGAGAATGTGTCCTTTGAATTTCCAGTCATGGTTGAAACCTGATTACCCATGACAGAGCGACGCCTTTACTCGGAGGCTCAGAGCAAACCACTGACACAGAAAGTGCAGCGCTGTAAAAGCTTAATCCTCTGAAATCAATACACACTGCATGGGTTGTGTGGCTGGGCCATTACTGGCTGCAGTCTTTGAAGTTGAAACATTTAACAGACAGAAGATGATGAAGACAACACGGAGAGACATTTAACCAGAGCTAGGCAGCATGTCAGACATGTCTCCAACCACAGACTCCCCACGCTCCAACTGCTGCATATTTCACAACACTGATGTTTACAGAGTGGAAAAGGGTAACTGTTCAAATCAAAGCACATACTGTAAGGATGCTTCTATTCTTCCTGGACATACGACGTCTCTTCTTTAAGTCTCTTTTCAGCATTTAATCATTTCTCCTCAGTTTCCGCAGCTATCGAATATTTTCATAATCGATTATTCTATTGATTATTTCACCGATTAATCGAGTAAGGTCTTTTGCCTCATTAAATCACAACAGTAAACCATGTCTGTGAAAATGAACAATTCTTTTTTGTGATGTACTGATATGCCAAATAAATATCATATCTGTATAGTTGTTCATTTTACACTCCAATCTCTAATCTTACTAACCACCTGATACTTATACTTTAATGTCTATTAGGCCTAAGTGATGCCATCACTGGGGAGCAAGTGTGTGTGTGTGTGTGTGTGTGTGTGTGTACATGAGTGAGTGAGTGAGAGAGAGTTGTGTGTGTATGAGAAAAGGAGTGCACGAGTCCAACAAGACCGACTCTTGAGTGGCTGTGGCTCAGGAGGCAGAGCGGGTCGTCCACTAACCAGAAGGTCGGCGGTTGATTGCCAGCTGCTGCATGTCAAGGTGTCCTTGGGCAAGACACTGATCCCACACCCACACCTGATGTGTGCATTGAGTGTATGAATGCTTTAAAGCACTGTGTCTAGTGCTGTGAATGAGACATTCAGTGTAGAGCGCTTTGAGTGTTTCTAGAGACTAGAAAAGTGCTGTATAGTCCATTTACCATTCACTTACTGTTTCTTTGCGGTTCCCTTCCATGTGCATCTCTTGTTACCTGTATATCATATTTTTCTTAGTACGTGAATAACAAACATCTGAATCTGAATCTTTAATTAACATGTTCACGTTACATCATGTTGCCTTACATTCTGTTGGCTCTGCTCGTTGGGCCTGAGTATGGGTGCTTTCAGTTTGCATCACTGAAGACGAGCTGTTGTCTGTGAATTCCATTTTACAGTGAATGCAACTTGAAACGGTCCCACATCTTTGATATTTTTTGTATTTTCTTCTTTTCTGTGGTTTCTTGGCTTTGCTCCGTCTCACCCATAATCGTGCCACAGAATTTTGAAGATGTTGTGCGTCAATAATAAAGGCCCATGTGAAACACATGCAGACCATGTTGAATAATGTGAGTGAAATGATGCAAAAATACAGCTTAGATCGATTTTTTGTAATTGAATTATTCAAATCACTCAATTAATCACTTCAGCCCTCGACTCCAGCCTTTATCCAGCCCCTGTATGTTGTTGGTTTTTTTATCTCCAACATGTGCATGTGCGTGTGATGTAGGAGGAGAGAGAAATGTGCTCTGCAGTAATGATCTTTGCTGTATGGTCCATTCCTTTCTCCTGGAGTTGCTCTTTCCATTTTCCTCATCTATTGTTTTCATGTTGAGAGCATTTAGCCAACATGTTCAGGTGACACAAAGATGAAGAAAAGCTTGACACAGAAGGAGAAGAAGGGAAGGCACAGTAGTAAGTGTGAGTAGGATATAAAGCTGAGTGTCAGCCACTGATCACCGACTGATGCTGCCGTTCTCACTCATAATCCCCAGCCTCTCCTGGCTCGTCTCCTCCTGCCACCACTAAATCTTCCCTGTCACACTGACTTTTCCGGCTAAAATGGTGACTAGGCTCCTTCCATGTCTATGGGATGGTAGCAGCTGTGTTAGTATGGCAGGATCAGAAGTTGGAAAGATGGTGTCTGGAGTGGAAGTTAAAGGGATACGCCAACATTTTTTTTTCATGTCTTGCCTCACTCCCGAGTCCATGACAAGCAGATAGACACCATCCTTTCGACTGTGCGTGCAGTAACGAGGGAGAGCCCGTATCGCCCGTAATTAGCTTAGCTGAAACGCTGAAAGTGTATAGGTAGTGTTAGCCTGTCTCCACCTAAAGTCATCAGAGACACTCTTCAGCAACTCTAAACTCCCAACTTCGTCTCAGAGCTGACAAAACTCTCCGGTAAGGCATCTTGAGCGGTCAAATGCCGGTAACGGGAAAGTAAAAGCACAAATTCTATCGTCATGGTTTTCTGTATGTAAAGGACAACGGGTGTTTTATTTTGTAAAATAAAAGTAACCGGAAGTAATCGGAAGTAACCGGACGTGCGTTGGTCACAACGGCTAGCTTGAGTAGTGCCGAATTCGTCCGAACAAAATTGTAAACAGCTGGTATTTAGACAAATTAACGACACACTGCTGAGCTAAACGGCTACTTTCTCGCCTAAAAATGTTTGAAATGTTGATAAAGTGATATATTTACAGAGTTTAGAGCTAAAATGAAATCAGCTTCTGACTACGGAGGCAGGCTAACACTACCTATAAACTTCCAGCGTTTGAGCTAAGCTAATTACGGGCTATCTCCCTTGTTACTGCACGCACAGTCAAAAGGATGGTGTCTATCTGCTTGTCATGGACTCGGGAGTGAGGCAAGACATGAAAAAAAAATGTTGGCGTATCACTTTAAGTTAGTTTGTCCTTGTCATTTAATACTAGTCAGCAGCCTCCAGATGCCGGATGTCGTCCTCTTTCAGAAAAAGACCCATTGTCATCGCTGCTATTTTTGTAAACCATGTGTATAAAACAAGCTCTGGGTAACCTGGTGGTATGCTTCTATGTCAGAATATGTTGAACTACACTGCTAGTGAGTGTATCTCTACAAACCCATGTTATATCCAGGCAATGTATAGAGTTCACTTTTAGATTGGATGCTAAAGCTGACAGTATTCATGGCACAGGGTTTTCTTTTCTCTCCCAGGTCTTGTTCTGAAGGACAGGTAAGACGCAGCAGGAGACTGACAGGGGGGATTGGTGTGATGCCTGATGTCGTGAAGTTTCACACTTTCATCATGAGCTTTGGATTTGTGAGTCAAAGAATGAGGAAGATGAGTTTTCTTCCCGTGGCGTTTGGGGGCAAGATTAGGGATCGGAGACACTGGAAGGAGGGCAGAATCCCCGCTCCACTGCCAGGAAGAGACAGTTGAGGTGGTTGAGAAATTGGATTGAAATGGCTCCCAGATGCTTCCCCAGGAAGCTCTTCTGCCATGCCCAACTGTGAGGAGAACGGGGGACTGATCCAGAACGTGCTGAAGCAGGATAATACAATTCCATCTTCTCTGGCTAAATCTCTGGATTCTCCAAATAGGCTAGAAGACTGCATGAATGCACGGATGAACTGATGTGTAGGTTAAGGTTACCATCATGCATTATACATCTCCTGCAAACTACAGTTACTTTCTGTACGTTGCAGAAAGAAACTCTCATCTGGTTAAACATCACTCCAAATCATTGCTCCTCCATAAGAGCAGGTGCATATTTTGCTTAATGCAGTAAGGTTCTCAATTTCAGATTGCAAAAGGCAACATTACCTTTAGATTAGTTGGCAAACTAGCAAACAATATTAACTGAATGCAAACACACACACACACACACACACACACACACACATACAAACACATTACACGACTTAATTTATTCTGAAACTGGGGAAAAAGTCCTTATATCAAAGCTCCTTCATGGAGCTGCAGCCTCTGGTGAGTGCACAGCTCCAAGGCAGATGTTATCTGACTGACATCACAACTAAGCGACGATTATATTTGCTGCAAAAGATTCAGTGGTCGAGGTCGTAAATATTTTAGGAGTAAAAACAAAGACACAGTGCTGAAGACATAGCATAACAAGTCCCTGTTGTGTGTGCATTTTTACAGTATTTGGAGGAGAATGGGAGCATGGGACTCAGAGAGACTCGGTCCAACTAATTTGTGTGGAATATGAATGTAGTACTTTGGAACGGATGTTAATTTGTAATTTACAACTATTATTTCTTTGCATACTGTATGAGATCCAAACTTGCAACACTTCCGTTCCATCTCACCTCCAGGATGTCAATGAGTACGTTCTCCTCCGGCTGCTTGGTGCTGCGAACGTTCTCCAGGATAATGGAGTAGTAGACGCCCTGGGGGTCCGACTGGTACAGGTTATATGTATCTGACTGGTACCACTCCTGGAGGGCGAGGAAGACCTGGTTCTCATCTGTACTCACTATCTGAACATCCTGGAGGCAGACATGGAGAGAGAGAGAGAGAAAGAGGAAAACCTTTAATTAAGACCTGATAATGAAAACTAGTTGTAAATCAGTACAGTGACCCTGAGAGCTAAAAGGATTGTAACTAAGGAAATGAATGCAAATAGAACCCCTGCCCTTTCTCGCTAACGATCAAAATTAATGCAAAAAACAACTTAAACATAAAATAGTTATGAACCTGGCTGTTGCTTAATGCACAATTGAGACTTTGATGCTACTTACCCAAATTAAATATCCTAAATTGCGTGTGCATAGTTCAATTTTGTGTGTTTAGTCGGCCTACTGTGAATAATTGCGTTTAAATGAGAGCTTTGTGCATTGCAATAGCTTCCATTATGGAGAGGTTGGGCAAAACACAAAAAGAAATTTGATTGAATTGAGGAATTAATAGAAAGGAGTGAATAAACATACAGCAAAGAGGAAATGTGGGAGAAAGTTGGTAAAACAAAAAGAACAAGCAGAAACAGCTACAGCAGCTTGAATGATTCAAGGAAACTTAATGGCATGGCAGGTAACTAGCTCCTTGTGACTGGTCAAAATCAGCTCCAAAATGACACAAGAAAGGTGATATGTTTTCATTCTTTTTCTTCAGTCATTCCAAAAATCACGAGCGAGAAAAAACTTTTGTTCTGTAAAATAACACAAGCCATCGTGCACAATCCATGTCTGATTAGCACCACCTTTTCAAAGGTACCAAATTCAGACACAGTTACTGGAATTCACTTCCAGACTTAGTAAATCACACTGAAAGGGCTCAGTCAAGATATGTGCATTTCCTCCTCCCGGTATTTTGTACACCTGGGCAGAAACGCAGCATATTGCAAATTTAGCAAAGGTACTAAATGGACAGCACATGCTGTTTTTGCACATTTGAAAAAAAAATTAAAATCTTCAGTGTGAGCTGTTTTTAGTGTCCCCTGGAAACGCCTTTGTTGTGTTGTGAGTACAGTAGTGTGTTGTCAATCTATTTTCTGAAGTCGTTTGTGTTTTGTCTATTCGGATGTGTTTTAAAGTTAAGTGGATTGAACTCTAAGGGCTACCATACTTAAGGGAGATCATCAAAGAGAACACAAAAGACACTATCTTGAAAAGGAAGTAGGTTAGAAAAAGAAGAGGGAGGGTAAAGCAGAACAAAATGAAAGCAGTAACAGGTGGCTGGGAGTATTACAAGAAGATTAAATGAACCAGGAGAAGAAGAACAGGTGAAGCAGTGATATGACACTGGGAAGTGTGCAGACTTCTACTACAGCCACTCCTCAGCCCTCCACCCACCAGGGGGCTGAAAACAAACTCCAACTCTACAGAAAAGTGAGGACATTAATACATGCTAACAATATAGAAGGGACACATTTTAATAAATGAATATGACCAGCCCAGAGTTTGGGCATGCTTTTCCATTAAGTGTGTCCAGACTTTTGACTAATCCAACATCTGATACCAGATTTCCCCTGACAGTCATCTGTGGTATAATAACCTCTTCAGTGTGTTCACCCTCTCTCTGCAAAATTGAGCTCATTTCCTTTCACACTCACAGATCCCATTAATCATATTAAAATCCTCATTATGGACATTATTCACATGGATGCTGTAAGTAGGTCTTTGATACAGGCCCACACAAAGAAAATACTTAACATGATTTTAGTTAGATTCAGTTGTCTTAAACATACCACCTTAAAATGAGTCCCGTCCCTAATTATAAGCATTTATCAAAATTGCCTTCTTGTCAATTGCACAACAATGATGATTTAGATGTCAGGGGTCTCAAACTGATTTTGACAAAGAGAGCATCTATTGTAATCCCTATCTCACACTCACAATGTACATTTCAAACCTGTAAGGACTACAGTGAATCCTTTAGAATTAGCTGGTTTTCTGATTGCTCTGGAGGTCAAGACATTTGACAGATTTATGTTGTTATAAATGGAATTATTCATTTTCTGACTTTAATGTCAAAGTGTAAACTGATTTCAACAAAGAAATAAATCAATTAAAAACATATAATGTAAAAAAAGAAAAGAAAAGTGATTGCATTGATTTTCCCCCTTTAAAGTGAGTCTCACATTAGTAAAGTGGAAATCACCCAAGCACAGGTAATGTGCCTCAAGTGTTTGTAGTACAAACACACCTGTGTCTGGAAGGTCCAGTCACTGGTTAATTAGTATTCCTGCCTACAGTTACACCATGGAGACAAGAGAACAGCTCCAGACAACCCAGAGAAAAGTCATAAGATACTATGAAAAATCTGGAGTTCAGTTGCGCTAAAAGCCCACAAATGTTTGGATTTTTTGACCTCATCATCTAGTTTGTTCACCAGTGACTGAGATAGAAAAGGATTTTAGCGTAGTTCTCACTCTCCTCTGCCTAAATAACATATTTCCTCTCAGATTGTGTGTCACTTCTCTGTCTATGAAAAAACCTTGTAAATTATGCGGAAGATGCGGAATTATGTCAACCATGATTGTATTTATATATAGGAAGTTAAAAAACAGTCGGTGGGGTGGATACTTTTTTCTAGACACTGTATAACTAACACCCAAAGCTGAATGTATAGATGATGATGCACAGTTCATAATATTAGTTAGTTTTTTTTTTTGAGAACTGCTATATACAGTAAAGGCTCTGGATCACCTTCATTCACCATGGTGATGTCCATCAGTATAAGATGCAGAGAAAATGGCCAGGGAGGAATGCAAATTAGCAGTCATGCTAATTTTGGCCTATTTACAAATGTATTTTACTCATGTATATACATAAGAAATACATTTAGAGGTACAGAATGACTATGTCAACTAAGATTCATATTCAGCTATATTGTACATTTCTGAGCAGAATCCCAGTAATGCAGACTTTCTTTCAAGTAGCATTGCCGCAGTGCCCTTGAGCATGACACTCAGTCTGTTTCACTGGTTAAACAGAAAGGTGATTACATTCTGGGTGATAGACAGCAAGAGAGGATGGAAACAGAGTCAAAAGGGACACTTATTACCTGTGATTTCACAGCCCAATAAGCCGTATGTATGTGTCTGCACATGAGTGTAATTGTGCGCGTGTGTGTGTGTGTGCGTGTGTGTGGTTAATCCATAACGCAGGTCAGGCCTCACAGGACAGAGCCAAGCTGCCTTCTCTGATGGCCTCTGCATTTTTCATCATCCAACCTTTCAATTATTCACAGCGGAAAAACATGGAAACACACCCTCTCTCCCAGTCTCACACTCACACACTTTCTCCTCGGCTAAACTCCTCCCACCCGTCTCTCACTCCATCTCTCATTTCCTTGGCCCCCCCCACACACACACATTTCCAACCTCTCTCTCCCTGCTGTCCCCTCTGTGTCGCTCAACCTAAAAGCTGAAGAGTGTGACCTATCTGCTCACCCAAGTAAGAGGACACATGTAGAGAGAGAGGGAGACAAGAGCAACTAGGGCAAACCTAAACTAAACACACATTTGCACACACAGACAAACACACACAAACACACACACATATTCATATAAAAAACAGTGGTAACACTTTACTTGACAGCTATCTATATAACGCATTCTAACCATACTTATAATGAGTTAAAATGCAGTTATATCACTGTATAACTATAATTATAAACACTCATAAATGATCATAATGCTTTATAACAATAATCATAACACACTATAAAGCATTTTATCTTGACTTATAAGATCAGGTATTATAATATGTTCTAATGTGTTATTCTTATTGTTACACAGCCTTATGATAATTTATGAGTGTTTATAATGATAGTTATACACGTTTATAAGATAATTATAACTATATTTATAATGCCTTATCGATGTGGGCATTGTCAGCGAGTTACTAACAATTATAACGTATTATAATACCTGACCTTATAAGTCATGATACAATGCTTTATAGTGTGTTATAATTATTGTTAGAAAGCATTATGATCATTTGTGAGTGTTTATAACTATAGTTATACAGTGCTATAACTGCATTATAACTCATAAGTACAGTTATAATGCGTTATAAGAGATAGGTGTCAAGTAAAGTGTTACCAAAACATGTCATCCCCTGCCCTCCTGCCACACCTAATCAATTGATCCCTATCATCTCTAATTGTTGAAGGCAGAAAAAGACTGTGCACCACCCATCCAACCCCCCTCTCTCTCTTTTGTGTGTGTGTGTGTGTGTGTGTGTGTGTGCACGTGTACAGTCAATACCTTTCACCCTCCTTAAGAATCACTGAGTACTGTAGCTGTCAAGCAATTGAGGCATAAGATCTAAGTGGTCGGTCAAAGTCCAACAAGAGTAATTCTATACATTTCCTAGGGGTGTGTGTGTATGTGTGTGTGCATGTGCATGTGTGTCTATGTGTGTGTCAGAGTCTCTGTTGGAGTGTCAATTCCTGTAAATGTCTCCACGGTTTTCTTACTTTACAGCAGAAAATTGTAGGAGACGTCTCCCCCGGGCTCTACTGTACATTCAATCACAGTTCAATAGCACTCAGAGACACTCGACCAGCCCTGTGCCACCCACGTGCATCGTTTATCGTCTCAGCTTATGTCAGTGACATGGGATGCAACTGGGTCGATGATTGGTGGTGAATATTTAATGTGCCTTATCGTGTATCAGGTGAGTACTTTGAGTACAGACATTGTCCTAACATCTGACACCAAGTGGAACAGTGGCAACAGAGCTGTACAGTTGTATTTCAGCACCTAAGGCGAAGGAGAACTTCATCCTCAAAAGTATGAACTGGGGATTATTATGTAAATTCTTGTTAGATCACCCGTGATTCTACGACGGAGTATTAGGGCCACATTGAGAAAAAAACAAAAAAACACAGACTTTGAGAATAAAGTCATAAATTTAGGAGAATAAAGTCGTAAATTTCCTACGAGAAAAAAAGTCATAACATTACGAGAATAAAGTCGTAAATCTACGAGAATAAAGTCATAAATCTACGAGAATAAAGTCATACATTTCCTACGAGAAAAAAGTCATAATATTACGAGAATAAAGTCGTAGATTTACGAGAATAAAGTCGTACATTTCCTACGAGAATAAAGTCATAACATTATGAGAATAAAGTCGTAAATTTACGACTTTATTCAGACTTTATACAGACTTTGAGAATAAAGTCATAAATTTACGAGAATAAAGTCGTACATTTCCTATGAGAAAAGAAGTCATAACATAACAAAAAAAAAAAAAAAAAAAAGTTGTAAATTTTACGAGAAAAAAGTCGTAAATTTACAAGAATAAAGTCGTACATTTCCTACGAGAAAAAAGTCATAACATTATGAGAATAAAGTCGTAAATTTACGACTTTATTCTCGAAGTTTGTGATTTTTTTATTTGTCAATGTGGCCCTAATACTCCGTCGTATAAAATAAAAAATAAAAGCACCCATCCATGCATCCATGTCTCCGTAGACACAGCAGTAGAGACAGCTCCAGACTTCAGTTCAGTGAGTGAATCTCCTTCACCATGAGAAACAAGACAGTGATCTGACTTATCTCTGTTACCATAGTGTGGATCTACTCTTTCTTTAAAGTATTCAATACAAAACAAGTTGAAGCTGTGTTTTACCTTTGGTAAGGCGTACTTGGGAAACCTCATCTGGACAAACTCGTTGCGGCGGTAGGACACATAGTGCTTGGTACGGTTCCCTGTGGTGACCTGGTGAAGGCACAAAAAAGCAGATAAAACAACACATAACACAACACATTCTTCTAGCAGCAGCAGATGTTCTCTTCTGATAAAAGATTGTCTGAGTCATTCCTTTGCTTGTCAGTGAGTCATCTTTCAACAGGCACAATAATGGATTCATTGCCTTGCTGCAGCTATCAATTATTTTCAAATAGTGAAAAGAACTGAAAAAATGCCGAAGACAAACGTACAAAGTCATATAACACACAAATCATAATGTTTTAAGCATTTTTGCTTCAAGAAAAGATTCAGCAATTATCAAAATAGTTGCAAATCAATTCTGTCCATCAGGAAGGTTGAGCTACAAATAAAAGAAAATCTAGAATTAATTACAATTATTTAGGACCTTGCTTATCCCACTTCAAATAAAACACGGAACTAGTTTGCAACCAAGAGTTTAAACTGGGGAGTCTGCTGTGGCTCAGGGGTTAGAACAGGTCTTCCACTAATCGGAGGGTCAGTGATTCATCTCCCGGCTGCTCCACATTCTTTTCCTCAGTATCCTTGGCCAAGATGCTGCCCCATGAGGTGACACTGGTGTGTAAGTTTCTATATATGGTAGAAAGGTGCTGTGTTGGAAATGTGTAGGGGGAAGTGCTGTATGAAAGGGTGAATGCGGCTTCTACTGTAAAAGGCCTTTGAGTGGGTGATTATACCAGCAAAAGGCTGTATAGCACATTCTGAGAGCTGAGAGCCACATGGCCGCAGAAAAAACAGAATTTAAGGCTTTTATGTAAGAAAATACAGTTTAGTTCAGCATACATACATATATATATATATATATATATATATATATATATATATATATAATGTATATTGACGGCCCTAATGTATGTACCAGCTGGCTATTAATGTTTTGACCTTGTGTCTGAGTGTCATTGCAAAATGTTATCTGCAAGATGTGTGATTTAGCCCATGGGTCCGCAGTGCTGAGCTCTTGGTTATTCAACATAGTAATGAAGGAGATTTTTCCAACGTTTTAACAAAAGTTTTATGTTGCTGAGGTTTTTTCCCGGTCCCACACTGTACTCCCACACAGGAGCATAGTCTGGGAGCTGCTTATTTTCTCCTCCCCTCTTATCGCCCAGTCATCTTGTTATGTCTGTCTTATTGTATGTATTGTATGCTGTATATGTACGGATGGGTTTATTGCTGAAATTCCGCTGTACTTCTGTATGGTGACAATAAAGGCTGATTCTGATTCTGATTCTGAAAAATGCATTTAGTGGAGCAGGGAGCAGAGTTCACTGTCTGGTGAGTCACCAACACGGTGCTGAAAGCTGGATGCAAAGAAACTTCTCTTCTGCACAGACCTTCACATTCACCTGACAAACTGGGAGCTGTGCGTAACAGGCTGAACCACGGAGAGAGATGATCAGAAAGCTGAACAAGATGCTGAACCAGAATATCTAAACAGTTGAGGCTCCGTATTAAAAAAGCAGGCTCGGTGAAAAAAATAACAACAATGGTGACTGACAGTGACTTAACAGCAACTGAACGTGTCATAACCCAGGTGATGGCCTCAGACACTGGCAAGCCATTTCCTGAAATGCACTAGCTGTCACCGTTTGGCTTTTTGTAAGATGAGCAAAGTTTTGGAGCTGCAGCTCTTAAAATGCGTCGGGGAAGTTGAATTCACTCATCCTATTTTGGGCTCGGAGCCTCAGTCTGAGTTCAGATTTGAGCTGGGACTACAATCATTGTTTCTGATTGAAAGGGGCAGACTACCATGGGAGTTTTTATGCTGAGCAATGAGAAAAAAATTATGAAACAATGAAAAGCATTTAACCGCATTTAACAGAACCCCTGACGGAAACACCATCAACTATGTTTTTGTAACTTTCTAAAGAATGGCATGGCAAAGTGAGATGAAATGAAGTGTGTGTGTGTCAAAATGCTAACTATGCTTTCTTCGCTCTGACTCAGCATATTTCTCTTGAGCCAATAAGCACCTTGAGGGCCACTTCTCAACCCCAACCCCTCATATCAATCCTGCAAACAACCCATTATAGTGGAAGTGTTACCAGGCTTTCTGAACCAGTAGAAGTCTCATAAGATCAGAGTTGACAAAATGACATGTAAATTGTGGAATTCTAACACTGGTAATCTGTCCAACAAGAACTGTTAACTACAAACACCATGGATGAAAACAGTGAGATACAGCCATGAAATCAGTTTTAAAACACACAGTTACTGATCAAAGACTCTCAGTTGTGTGCCCTCAGTCCACAGAAAAACAAACTTGACTTGCAGTGGATAAGGGGTCATTCAGGACTACTTGTTTTTAAAACACCTGCTAGTTCTGGTGGAAAAGTGGTAAAAGTCTGCTCAGAGGCGTTGTGTTGGAGATTCTACTGCTTATGGATATAACTAGGGATGTCACGATTACTTGTTTTCACAATTAATCGCGGTATTAAACGCCACTATTAATTGATCGTAAAGATTCCTAAATACCGTCACTTTCCAAAAATGATTATGTCGGAACTAGGGCTGTCAAACGATTAATTTTTCTAATCGCGATTAATCGCATTTTTTCCATAGTTAACTCGCGATTAATCTCTATTAAAAATATTATATATGGCGCTTTGGACTTTCAACACTCCAAAGTGTTATAATCTCTAGACAAACAACTTTTAGACCAGACCTAGTAGGCCTACCTAATCACATGCATGAAACTCACACAGAATTGAAACGAATTGCATCCAGTGGAAATTGCCCGTTACTTTGCTACACCTCTGCCTGGCCATGTGCGTTTGTTGACAACAGAAGCCGTCAAAAAATCAATACATGGCCACGTGCATTTGTTGACAACAAAGCCGTCAAAAAATCAATGGATGGAGCTGTGGATATATGTTAGACTGTGTATATTTGTGTAGCAACCAACTTGAAGGTGGTTTACCACCACCTACTGGACTGGAGGTCCCACACTCCAGTCCTCCAGTCCAGCAGACAGAGGACAAAATGGGCCGCGATTAACCGCGATTAAAAAATTTAATCGCGTTAATTTTTTTAATTAATCTCATCGCGATTAACGCGTTAACTCTGACAGCCCTAGTCGGAACCATATCGACAGATGTGCACCAAAGTAAAGGAAAATGCACAGATACTGGTCCATTTATCTAATGTAACATTTAATTGGTAGGAATTTAAATGTTAATGTATCATTTGTAATTTGGTATAGATGACAATTAATTACTTAAATATTTCAAACACTTAATAACTAGTCCTATATTAAGAGATTAGTAATGTAATATTTTGACCTTATTTGATTTTACACATTCATAATGTTGTGAAATTTATTGATGCATAATAATCGTGATAATGGTAATACCGTGTTTATTTTTCTGACAATAATCTTACCAAGAAAATCTATAATCGTGACATCCCTAGATATAACAGTTCATAAAGCATTTTGTGTGACAAGAGGGAGGGACTTGAAATCTGAAAAACCTCACTTCAGACGTGATGGAAATAATACTGATAATGAAAAAAGTCCAAAAATGTTACTCTTATTTTCTGTTTTGTGTGTTTTCCCACATCTGACATCACTGGGCTGGTAAAACAGGGAATACTGTGAGGATGATGGACCAGAGAGAGGATCTAACACCTCTATAGGGAACCTATGTTATACCAGTTCATATATATTGTACTGTTACCACATGCAAATAGGATTCAGCTCTTGGTCTTGGAGTGTGCAGTACTGCACTACACTGCATGGCAAGTCAATTATAGACAAGGTCAGATTAATTCTGCACACTGTCCTAAACAACATTTCTTTTCCTTTTCGAGCAGCCGGCCCTGTGTTATCAGAGCAGCAGCGTTTATCAGTGAAATGGACTGAAAGCTGCAGTGTGTGGGCACTGTCAAGTGAATAGATACAGTGACTGTTGCAACACAACATGCACATATGCTGAATGGAAATAAATAACATGGCACATACAGTACATCTAAATGCAAAAGGTTTGCAAAAATGCAGCTAGTCACTTCATTTAAGCTGCTCAAGGTCTTACAATGTTACACTCTACATCTGCTGAAAATGCTTAGTCTTAGATATTCTTTCCTTCACGGTGAAGGCTTTTACAGCCTTATTTCGGCTATTTGAATCATGTAAAAACCAAAACAAGACACAGGACTGGCATACGTTTACCTCTGTAACAGGCATGGACATGGAGCCTCTAGCATTCTCTCAGATATATGCATCTGACTAATGTGAGGGTTTGTATTTGAGGTTTAGATCTCACTGACTAACCCTGCTAAGTGAGCTAAATGCCACCCCGTATCTTCCTTTTTTGTTTGGAGTCCTGAAATATGTTCAGCCACCCAATCCCTGACTAAGAAACCAAGAGTCCAACAAAAGCTTTATTCTTAAAGTGAACACACTTCTTCAACAAAATGGGAAGTTCTAGGTTAAGGGGTATGGGGCTGTATTCTTAATCATGCCACCATATAGTAAGGTCATTAATTAGCACTTCCTTATAATATTAATAGTGACAGTTTTTGTCTTTTGCTTTTTGATATTTACCTTCACAAATATGTAGTCGTCCTGCACCAACAACGAGTTGTAGTCGATCTTGCCAAGGAACTGAGCTGTCACCATTTTGTCTGAACAGTTCTGGATGAGACAGGTGACATACAGGTAACCTGCAGGGAGGCACACAAACAGAGAAGAGTGGTTACTTTTGGAAAATGTTTTTTAAAAAAAGGTTAGGATTGGGTCAAAACAACAACAACAACAAAATAGATGTGTCTGGGCAACCAGGTCACATCCTGTAACTACAACACTGTCTAACGATTTGCTGCTACAACAAGGCTAAAAACAGAGATCAAATTAATTTTTTCCAAACAACTTTTTCATGTGGCGGCTTCAGGACACTTGGGTCAGTACGGACGAGCAGTATGGAGGTATTTGGATGTTTCATAATGTGTGATTTGGACGATTCAAAAGTTAACTTTATTCGCCGCCATTATATGAAAATCCGTTGCCAGCCGGACCCCCCCCCCCGGAATTCTGACAGTGAGTAGAAAATTGGTGAATTATTGATTCTGGATGAAGTATCCCTTTAAAGCATCTAGAAAGATCTTTCATTTTGTGTTGATTTTGGCGACCCCTGTGGACAAAAGTGTCGTTAAGACACACATCTGGCTCACTCTGGCGACTCTAGAGATAAACTAAAAAGTAAGTAAAGTATGCCTTTATTCATCCCACGACGGGGAAATTCACGAGTTACAGCAGCAGTACATACAAACACACTCAGACATGCCATGCACGCTATGGTGGACTGATAAAAAGAATGTATAAATATAGACATTTATAAATAAATATAGGGGCAACCAAGATATTAAGAGAAGTATAAAAAAATATATATGTATATATGGCTAAAAAAGAAGTGTCAAAGTGCAATCATGGATCGGGGGGGGGGGGGCCTCAGTGGGCCTTGTTAAAAAAAATTAAGCTATTAAGAAATAGCTGAGATTCCCATCGAGGGCCTCGTTTGCTGTTGTAGGTCATACAGAGACATCAGTAGAAAGACTTTTGCATATCCAGTTAAAAGTTCTTTGTAGCTGCTTTAAGTTAAAGTGATGCATATAATTAAAATTTAAATTATAAAAGTCTATTTGCTGTAACCATAGTGAGGCTGAGTGTATTGGAAGTGCTCCTCTTCTTCCCTGCAGTTATTGAGCAGCAGCCATGAAACCAGAGCAGCTCAGTAGAATGTATGCAATAAGGTGCATAGGAGAAGCAAGGAGAGGAAAAGGGAGGAGAATGAAAAGGTGGAGGGAGGAGGAGGGGAGGGCGGGCATGTGGTACTGTCTAGCCCCAGGAAGAGCTCTCATGTCTAGGCAGCTGGCCCAGACAGTCAGCCTCGCCCATTCACCCTCCACATACACAGGCTAGGTGACAATTTTCACATTGCAGGCAGCATCTCTCTGTGCGTTGGTTAAGAGACTGTCAGTACGTTTACATGCACAGCTTGATCGAGCTATGCTCAAAATTCGCTTTTGCCGTCTAATCAGACTTCTGTCCTTGTCCCAGTTTACATTAGGGCTGCCACAAACGATTATTTTGATAGTCGACTAGTCACCGACTATTTTTTTCGATTAGTCGACTAATCGGATCATACGTAAATTGAATGCAAAACATACAGCTTATCGCACCAGCATGCAGCTGCTCTTATATACCATCATTAGCTTTCAGCTTGAAGTGTTTAAGGTATATGCTAACTAAAAATAAAGACAATTAAGATGATAGTTCATTAAACATTTAATGAAATATGCAGCTTTAACTGTAGCATAAAGTGCAAACAGCTCAGTAAAATAAGGATAAGGCACTGGCCTAAACAACACCAAAATAAATACTTTAAGTTTTTTAGGTTTTTCTTTCCTTCATTTGTCTCTGGCATTAAACATAGCTACATTTAAATAAAATGAGGTGGACACCTGAAACTAAGGAATTATTCACAATAATAAAGTTTTGGTAGGCCTATATTCAAATATAACTTGCTCAGTGTAAATAATAGGCTAGTCGTTCTGTTAAAAAAAAATCGAATAGTTTATAAGACAATCGTCTTGTCTGAAAAAAATTAAATGTTCCCTTTTTACTGTCACAGAGGGAGAAACATAGAAAGACTCCACCAGAAAGTTCTGTGTGAAACTGTCAAATGAAAACAAGTGAAACTGAGGTGCAGCTCAAACTCTGCAAGGTGTGGACTGTGATGAGAAGCTACCGGAAAATATTGACGTAGTTTTACGCCAGGAGAGAAGACTTCCTCGTTAAGATGAGCGCTCATTACGTGACCAGGACGCTGTGACCGGACGCGGTAACGTTCTAGTTCTCCAACACCGACTCTCAAAGTCCGCGATTTTATTTTTAAATGACGAACGGCTGTTTTTCAGTCCGTGATTTAAAACGATGGAGCGGCGGTACCGCTCCTAGTAGCGCTTCTCATTTAAAATGACACAGAGAGAGAGAGAGAGAGAGGAGAGAGAGGGAGAGGAGCGGTGGCGGCGGTGGGGGCGGGGGCGGAGGGACGGTGGGGGGCTACACCGGTGCCGCTTGAAGAGGGACAAGACAGGTAGAGAGAGAAAAGAGAGAGAACACCTATGTGTACTGAGTGAGTGAGTGAGTGCATGTGTGTGTGTGGTGGGCGGCTGCGGCGGCGGGTGTGTGTGTGGAAGGTGCGGCAGCAGTTTTGAGAGAAAAACAAAATAAAATAAAAAACAAACAACGACGCATCGACTATTAAATTAGTTGTCGACGATTTTAATAGTCGACGTAGTCGTGACTAGTCGACTAATCGTGGCAGCCCTAGTTTACATGCAACTGAGAAAATCGAATAACTGACGGAACGTGTCCTCCTCCTCAACACCAGGTGGCGAGATGGTTAATCGTACAGCTTTGTTCATCTCGTATGTAATGTGTGCGTTACTTATTGTGCAGATAAGGTGCGCGCTATCCCTCGTGGTCATGGTGATTTCGAGAGGCAGACAAGAACCCGTAATGCTACAACAACAGCTTCTGCGACCGGCTTTCTTGGATGTTTTTGTTCCGAGATCTTACGCCAGTGCGGGGGGTGTGGAGCATGCGCACATGCGTTGTCTAGTTAAACTCCAATGAAGGCGTATATGCCGGAGAAAGTCGAATTCCAATCGCATTATCTGGGTGTCTTAATCGGAATTCTTCAACTCCGATTTCAGTCGGACTAAGGCGTTTACATGCACTTCAGTTGTCCAGTTATAGTTGGATCAAGGTAATAATTCGTTTTTTTCAAGTGTCATGTAAACGTACTGTGTCTCTTTAAGGGATTCAAGGAGTGCATTTACAGTATGGAGGGTGAGAGTTGCATGGAAAACACTGTCACTGAAATATATTTTAAAAAAAAAAACATACCCTTGGCTTTGTTCACATGACCTTCAGGATTTGTTGCTGCTCTGTCTGCTCAGGTTTATTTAGAGTGAGGGATTATGGGTTGAGAGACCCAAAGGAGGCGAAGTCCAGAACGCAGACAGCCACACAATCTCAAATACACTCAGTACTTGTATTACCCTGTTGGCCCTTATTGGCGGGTGAAGCATTAACCTGCCTGTCTGTCACCCAGCTGATATGGTAATCCAGCTTTGCTGTTGTTGCCCTGGGGGCCCACGACTCCCCTCCTTAACTCACCCATTAAATCCCCATTGACTCCCCCACCCCCACCCATGAAGAGGTCAACCGTTACTTTACTTTACATGTATTTCCAGTATTACTACCTTGACTGATAGAGAGAGCATGTTTAAGGCCCCACTGGATCAAGTCACATAATGTGGTTGAAGGTATCTGACAAAACTGCAATCTTTCAATCATGGGGATTGAACATTTCATTTAAGGCTGTTATTATAAAAAGAAGAAAAGGTGCTTATGCTTTTACTCACTGTCCAAAAAAGAAACTCTCTTTCCAGGTGCGTAGGCCAACAAACATTTAAGAAAACAGGAAAAAGCTTGCACACTGATCAAAAATGTGAATATCAACTAGAGAGGTCGACGGATGAATGGTCCATCAAAAATTAATAGAAAAGTGCAACCATGGTGATGAAATAAATAAGAAAACAAAAGTAACTAAGACAAAAACGTTTCGGCCTACACAGCCATCTTCAGTCGGCCTCGGCCTAAACGTCTTAGTTACTTTTGTTTCCTTATTTTTATTTCATCACCATGGTTGCACTTTTCTATTAATTTCTGATGGACCATTCATCCGTCGACCTCTCCAGTTGACATTCACATTCTGTTATTATAAAAATCTTTTCAAACGAGTTTTTACTTTTGCAATTTCTTATAAATGATGTGAACAATTCTGCAAAAACACAGCATATTTGCAAACCATTTATTGTGAATGATGAGCAAAAACATATTAGCTTTTGTTAGTTTGCAAGTTTTTTTTAAGTAACATTTTTCTTTAATTTGATTGTGTACGGTGTGCTACACTCTCTCATTTCTGTGATTGTGTGTAGTCAATTTTTGTCAGACAACGTTGTGATTGAAAAATAAAGACTTTACCACAGGAGGTCCAGACATACTGTACCAGGTTTTGAGCTAGCCCTGGTCTGAGTGCATCCATGTCTTGTGCGTGTACAGGAGGTTGATAAAGCACACAACCTGCCACTGCCTTCTGAGACTGCTCAGTGTAAACAATGCAAGTTTTTCTGTAAATGTTTTCTGTGCACACACACTCAATTCTGGTCTTTTTTTTTTTTATTAAAAAAACTTGTCACAGCGGAAGCTAAATGAATTTGTTTTCCTGTTTTGAAAACAAGTCTGTTGCTGTTGCTTGGTTGGTTTGTAATTGGTAATGGCACAGATTTGCATTATACAGTTAACCAAAGTCTAAGGGTGTATTCAGACATGTGGCTCGTTTGCTTTGTTCCCCTTCAGAGGCTAAAACGATACAGTTGTTGCATTTTTCTTTTGGGTCGTTTGGTCGTGTTCACAAGGTAACAATCCCAACCGGTCCAAAGTTGTAAAAAAAAATGCCATGCATGAAACAACTGTTCTCTCATTGGTCAGCAATATTCTCGAATGGAAGTGAGCCAAGATGACTCCTTCTTGCTCGCATCCGAGCTCAATTGCTGTGTTTACATATGACCAAACCAACCAAGCTTTGGGGTTAAACACTCCCTGTTTCAGAACAACTGCTCCAAACAAACCAGGTCTGAATACTGTAGTGTACACCCTAACCCTTTGTAAAGGTTTCACATAACTTTACTTTGCATCATCAAATCTGTGACTCAGCAACCCCATTAAAGTGATTTGTGTGACCAACCGTGAACAGTGCCAAGAGATAA
This sequence comes from Trachurus japonicus, assembly GCF_045865225.1. Taxonomy (NCBI): domain Eukaryota; kingdom Metazoa; phylum Chordata; class Actinopteri; order Carangiformes; family Carangidae; genus Trachurus; species Trachurus japonicus. The sequence continues at coordinate 23,119,668 of NC_140924.1, forward strand.
ATGAGCAGGGACATCACAGTACAGTACCTCCACTTGAATCTTGCATTTCCATGTGCACCAGATCAGGGTCCACATCCACTCCAGACACAGACCTGCAACACAGGAGATTACCACATTTCACAAACAAAAAAACAAATGTTTATTCATAATGAAAGTGTTATTCATGGCCAACGTGGTGGTTAACATCCCTGTATGCCAGCAAGAATGTTGTGGGTTTGATTCCTGGGCCTCCCTGGGTGGAATTTGCTTGTTCTCTCTGTGTTGGTTGATTAGCAACTCTTAATTGCCCATAGTGTGTGAATTTAAATGTGTGTGTGTTGTTTATCTCTGTTGGCCTTGCCATAGACTGGTGACCTGTCCAGATGTGGGATTGGGATTGTATCATATCATGCAGGACATTTATGCCTTTATTCAACTTTTTTGTATTCTCTATAATTAAAAATATAACTTTTTCTGCATCTCTTTTCCCATGCAAATGAATTAGGACATGTTCAATTCTTCAAAACTCCAGCTTCTCTGAACTTCAACATCTTCAGTATTCTTTCAGCTACAGACTTCAACCATTAAGACTTTCAGCTATTGAACTTTTTGAAATCTCCAACAGATTTTGATTTATGGCAGTTTAAAACTTGTTGTCATTTTTGTTAATTTTACAAGTAATATAGTTTATAACCGCGGTAGTCTATCTCTTCACCTCATCTGAAAGTTTTCTCTCTGGGCCACAAACTACATTAATCTACGCCCATTCTATAAGTACAGTTGTAGACAAACTTGTTTTAGTTCAGTCTAAACTTACACACTCACAGAATTTGAATTTTGGGCCTCAGGATGTCAAGACTCCCCATTAAAATTCAACACAAAATCAGAAGCTTATTTCCAGAGAAAAGCAAAAGAGTCCCTACAGTATTTTAACAAAGTTTGAGAAGTTTCTTCATGTTATTCGAAATGATTATCGTTTTATGTTATGCTTTTGAATTTTGAATTTTAACATACTGCGCAATGGACCTGTTCTGTCTGCCCTTCTCTAGATAGTAAACCAAATAGTTCATCTGATTAGGACTGTGTAGTGTAGTCTGTGAAATTTCCCCAGCCCAGTAAAGATAGAGTGGAGATTTAAAACCTCATTACTTTGCCTTTAGAGACTCTTTATGAGCAATTAGCAAGACAGGGAGGGAGAAGGGGAGAGAAACTGGATCATAGGAAACGTTACAGGATTTATTTCTTCCACTTGATCTGTGTGAGCTTACTGATCCATTATCTTTAGGGACTTCAGACAGCAAAGTGTGTACTTGTCTGCTAATCAATACAATAGAAATTCAACTTTTCTGATGATACCATGACAAATTCAGAAAAAAATGACACAGACCAGACAACTGAGCAAACTAAACAGTCTTGTGGGGGATCTCTCTCTCTGTCAGTTGTTGAGACACTTGTTACTTCCTCGTCTCGCTGTCCTATGTGCAGCTAGGGAGAAGGTTCTTTTCTTTTTCATTACTGTTTTTGATGGAGAGGCCCATCCGAGTCATCATATTAAACAGCTTTGCCCGAGGCATTTGCAGTCAGATAAGAGGTACATTTAGCTAGAATACCAGTGTAGTGGCAGCATATTGCAAAAACATCCTCCCTGGGCTGGAATTCAGTATCATGTTTGCTCTGGTTTTACTATTGGATTATTCTTTTATCCATAAGCCTTTTTACAGCATTTCATTTTTATCACCTGTTCTCAAACGTTTGCTTTTGTCGTCCGCTGTCACCCTGTGAAATGTCATTTCAATTTCAGAACCACTGTTACTTTTTATTCAGAATGACAACACACAAAAAACTTTACAGCTTGGGGTTACAAGAACAAGGTCCACTGGAACACATTTTGTCAGACCACCCCCGCAGCCAAATGATTTTAATGTGATGGTTTTAATGTGATTGATGCGCGGCGGCTGCCAAACTCCTGTTCTCTTGTTGCTTTTATGACTGTTGGGCCACAGGGCCGGGTAAAGCAAGAGCCAGCTAACTCTGTCTGCTCCTGAACACACACACACACACATCTATAGCACATGTATGAACAATAATATCCACACATTTTTCTTTTCAGCAGTGAGACGGTCGTAACTTTACTGTAAATGTGGGCATGAAGGACTGAGTGTTTGTTTCACGCAGTTTTACCTGAGCCAATCGAAATACAACAGTGTGTATTCAGTTTCAGAGTTAAAGTGATACACCGTGTCTTGCGTCACTCCCGAGTCCATGACAAGCAGATAGACACCATCCTTTCGACTGTGCGTGCAGTAACAAGGGAGATAGAGCCCGTATCGCCCGTAATTAGCTTAGCTTTAACGCTGGAAGTGCATCGGTAGAGTTAGCCTGCCTCCTACCCGAGCCGAAAACAGCAGTCAGAAGCTGATTTCATTTTAGCTCTTAACTCTGTAAATATATCACTTTATCAACATTTCAAACATTTTTAGGCGAGAAAGTAGCCGTTTAGGTCAGCAGTGTGTCATTAATTTGTCTAAATACCAGCTGTTTACAATTTTGTTCGGACAAATTCGGCGCTACTCAAGCTAGCTGTTGTGACCAACGCACTTCCGGTTACTTTTACAAAATAAAACACCCGTTGCCCTTTACATACAGAAAACCATGACGATAGAATTTGTGCTTTTACTTTGAAATAGGAAGCTAACCTTCCCTCGATGTAGCTAGCTTGAACCAAAATAAACCGTCTTTGCTTGAACCCTCCATTTTGAACGATCTCGTCCCGTTACCGGCATTTGACCGCTCAAGATGCCTCACCGGAGAGTTTTGTCAACTCTGAGACGAAGATCGGCCCGCCGGTTTCTGTTTAGAGTTGCTTAAGAGTTTCTCTGATGACTTTAGGTGGAGGCAGGCTAACACTTCCTATACACTTCCAGCGTTTGAGCTAAGCTAATTAGGCTACGGGCAATACGGGCTCTCCCTCGTTACTGCACGCACAGTCGAAAGGATGGTGTCTATCTGCTTGTCATGGACTCGGGAGTGAGGCAAGACACGAAAAAAAAATGTAGGCGTATCACTTTAAGGTGATGAAATGTACATTGTAAAACAATAATTTCTTGTCCTACATTCTTGATCCTTTCAGCTTTAGTCAGACTAAAAAAATGCTGCAAAATTTGGATGTGTAGAGTGAAATGTCAGTGAAAAAATTATAGGTCGAATTTCCACATTAAAATGCATTACATCACAACTAGTATCTAGTTTTAAGTCACTACACTTTTTTACAAATTGGTGATTTTCAGCTTTTGGCTATATGTTCAAAAGAAGAAGGATTTTAGTCATTAGATGTCTGGATCTGAAATCGTCTGGGGAAACATGCTGCGTAAATGTTAGATAGCTCAGCTCCCAGCCGCTGGAGACGTCCTGTCCTGTGTGAACTGAAGAGTGTCGGTGAATCACTGATGTTTAAGGTCAAAGTGCTTTATTAGTTTTATTGGTTTTAATGCTCTGCTCTGTTTGGCATGGAGAGGAGGAGGACACCTCTATGGATCATTCCGCTGCTGGTAAAAAAAAGCTGATATAATTTTGAGGAATGTTGTGTTTATAGCAGTGGCATCAGGAAATGGTCAAAAAAGAAAACCATTAACAATAATAGCTGCCGGGGAAAACATACAGTATACATCATTGTAGCTAAATGTGGAACTGTCTGTTTGGTAGCCTACTGTATGGCATCTCATGAACCAGATATAATTGACAGCAGACTGTTTTGGTCCAGCGGCTGTCTGTACCAACCACTGATTAAATGGTCAATTTTATAGGATCTTGTAACATATTAGATAAAAAGGAAACATTGACCTGTCGTTTGCCAAATAGAGAGGCCACATGCATCTATACTACACTACAGTTAGTCAGTGTCATATCTTATTGGTTACTGAGATGTTCTTGTTTTCTCCATCATCAGCATTTGTGCCTGCCCCCATCAGATATTTGTCAAGTTATAAGCTATAACCTCCTTTCAGCATGTCTAAATGGTTAAAGAGTTTCACATGATCAGACATAATGATAGTAACTCATTTGTAAGATTAGTAAGTAAAAATGATTGACTTCATCTTGCCAAATAATGACCTTGCATCAATACATGAAATCCATGTTATCAACTGTATAGATAACATATTCATAAACATTTATAAATGCTGAATAAAGGAGTGCAGCTGATGCTACTCCGCTCTATTGTATCACCTTCGGAAAAAGAAGTTTAAATCTCTTACAGCATTACCCTGAGACACTCTACACATTGAGCTGACGTCTGAAAGGCCTTTTTGATCAATAATGAGAAAATAAAGTTGAACTGACCAGAAGATTCTGTCCTTGGTCACTCGTTCCTGAAGCAAAGTCCACTTGCGTCCCAGGTCTGTGGAAGCAAAGAGCTGTATAGAGGAGAGAAAGAACAAGACCAGGTCAACACCTCTATCTCTCTACAGTTGGTCTTGGATAATGACCATCAGCAGGCTCCTCAAATGTTGGCTTCCTTTTCATTATTAATTAATTTCTGATTTATTTTTGATAGACAATGTTGCTTAAATGGGTGACAAATATAGTATTTAGCCTTGTTATTGAGGCTTTATTATAAGGATGAAAGTTAGATGTAAAGCTGCTGATATGATGTCAATATGACACCAGCAGGTCTTTTCTCTGGCGACACGGCCTGTGTGTTCCCAGATATAGTACATTCTAATACATTCTAATACATTCTAAATCCTAACCACATTCCTATAAGTAGATTTACCTTCTACAATGGAGGATAAAATGACTCTATTGGACAAAAAAAGCAAGATTTTAAAACTGAGCTCAATGAATTCTTAATAAGAGCGGTTTGTACAGTATAAGAATGTGTGCTTAGGACTTAGGAGCAGAGTGTATCTGTACCAGTGTGTATGTGTGTGTGTGTTGTGTTTAAGCTTGTATGGCAGTAATTGCTGCCAAAATGAAAGTCTATTGATTGCCCTGCACAAGGTATATCTGAAAAGCTGGGAAAAGACTTTACCACACAAACTTCTTCTATCATACAGAAACAAAACATAACTTTATGAAACTGTGGAAGCGCTCATGAATATAAATGAACATGGATATTCAGGAGAGAGAGGTAGATACGTTAGTAGCTCATTCCCCAACATCACTGATGCTCTACCCTACGGGCACTACCTAGTGTCTCCATATATGTTCATAACAACCTGTCTTGCTCAGAGCCATTACAAACTATGACTCATCATTTGTGAACAAATTCATTCCTGAAGCATTTCTGTGGAAAAACGATGAAGGAAAACCGAGTCTGACCTTGATAGAAATCTGTCCCTGTGCTGATGAACCCTTTTAATTCACACGGACTGCTAAACGTCCTCCATCATCCTCTGGCTAAATGATTTTTTTTTGTTCTGTTTGAATGGATTCTTCCATCTGCAGTCCACCCATATGGAGCAGATTAAAACCTAATTGAATCTCTTGTTTAATTATGTGTAAATTATTGAAGTTGAGGAGGGGCTGGCTCAAACTTATGAATTGTGGGACCTGGTGTCCGACCTCTAAATCTCCTGCTCCAGTTCCATGAAGACAGTGAACTTTTCAGTTAGAATGAGTGTGTAAGGATCTGTAAGAAACAAGCAGTTTCTATGCATATATTAAACATTACGTTATTTTTTTTTTATAACAAACAAAATGTCTCTATAGTGGGAATCAAACAAATTCATTATAATAATTTAATGCAATTGATCGTATTGATCTTTATTTCATTGTAATGAAGCATGAATCTTTTCATTGTTTTTTTTTTCAATTGACTAATGGTAATGTACACTGTCCTGTTTCAATAAACTAAATGAAAAAAAAAAAGTAAATTTTTGTTGCCGTGTGCTTGGAGTCACTGAATGCACAATATAGAAACTGGTGCCACAGTTTTAGATCATATATAACATGACTGACTCTTCGTGGTTGAATTCAACTTTTGGAAGTGGCTGGTTTACTACTTGTTCTGGAACAGTAGAGCCTGTATGCTGCAAAACAAATAAACATTGTACTTAACATTGCTTGATCACTACTTTTGGGTCATTATCACAGGTTATGGTCTTAATGTGCCTGGAAATAAATTGTGAGCAGTTCAACTCACTCACTCCTTCTTTTATCTGTTATTGTTTCATTTAATGTATTTGTAGAGGCTTGAAGTCCACACATATTTTATACAATATTAACCATTTGTATGACAAATATAAAGTATACTGACTACGCTAGCCACTCTTTCATGCAGATCTGCTGAACTCTGAATCTGGTCCCAGTGAGTGATCTGTGAGTCTGCGTCAGGCTGAGGCTCAAACATGTGGCTTCTCTGATGAGTCTCTGATCTTGCCCCTGGAGCACCTGAAGCAAGCAAATCCTGATCCATCAGGAATCAAGAGTAGATGAGCTAGACTCAATTTTTAATTCTGATATATGTTGAACAAAATATCAATCAGTTTTATATATATATTCTTATTAATCTTACTCACATATTAGCCACATGTATGTCAAAGAGAAATGTGAAATGATCACCTAACCTGTTTATTTGTAGACAATCTTTAGACTAAACCCTGACTTGATGTATTGTAGTTGTGTTCAGTTTTCTGCTGCAGTGTGGAAACATTTAGGTTTACTGTTTTAGTCTGACCTCCAGATAATTTGGTTAGAATTGTCTGGATGAACTGTTTTGTTTCACTTGCATGAGAATGTTTCCCTCCCAGCTGTACTGTTGTTTTGTTAATCACACATCCAGTTTTCTCTGAGGTTTGTTTTCTTTTACTTTTCGAGAAAATTGAAATTAAATGCATCGCTGCAGTGCCTGCAGAGAAATCTTGGTGGTTCAATGTCAGTGCCACCTTTTGTTCCCTCTTTTTTGTGGTGTTTGTGCAACGCTGTGATACTCACCCTGCCCTCCTTGCAGTAGGCCAGGAGCTTGTCTTCCTCCTTGGGGTGAAAGATGATGGTGTCTGGGGTGAAGGCTATGGGCTGTCGCTGGAAGGAGGACCCTTCATCTGTGCTGATGAACAGCATCTGATCCCGTTCATTTATGGACGAACCCACCAGCACCACCTGGGAAACAGACAAAAAAAAAGAAAAAAAAGAGGGGTCAGTGGTGAATAGGGTTGCAAAATTCTGGGAATTTGGAAACTTTCCATGGGAATTAACGGGAATATGTGGGAACTAACGGGAATATATGGGAATATATGGGAATAAACGGGAACAAATTCAAAATTTACAAAATTGAAGGTTGGCCCTTAACAGGGAACTTGGGGGGGAGGGTTCATGTTTTTGTTGTTCAGTAAGAATTGATTGTTCATAGAAGAATTAAAACTTGATAAAGTTCTACTCACAAATAAATCTGTTGAAATGTCATGTTTTTAAATTGCATTATTTTGCAAGGATGTCTGCTTATGACAAAACAAAATATTTACATTTATGTTTGGATATGATACAGTTTGTTTAAATGACCCGCAATTTCCAGTTAATTCCCATAAATTCACAAAAATTCCCATAAATTCTCCAAAATTCCCATAAATTCCCATAATTCCCATGGAAAGTTTCCAATTTGGAATATTTCCGAAATTCCCCATCTTAACTTCCCATGGAAAGTTTCTGGAAATTTACCGGAAATTCACTGAAAACTTTCCGCCCCTTTGCAACCCTAGAGGTGAAACATTAGAACATTGTGGCGTATTCACTTGTAAGTCTCTTAGAGTACATGCATAACCGCTCTCATCTGCACCTGTCCATCTACAGTGCATTCTTGCAAACCTGTTATATAGCCTATTATTATATTACTTTGTTATAAATGAAAAACTGAAACATCACATTGACTGATGCGTGAACTGAGGTGCCCCTTTTTCTCTTGATCGGACTTGAGGGAAAGCTGAACAGAGCAAAGTACAAGGCTCTCCTTCATAAAAACATTGACCAGCTGCTTCAATTAAGTATTGAGTAATGGATCCGAATACATACTATATCAGTGTGATTTTTCCTTTCCTGAAATTCTGTTTTCACTTTTCATTATGGGATATTGATTGTGGACTCATGAGGAGGAAATAAATTCAAATGATTTTAGCATAAGGCTGCCATGTAATGAAGTGAAGCTTTCTTAATGCTCCTGGATGCACTCAGTGCTACAGTCGTTCCCATATTTCTATTGGAAAACTGAGTAATATAAATGCATTCACGGCCACACACATGCTTATTCAAGGCCATTTTACAGGCCGTAAGGACTTTCAGTGAACTTTATATGCTGCTTGGGCCATAGCAACACTGTATTGATTATCTATTCAGAGTTATATAGCTCATAAAGTTAAAGAATTAAAGACCTGGCCCACCAGAACCTGCCAACCCACCAATCACAGTTATATCCTCGAAACTCAGGCCCACAGGGCTGATCGATAGGACTAATGAACCAGTCACATTCATTAGGAGTTCATGATAGGTGAGCTATTGAATTAGTTTTTCTAGATGCTGCTGTTTACAGCTGCTCTGTATAGAAAGTATTTCATAGTACAGGAATCTTCTCTACTGTTTCTTATGTTAACCAGGTAATGAAATCACTCACTGATGGTGGTGATTTTTCTAAACCCCTGGTTCAATCAGTTGCCAAGGTTTTATATTAACAGATACAAAGCAGTGTATAAAGAAAAGTGTTGTTTGTAATGGTACTTTACAGCATGATTGTAGATGTATATTATGGGCAGTGGACACATAGTAATTAGGATTCCTTTCCTTTTGATAATAACAACATCACTCAGACTCTCTGAACCACAATTGTTTTGTTGTAAGAGTACTTCATCTACAGTGTTGCACTCAGGTTGGAAATGTCACGTTACTAAACTGGACTCCACAGCTGGAGATCTGAGCAGATGCTTGGGGCCCAAATCCAATAACCAAACAGCCCAAAAGCATGATGCATTCTGTACAGTAACTACAGGCAAAACATGAACATAAACCTTTCATCCGCAGTTTAAGACATTCCACACACATTATGTATCTTCTGCCCTATCTTAATCAAAGCAATAACAAAAGATAGTTTTGGGGTTATATCATGAAATGGCAAGGGATCATGGGAATAGTTGTTTAGCGTTTGGTTTGGATTCATTCAGTGTCAGTGGTTCAGGGAATCAAACAGAAGCTGTATGGAGGACAGAGGTGTCAGGGAAGAGTTTGTTCTGCTCATTTTTCTAATAACTTATTAACCAGATGTTCAGCAGGTTTTTACCAGCAGCTGAATGATCCACTGAGGGTCCTCCATCTGGAGCTGAACTAACTTTTACTCAGTTTATTTCTACAGTATAATAACTTCAGGTCCAGACAAGCTAAATTTCTTCATTTCATTAAAATATAGAGTTGAAAAATGCTGTGTAATGAAATGTGAAAAGATGCATGAGGCTTTAAAGATCAAGATTTTAGATAAAAGTCAATGTTGAGCTTCTGTCAAACAAACACAACACTGACACGAGATCATAGAGGATATGACATCGTTGACCGACTGACGAGAAGCGTTACCATGCTTCAGATCACAGATCTTTCTGCTTTGAGAATTAATTTGGGATAATGGAAGAATTCAACAACAGCATACAGAAGACAGGTCTAGTAGTTTTAACACTAGACATGATAGGTTTATGTACTTTTAAGGGGCACACCCTGAATGTATACGGCTGCAACATCCAGAGTGGTAAACGGCACACGTTTGGTATCTTGCAACACTTTGCCATGACAGCTATAACCCCCCCCCTTCAACACTACATAAATACACTATACCAGTGTTTTCCAACCTTGGGGTCGGGACCCTAAATGGGGTCGCCTGGAATTCAAATGGGGTCGCCTGAAATGTCTAGGCCTAATTGATAAAAAATATTTCTGATTAAGAAAACTGTTTTTAAACTAATCATTATTCTTTTTAAAATTATGATAAAAAACACCACACACAATCTGAAACAACTATATTTGATACCTCCACTTTCTCGAATATAAATCGAGTTCACCAAATCGGGGTCGCCAAAAATTTGTGATGTCAAAATGGGGTCATGAGCCAAAAAAGGTTGGGAACCACTGCACTATACAGTGCAAGAGAAAGAGAACCCCCCCTCATGGTGTGACTCTTACTCACAGAAGCTTGACCCTCTGAAGCTGTAGCTCAGTCGTTTCATTCCATTAGATAGATAAAGTGAATTTGTGGGCACAAGCTCCATGCACACACAGATCACACTCATGACAACAATTCCGCTGCATGTGTAGAAGCCTCATGTCTTGTCAGCAGCGCTGTTTGAGAGCTGGCTCTGTGTTTGTGTTTAACTCTTGCATGTTCTGAATACAGGTCCCTGAGCAGCAAAGGCCTGGTGTTTGTTTGGCTGATAGAAGAGGGACAACAATGATGGAGGGCATATTGCTTTCATGGACACACTTTCATTATATATATATACTGGGAATGTGGACTAAGCATTTGCACATTGGGAGATGCCCAGAGTGTTTTGCTATTGAAAGCCAAGCAGCTCCACTGGAGAGCTCACGGTTCAGTGCCTTGCTCAAGGGCACCTTTAGAGGTTTCACTCTGTTTTCTCCAGTGGTTTTCGGGATTTAAAAACACACTCCAGTCACAATCTGGCAAGTCTCTCCTCTGAACTGCCTCACATAATGAGTAATGATAAAAATTAAAATGTCCCTGTTGCTTGGCAATGGAGAATTTATTTACATGATGTCTCTTTGTCCACTGCAGAATAAAACCCAATTCTGAAGCACATTTCACTGTGGTTTTTCTTCACGGCCCTGTGGGACAGGCCCATTAATCAGGTCGGCCTGCCTCCTGCCAGCATGTCTCTTTTTAAAGGACATCACTCAGTCTAACCTAGTGGAGCTCTGACAGCTGGACATCTCACACACACACACACAACGCCTAGACACACACACACAGACACACACACCACGTCACTGACGGAAAACGTACAGTGAGACCACCAGTTGTCTCATTCATGAGCCATGAACATGTGTGTGTTTGAACCTTTAAAAATACACACTGTTGTCCTTCTGGGTCAAATTGACCCAATCTGTTCCCTTCCTCCATCTTTCCTCCTTTCCTTCTTTCCACAATCCCTTTTCCCTTCCTTATTTCCCTTCTTCCTTCCTTCCTTGAACGAATCTGTTCCCTCCAGCCATCTTTCTTTCCTTCCTTTTTCCCTTCCTTCTTTCCACAATCCTTTTTTCCCTCCTTCCCTCCTTCCCTTCATCTTTACTTCTTCCTTCCTGTTTGACCAAATTGACCCAATCTCTTCCCCTCCCTCTTTCTATCTTTCTTTCCTTTTTCCCGTCCTTCTTTCTTCCCATCTTTCCCTTTGTCCTTCCTTCCTTCCTTACTTACTTATTTCTCTTCATCCTTCCTTTCCTTGACCCAGGAGGACAACAGGAGGGTTAAGTATGATGTAAAACCATGAATAGCTTTATTAATATGATTAAATGGAGACCCAGTGACCCAGCATGATGACTAAAAATAAACTTCAAAAATAAATAAATAAATCCATTAGGTTGCAGGGTGGGGGGCTGCTGGATTAGGGTTCGGAAGTGGGGATTTGGGAAAAACAGCAACAGCATTTCAACAACAACAACAAAAATGCCTGAAACAGAAGTTTGCATGCCAGAAATGATCAAATAAATATTTCTAACCTTTTTAACATTTTGCAATCTTTCAAATTTACAAGTAAAGTTCATGGGGTTCCAAATAAAGATGCACCGACTCACTTCTGGCATCAGTTTCCTGATGCAGTGACATGACTTGCCAACAAGTGGCACTGTTGTCAAACAGTAAGCATGGCTTCAAGTTCAAAGTGAAGCTGAGACTGAGCTTGGGTCTCACAGATAAGAATGTGAGTTTTTGAGGAAGAACCAGAGATGAGGAAGAGTGGGGGGGCTGGGCAGAGAGAAACTACAATTCCCTCCCTGTAGCAGCAGTTATGGTCGTTCACAATCAAAGGACTTTGATACATTCTCCCTCGTAATGATTTCCTCCTCCAAGTAATAACTCAAGCTTCGGAAAGCACAGTGCTGCTATTGTGCGCTGCAGATAAAAGCATGGCTCCAAACTTCCTGTGTCTGCTCGGGGTTGTGACACATTCATGGGACTTATAGAAAACAAAACGTGGCTCCTTTTAATCTGCAAAAAGGCTTAAACGGCAGTGTGGCTTTCCAGAGTGCTACAGGAAATCTGTGCAACATTTGATAATCTTTCCATCACAGTTGGCCTGACAAAGGCAGCTGCCGAAGACACACAAGTCCTGCTGTTTTGATAAACATCAGAAGCTATCATCCTTATAATCTATTATAAAACAACGCAATCTTCTTAGTATCTTAGAAGAGCCTGTGGAGGAGGAGCGGCTGCTGGAGCATGATGGTGGTCTACAGGCCAGGGGAGGATGAGAATACTTGTATAGGCCTACATATATATATATATCTCTGTTGCATGTCACAGGTTGAAATAGGTGGAGGGTTAGATGGTGCTGATGACGTGGGTGATGAAAGCTTTCCAGGTCTTTAGAATGGAGAAAGCTTGTACATGATACAGACATGCACAAGAGTATAGCAGCATGTCAAACACACCTGAAGACCTACATGCCATTAAAAAGGCTTTTAAAGGGGCACTTAACAGATGAAGCTCAGATTACCTGCTATTTACTGATACTAATGCATTGATGTCATCATGGATATCTTGAATCAGGTTTCATGGCTTCTTGTTAAAACTTTTTTTAACATGAAATCAACATTTCAAACTGGAGTAAGGGTGTTTGAATGAAGCGTAGGCTGAACTGTTGAAAGATGCCGCTGAGCTGCACGAGACAGTGTTTAAAAAAAAAACACATTGAAGTGGATCAAATTTAAAAGATGAGTCCTGTTTACAAAGTTAAAGGGACAACGAGGAGTTTCTATTCGGTTATAAAAAAGTCTCACGTTAATGTGGATGAATCTCCGCTACCCACACTTGTTAATGGGCCCATTTTCGATAAATATATCGTTCTGTCTCTATTGTTATTTTGTTATTATTAGTGGTGGCGGAAATGCTGGTCGAGCCGACCAGCGTTTCCTTCATGGCAAGTCATGAGAATAACGCCGCCGAATCGCCGTTTATGGTCGGAACTACGCCGGTATGTGATCGTCTTCCAACCTCTGACTTTAATTATTGATGAATGAAAACATGAGTCTGTCTTGCGCCGGTCAAAGAATTTTACGGTGCGCGCGGAGGCTCATAAATGTAGTGTGAAAACGCTTCGCTTTTCCAAAACTCCTTGTTGTCCCTTTAATGTTGAGATCTGTTGAAAATAACATCACTGAAAAAGAAAAACTGGACAAACAATAGTGTACTCGGCTAGTGACTGTGGTTGTACTGGACTTTTCACAGTGCATTGGGTGATTTCGGGCACAATCATTGGCTCACAAACAGCCCATAATGTATAAAGTATAACATACTATTCTTAAATTGTAATAAATCTGAATAAGCATTTACGATTGACATGTTGGATTAGATGCAGAAACACAAAGCCTGGCTAACACCAGACCTCATGTAGATTGAGATTCAGTCTGGGAACCACCCATTCATTTTTTCGTGAGAGTCAGTGTAACAGCCTCTCAGGCCTCTAACCTACAGAAATATATTTTTGTCAAGTTATTTTATCAAGTACAGACCATAATCTTCCTGAGGTAGACAGGTCTCACTTTATAAGACAGAGGATCCAGTTTGACTTAGATTGTACGTGTTATATAAAATCCACAGAGATGCTCCGTTACAGAGATATATAAAGACAGATAATCATAGAACTTATTCAGTGAGAAGGAGAAAAGTGGGCCCAGCCTATTCGTACATATTTATAGCTTCACTTTAGGGTTGTTCGGTATACCGGTACTAGAGTGGTACCGGGGTACTGACGCATTTAAAACGGTACCATACTGCGCTTAGATGGGACCGGTACTTTCATTTTGCGCCGCCGGCAGCGGTGACGTCGCCGCGTGAAGTCGCCGCATTGTAATTTGAGCCGAGCGAGCGAGTGAGCGAGTCACAAAAGAAGCAAGGTGCTTTTTTTTTATTACCGTTACAGCGCCACTTGTCCATGTGCCTGTGTTTGTGTGTGTCTGTGTGTGTGTGCGCGCCGCGCGCGAGAGAGACGGGCCGCCACAGACTCGTTAAAGGTGTACAGAAATGGCCGTTTGTCCCGTTTGTCGCGCCGAGTTGTCACGAGCTGCAACACGAGTTTACCCGAGTAAGGAAAATGAATTTGATTGGTCGTTATCGAGCGGGCGGGATATTCAAAGTTTGGGGCGAGCCCGAGCTCCGTGTGTGTGTGCGTGTCTCAGACGTTTGAATGACGGATTACGGATCCAATATCAGTGGCTAGTGAATCGTGTACAGGCTGACGTATAATCCGTGCGCCTGCATTATCCAATACGAAAAAAAAAACTACACTAAAATACACACTTTCATCACGGATTTACTCAAAAATAGAATTTTGCACAAAGTTTGGCCTACATCGTCTGATAGATGAGTTATTACACTAATTTTATGACCCAGAGTGGGCTCAAATTCAATTTTCTTTTCTGTACACCTTTAATTAATGCAAACAGCTGGTTGATAAGTTCGTTTTTACCGCGGATCACCACTGGCATGCTCTCTGTGTCTCTCTCTCTCTCTCTCTCTCTCTCCCTCTCTCTGTGAGTGAGTGAGTGAACAGCGCTACGCGGAGATGAATTAACGGAGCGATATTGCGTTGATGGGGGGGGGGGGGGGGGGGGGCTTGGTCTTGATTCTGTGGCGCTGCATATGGGAAACAATAGGTGTGTGTTTGTGTAAAATGAACGGTTGTGTTTCATTCTATAAACTACTGAGAACAATTTCTCCCAAAAATTACAACTGGTCAAAATAACAAAAAATGATGCAGTGTTTTCAGACCTCAAATAACGCAGTTGATAATCATTTTTAAACAGACCACTAATGATTTAATTTAGGAAGAGTTCAGTACTGATGCATATGTTATAGTTCTAAGATTTTCTATTAAAATAAAGTCAATAATGACATTTTTTGTGTTCTCTTTTTATTTGGAAAAGTACCGAAAAGTATCGAAAAGTATCGAAAAACATGTTGGTACCGATACCGGTACCAAAATGTTGGTATCGTGACAACACTACTTCACTTATATAATTGTAATCTCTAAAAGGTGACAATATTACCTTGCTGTTGGGGCGCCTCGGGGGCTCACCTGGTAGAGTACCCATCACGTACATGATTGTTTTTGTTGTGCTGGGTTGTGAAGTTATAGTTAGATAAAGTTCAGAAGAAAAGTTATTCAAAGTTTATAGAAATTAAGTTATTGCAGCTTTTTAAATTTATTTTATCATTGTCAGCGTTCTTACAATACTTGATTTGTCCTTATCTTTGTAGCTCATCGGTCTGTCAAGCATTATGGAAAATGCTAATAAAGTTTGAATGACTGACAAGGGAGATGTCCATGTGTTCTTTGATTATAAAGCAGGTCTATAGTTTCTATATTAACACGGTAAATGTGTTTTTACAGATCAGTGCATGGTCTGTATTCTGTATAAGAACTGAGCCTTAAAGCCATGAATTGTCTTGTCGCAACAAAGAGGATGCTGCTCTGCCATGCCCCATATCATCTAGCCTGCAGGATTTTTATCAGTATTTTTTTAAAATCAATTACTAAATATTTCGGGCGAACCCCATTTGAATTCCAGGCGACCCCACGTGGGGTCCCGACCCCAAGGTTGAAGAACACCGCTTTAAACATACTCCAACACTGACATGACAGGAGACATAGAGGA
>NC_140924.1:23135598-23500294 GCF_045865225.1 Trachurus japonicus
GAATATTTCTATGACATCTTGCACAACTTTCTTTCTTAAAAAGAAACTCCAGTACAGTCTCACTTTTTTCAGTACAGTACGATAAGTCAGACTAAAGCTGGTATCAGCAAAATGTCACTGAATTAAATTAATCCTTCAAACAAGTTGATGAATGAATGAAAAAACATGAACACCAACGAACACCACTCACTGTGGGTTCTGTCCCACTCGCATTAAATCAAGATCTAAAGTCTGTACCCAGAACTCTGCGCTGCTCCTCAGCACAACCCCCACCTGCCACCCCCCCCCACACACACACACACACACCTCCACCACTGAAGGCGAGGTGAGAACTGATATACATTTGGCTGGAGCAGAGAACCAGGTAAGCAAACATGGGTGACATGTCCTGGGAGGTGTTGGACACTGGGAGGTGAGAGGCCTGAGAGCTTTTTCACACACAGCTTTGGCTACAGTTCAGATACATTAGCTGGTTGTGTCCTTGTGCATTATACATATTAGTCACCTCTCCAGCTGCAGCATCTGTACTACAGTGGAGGTAACTGGCAAACACGGCAAAGTCCCTCATATTGGCTCGACTTCAGAGGAAAACACAAACGCATACACACATATTATAAATGCAGGCAACTTTACACATGGACCCACAGAGCAGGAGCTGATGTGAAATTTTGTATATGACTGTGAACAAACAAACACGTGTGCATAAGCATGCTAGTCTTTGTATTTGGATCATTTCATCCAAAAATGCAGTTTCTGACTCCATGCTGGAGGCTGTTTCCAGTTTGTCCATCCATCTGTCCCATTCGCATGGACATGACAGAATGATTTTGGTAGTCAAAGACGACCTCATTTTCTGGTGATTTCATTACGTCAAGAACATCCAGATGGACTGAGGCTCCACACCACACGCCCCGGCCATCACTCACCAATTGATACACTTATTATGAGACAAAGTTAAACGTCTGTAAGGATAAACCATATGATAACATTTAATATCCAAAAGGTCAAAGGTCAACTCGACTGTGATGTCATAACTCAACTCAATTCAATTCAATTTAACTATATTGATCCCCTAGGGAGGGAAATTAGTTTGTCCCAGCATTACATGAAATAAAAGGCAAGAACAGTATATAATAGACAGATATAAGTCTCTTTGACACACACACATCACTCAGTAAAATTTAGGTTAGTTAAAGGGATAGTTCAACATTTTGGCAAATTGGCCCATTGCCATAATCCCTATACTCATAGGTTTGTTACCTTTAATTGTCGGTGTAAGCTATTTTTAGAACGGTGGAGCAGAGCCGCGAGCTGCTCAGAGCTACGCTACGGAGGCTCGTGATTTCTTGGTTTCCCTCATCAAACTCATCAAATACACAATCCAACAACTCCAAAACGCTCTCAAGGACAAGTTGTGACCTGCACATTCACCACGCTGAGATAATAACGGAACAACTCCGTCTGGTAACGTTCTGTTATTATCTCATAGCGTGGTGAATGTGCAGGTCACAACTTGTCCACCAGAGCGTTTTGGAGTTGTTGGATTGTGTATTTGATGAGGAAAACCAAGAAATCCCATTAGCCTCCGTAGCGTAGCTCTGAGCAGCTCGCGGCTCTGCTCCATCGTTCTACAAATAGCTTGCACAGACAATTAAAGGTAACGAACCTACTGCTATGACTATAGGGATTATGGCAATGGGCCAATTTGCCAAAATGTTGAACTATCCCTTTAAGATGCACAGATCTGGAGGCTACATGTCTGTTGTACAGTCTGATAGCCTCAAGCAGAAAGGACAGTGTTACGTAATTACGGCCATTGTTCTGAAAGAGACCATCTAAGTCTAGTTCCTTATTATTTTGACTGCCTGTGCTTCCATGTAAATCACTTTCATAACCTTTTGTGGCTGTTTCGTGTGTTATTGCATCTGAATGCTGCATATTTGTTCCAAATTTAATAGAAGCAGATGGAAGCAATGGGACTGAGCCAAAGAGTGAGACACAGTGGAGAATTGTGTGTGTCGTACTGTTATCTATCAGCTGCCCCCTCCATTTAAAGCCTCCCAATGTTCAGAGATTGTGACTGACAGATATTTGGAAACACCCTCCCCTTCTGTCTGTGTTTCCTTCATCCACGTCTCCACACAAACTCCTCCAGCCAGGTGCCAAGTCAACTTCACATTCAGTTTCTTTAAGCTGTGTAATCAGATGCAAATGATGTGCATTCTGGGTAAGAACGCCCAACAAACTCAGGTTTCCTGAACGTCAGAGGAATAAAAGACGTAAGAAATATGATTCTGCTGCACAAAGGCCAGGAGCATTGTTATCTAATTTAGCAGCTCTATAAACCTGTATAGTCGCTGTGATCTTATGTCAGAACTTCTTTGTGTTTTCTATCTGTCTGTTCTTCCGTTTGGCCCTCTCTGTCACTCTCCCTCTCATTGATGGATCTCTCTATCTTCATCTTGCTTTCAGTATCTCCTCCTCTAGCTGTTGATGATGGACAGCCGGTCTAAAGCTCTCCATTAGAGGACGGAGACAATGATCAAACCTCAGGAAAGCTCTCTCTCTCTCTTTTTAATTACATTCCTCTGTCAAGTGAAGAGTAGGCGAAGCAAGTGAGAGGGAGGAGAGGAAGAGAGGAACCTCTGAGCAATTATTCTAGACTTAATTACATCAAGGTACCTCTGTGTCTGAAGCCGAATGTGTGTGTGTGTGTGTGTGTGTGTGTGTGTGTCAGACAGAGAGAGAGAAAACGTCACTATATAGATCTACACCTGAAACTGCCATTCAAGTGTCGCACACACAAACACACTATTCTCATACTCTCTCTGGCACTGGCAGCATTCATCTCCATGACAACTCAGTTCTACTCAATATTTTAATGCAAACAGCAAGTGACACAAATTGAAATGCATGACATGAAACATCTGACTGCGACAATGTCAATATCTGACTTTAAGATGGAATTATCTTTTACTAATGAATAACCCAATCTAAATTCACATTGAATATTAAAGGCTCAGTATGTAACTTATTTGGCTTTTTATTAGCAAAAATCAAATATTGCTTTCATAAATACGTATTTCACCATGACAACATATTGTCATGCCTGTATTGTTTTGCCTCGTGCTGGCGGACCACTTGTTTACATAGATGCTTGTTTATCCTGTTACATGCAGCGTCTGTTGTCTGTCTGACGTCTGCCTGATTTCACGTGAATGCAACATCAAGAATACGTTCCGGTATGCAACCGTACCGCAAGATGGGGGTGATCCTACTTATACCTTTAAAGACTGATATGAATCATCTTATTGGTGAATTTGATTTTAGTTGGTATCTATATTCCAGTATCTCTGCTGTATGAGCAACGTCAGCCAGTGTCTGTGTTTTCTATGTGTTCTGAAGTCGTGTTGGATCTAGTTCTTATTCCTATTCACTGCAATCTGGTCATACACACTCCCTTTGTCAGCTTTTAAGTGCGAACCTGCTAATAAAAGCCAATTGACCCCTTTTCCACTGCCAGTGGAGTTTATCTTTCTCTTCAGACTGAGGACACACACAACTGCAAGGAGCGACGTCTTAACAAGCAGTTGTGAAGCACACACACACACACACACACCGAGGCAGTAGAGAGAGAGTGAGCTACTAGCCACTGTACAAACTGGGACAATGGATCTGTCACATCTCATCTTCAGACCTCTGTGACATGCTGCAATTGGTGATTGTGTGTTTTCAAAACTTATTTCAGGGCTGCAACTCACTCTTTCATCCTGCAGCACAGAGTAGCTGCCATGTTTCTTGTTTAACAGCACCTGATGGCCAGGTGACAGGTGTGTATTTAAGCAATATTACCCGAGAGGGTGTGCTTTAACGTCATTTGAGCACGACGACACCGAAGTGCTCAAATTACGTTTAAGCACACCCTCGAGGGTAATATTGCGATTATACAACAATTACCAACAAAATAAAGCGTATAATTAAATAAATATTCATGTTGATGGATGTTTTGCTCTCAAAATTTAAAGTTTTTTGCGAGTGTGCTTCCCGTTTCCATGGAAATAAATGCGGTCTGACTAATAACTGAAACACAATCAGTCACGTCAGTAGACTCCTATGTGTAATGGAACCTAGTTCACCTCTACAGCAAATAGTCCGAACCTTAGTAACGACCTAGCAACAGAAAGCTTTTCTAGTCCCAGATGAGTGAACTCTGAGCTGACGTTCATGTTTTAACGCGGTCTCGGACTTTCCCGAACTAAATCAACACCGCACAAACTCGCACAAGTTATAACAAAGATGCCGTTTTTTTCCTTTCACAGATGTAGCTTCTACAACCGCAAACTCTGCATCTAAATGAAGTTATAGCGCCGTGTCGCCGACACAGCTGATAGAGAAAGCCAAACGATTACTCCAGATTATTTAAAAGCCCAAACGGCGCAAGCGAGAGAGAGGGAGAGAGAGAAACATACAGGTAATCACCTCCGTTTTATCCAATGAAAATATTCAGCTCCAGGCCATATTTTAAAAAAACATATTCACCGCGATCACAACTCGTGTCTCTCCGACTTTGTAACGTTACACACATGGGAGGGAGACAATCCTCTCGAGTCGGCTGTAACGGGGAAGTTTACAATATATTAACAAAAAATAAAATAACATAATTGTTCTATAAATGTGACTTTGGCAGCTGTCAGGAACAACCTACAGGAGGTCAATGTAGTTTGTGATTTATTTTCATGAGTAATAAATGACGTTTTTTAAAATAAAAGGGGGAAAAGTCCATGTTGCCATGGAGATGTGTAAACAACATGACATGGCGAAGTAATATTTTCAGTGATGAGTCAGCCGTGCTGTAATGCTGATTTGAGCACGTTCTAAATGTCTTATTGACCAATCAGATTGCTTGGTCGGAACTACTTGTTGTATAATTTTTATATTAACACTTCTACAGTGGCAGCAGTAGCCAAAACATTAGTGGCAAGTGATGCAGAAATGGAGCATTCATTCACACTATCCTATGGCATGTGGAATAAACTACTCACTGATTCCTTGTGAAGTGGAAATACAGTCAAAAGAATATTGTGCTCTAAAAACCCAGATGGACACAGACTGCATAAAATATTAGCATTTTAAAATATTGTGTTTTGTAATAGCACTAACAGGCTACATTATGTTTGAATGCTGATAATAACATATTATTCATTGCTCTTCAAGCACCAAGTCACTCATCTTTAATTCTATCTAGGGGAAACTAGACTATGGACATGAGCATTGAGGACTCATCACTGAACTTACTTTCTTCAATGGAAACATTCCCTTCTAATTGCTTTGGGTATAAATATGACCTGATTTACATGTTTGGATCAATTTTAAGGCAAGGCAAGGCAGGGCAATTCTATTTGTATAGCCCGTTTTTACAAACAGTTTGTCTCCAAGGGCTTTACATGGCATCATAACAACATCCTCTGTCCTTATACACATCCACTGAGGAAAACCTCCATACAAAACCCTAAAGACATCTATTAAAACAGTTTTAGCAGTTGTCTTGGTATAATTCATACAGTCTATACTGACTGACATTTAGAACTGCTTTGCCCAGAGGTTGCCTGCCTAACAGGCCTATAACATTAACAGAAAACCACATTCATATTCAGCCTTAACAAGGCATTGGATTTGACCTCCTAGCTGTGAGGTGACATTGTTAAACCACTGACTCCATCTGGGATCATTCACTGCTCTTTAATCCCAAAGACACTGAAAACTGCTTCTTTAGAAAAAGTCATAGGCCTACAACTGCAACTAGAAATAATTTATGTCCCTGTAATTTTCCAATAACACTGTGAATGCTGCGATAAGATTGAAAGAGGGAATCTCATTTCCAATTTCTTCCTCTGTTTCATCTCCGAAATTAAAACTTGTAAGTTCGTTGTGGTTATCTTTGTGTTATGTCATTCTTGGCTGACTTTAGCTGAGGGAAAGTTCAGAGCAGGATACTTCCAACACGTTTAACTCACTAGACTGTGTCTTCCACTTTTACCTTCTGTAGTGAGAAACATGACACTGGTGATTTCTGATTTGATGTAGTGTTGTATGAAGTAGTTTACTGTAGGTTATTGTATTGTACTGTATCTAGTATGACAGTACTTTGCATCATATGATACATGTTTTTATAAGCCCTGATGTAACAGAAAAAATTCAATTACCACTTTTCAGTGATTGATAGCATTGGTCACCAAATGGCGGACCTCGGTCCGGACCCGGATGGTTCGATCCGGACCCGAGACCAAACTCTAATAAATTAACATTTTCCCGGAGCATTTTTTTTCCGACGGGACAGCGGGCTCAGCTATAGGTCAATACGACAGCTTCACTCAATTGAGCCAATCAGATCGTTTGTTTACCCTGCGCGGCCAGGGCGTCTGAGAGGGAAAGAGAAAGGAGACGGAGTGATAACAGCCTTGCTCCAAAATAAAAAAAGTTGGTGCTGAAGTCAAAGACGAGCCACCGGGCGATTGTGGCCGCCGCCGCCGCCGCCTTGGTTTAAGCATATGTGCGTGCGACCACTTTTATTCATGGTAAAAAATAAAAAATAAAATTAAAAAAAAGCTAGTTGTTTACTATACAAGTGCACTGTTAAATGTTTCCTGTGTTGAAAATTGACAATAGATATGAAAATGCACTTTGTTGATTTAAGACACCATTTGGACTTTATAAGGTTCGGACCTTTCACTTGGATGAAAGTTTATTAACTGGACCTCAATGAATTTTAATATAGATTATTATTTTTTATTATTGTGGCTTGTAAAAGGGTTGCGTTCACAAGACAAAAGTTTTTAATACACCCTCCACATCTTCAGGCAACAGTGAGTCACTTTCAACAGGACAAGCTAGTTAGCTTAGAAAGCTAACTAGCTTGTCCTGGTGAAAGTATCTAAGCCTTAGATAGCCTAAAGACAGTAACTTCAGCTATTGTACATCCTAACTTGAGGTAGTGATTGCTGAAGTGCATTTGTGGTCACCTGACATGTGTTTTAACAAGGTTTAAAGTACACAACATGCTCCTAGCTTAAAATTCAATCAGTGCTGAACCTGAGAGTTGGCAAAATGGATGTGAAATGGGCTCAAACAAAAACACAGGGTGGATAACGATCTTAATTGCTGTGGAGAGGTTTGATATTGTCTGCGTGGGAACAAAAACCCATTAGCTCAGTCATTTCACAACAGTGTTGCAGGGCACTTGCGTGGTGGAGATAATTGATTTGAACAGATATGGAGTATTTAATTGCCTGGTTGACGGTGTTTTGGGAAAATTACAAGAAGTGGTATTTTTTATAAGGAAAAATGATTTCTTAGCAGTGAGGAGAGATACTGTTTTGTGATGTGACTCTACTTTTTCAGTCCTTGCTGTAAGCAGCTGAAATATAAGTAGAGTTGTGGATGACAGGGTGGCAGGTGGACTGATGTGGCTCCATGCTTGAGTTATTTTACTACCATCTTTCAAAATTAATTTCCTCATTCCTTCTGTTTTTTCCTTTCCACTCTTTTTTTTTTACATTGCTGTTGTTCCCCCCTGTCAGTGTTAAATTATTTTCCTTTTTCTTTTCTTTCCAGCCCCACGTCTCCAATTTTAGCTCTGATGTCAAGTGACAAAATGACAAGCAGATGATTTACATTGTAGAACAGATTATGGGGACCAGAGGAAGAAAAGCTGACATTTAAAGGATAATAGCCTATAATATTTCAAGAATAAAGTCATAATACCTTTAAAAGTATTTTGAGGTAAGTTGTTTTCGAGGGGAAATGTAATCAGTTTTAACATGTCATCTTTTGGCTCATCATTGGCATCAGCATCACAGGAAGAACAATTATGTAGTTAGACAGCAGTGACTGTCCTACCAACTGTTTGATTTGTTAATTGTTATACTGTATCTCTTGAAATGACGTTGTTGTTGTTTTGGGTAAAATTAAAAATGTTTGATTCTACTAAGTATTTTTTTTTTCTTTTTTACTTTTTAATTTCAGTTTAACACACAGAGCTGTCCAACAATAACACAAACATACATCTTCCTGGGCAACATGTAGGTCCATCCATCCACAGTCTGTGCACTTACTCTATTCCATGTTCGGAAATGGGTGGAGTGCACCACATCAAGCACAAACTCATAAATAAAAACTATTACATGGTTACCCATGGAGACCGTTACATCTTCTGGTGATTAAAAGAAAGACTCTTACCTTATTTCCAACCTCTATTGTTTGTGGTATTGATTCTATTAATATTTTACCTTTTCCCTAAATCTGGCTGTAATAGCCTGTTGAATATAAGCTATTGGAATCCAACATTCACAGTTATGCACAATATCAATGCAATAATAACTGGTATGATGAAGGTTAAAATACAATACTTTGCTCCCTCAATAAAAAAAAAGCCTTTAAAATGAAAACAGTGCAGTAGGGTCCTGATCATAGTTAGGGCCTGAGCACTAAACGGTTTCATGTGTGAATATGTGCAGCGGATGTTGGATCAGTTGAGCAGTGGCAGCCCATCAATCTGCATGCATACAGTATGTGTTTTGTCTCAAGGAGTTCAATTAGTTTTCTTCAGGAGGAAGACATCTCATTGAAATTAAAAGTGGATGGGTTCATGTAAAACTCACTTCTGGAAAATGTCCCATTTAATCTTCACCTCAGCGTATCAGACTGTTTCTAATGTCAGGAACGGGCTGAAAGCTGGGATGAGATCTATGAATGAGTCACAGTGAGTCTGACACCACAGAGCAGATTTAACAGGCAGATAAGAGGCACACACTCAAGTCAGGTTATATATGGCAACTTATTTCAAGTGTGATACATCTTCAACTTGTGCTAATCCTTCAACGTCAAATATTAATTTTGCAATCAGACTACATCCCAACATAGACAAGCATGCACCTTTTAATAATAATCTATTTCATGTTCTAGAGTGGATGAGAAAATTAAACATTAAATGAGAGCCGATCACAAGTGGTCACAATTTACTGTAAAGCAGTTGTAATCTAACACTTTCAGCTCATCACCGATTGGATGACTGAGAACGCAGGTTAATAGCAGGTCTGACCAGATTTAGAACTGGAGGTAAGGTTGAAAGCTCCATTATCATGTAGTAAGTGGGCATCCTGTCTGTGTGTCTGTATGTTGAGCTCATGTTGTATGTATGATTCTGACTGGTGTCAGTATAAACCTGTCTGTGAAGCTGCAGCAGCACCAGCAGCTCTGTTTGTATTCACACCTCTTTGAAGAATGTGTCAGACTGATTGTTGAAATACGAGCAAGTTCCAATCACCATGTTGATAACACTGCAAAATGAAGAGAAAACTCTTACTCATCATCCTTTGTCGTTTAAGAGATAAACACCTGTTTTGTGCGCTGATGTGCACAGGCACACACATGGATCACTATCACTATAATGTCACTATATTGAGCTGGGTCCAATTATATCTGCAGAGAGGCCAGGGAGGTTGAACCAAACAGGGTCAAACCTTGTTGAGGCTTCATGCTTGGTAAACCAAACAGCCATCATGATGATTTACACCACAGCACAAAAAGAAAAAAATGTTTTTAGCCTTTCAACAATCTGATCTGCAACCCAAAGACTGTTATCACTGTTGTGGTCACGTAGCTGCTTTGTCAACATGCGTCATGGAAGGTGAGAAGACTGGATAGAAAACACTGCACTCACGTCAGGAGAGAAAGCAAGGCAACAGTGTGGGGATGGGAGGTGCACTGACCTCTCTGCTCTCTGAAATGGATCTTACAGTGTTTGAAGTGGATTCTCAATGCAATCTGTTTGTACTGACCCTTCATCCTTGAGTTTGATAACCGTTACCTCTCTCATCTGTTCCTCTTTCTCCTCCTCTGCACACTAAAAAATGTTGGGTTATCTCTGTAACCCAATTTCTGAGTTATTGGTGTTGAGTAAAATTTTTGGGTTATTTTTCCAGAGTGTAACCCATTTTCAGGGTTAATTTAACCCAATTCCTGGGTTGTTCAGAGACCCAACTATTGGGTCGAGCAAGTGCTTTATACACAATCCAATAGTTGGGTTAAAAATATCCCAACATTGTAGTTAGCATAACCCAACTCTTGGGTAGAATATTCAACCCAAAAGTTGGGTCAAAAAAGAATAACCCAACCTGTTCAAATTAAAATTGCGTTATTTTTAACCCAGCTGTTTTTAGTGTGTGTGACAGATGGAATAATCAGGCAGTATAGCAGCAGTGTGCAACAGGAGAGACCCCCGCTGTGAGGACAGGGGGGAACCTCTCTTTGCAACACTAATTGTATTCACACCCAGGTTTCCCTCAGCGGTTGTGTCTGTATTTTGCTTAAGTTCTTCTATTAGTAATGTGTTTGTGTCTCGTACCCCCAATGTCATCCAAGCTCAAAGGTAATAGCTGAGCAGGGACTCATTTAAGCCTCCACTTCACAGTCCAGGGTGTAATTTAGTTTAATGAACAATGCGGTTCATGGTTTCTAAATAAAAAGAAGTGTTGTCCTCGGAGAGAAATCAAAACAAAAAAGGTCTGTGACCAAGAAATGGAGTGATAAAAAAGATCTTTTTTTTTAATAAGATGGACAGTCACTGCTGTCATTTGTTTCAATACTTGTCTACATTTTGTGTAATCTGAAAATACAAATACACATATTAATACTAATAATACATTTGTAGATGGATGGACAAACACATCCTGAAATAAGAATACAAAATATGAATTTATTTTGCTCTGATCTATTTATCTATTGTTTTTATATAAAGGGTTAGGGCAGATGCTGGTTGAGAGAGTATAAGTGTAAACAAATGCACAGTGACAATGACAAACTTGACTCTTGATCCTCTGAACATGATGTTAACTGTTCTTTATCCACAGATGTGTCCTCCACCCCATAACAAACAGGCCAAGGGATTAAAACCATTACAACTAAAAAAAAAAGCAGTTCCATTTTATTAAAAAAAAAAAAAAAAACAGTGGTTCATCAAGGCTCCTCAGTGGACACAGATTCTAACTTTAATTAGACTGTTTCACTGGACTATGAGTCTCCTTGTACTCATCATATTGCATGTCTCTTTTTAATCATAGCATGTCCTATTAAATGTGAACTGCAATTAGAATAACCCTGACTCTGGACTGCTCATTATTGTGTAGGATTGTAAATAAACTTCAAATGAACTTCCTGTTCACTTTCTCGTGACTGTATTTTTCTCAGTCTGAGTCATCCTGGGTGGAACGGAGAGTGTTGGTAGGGTTGTCCTTGAGTTGCCAGGTCTGGTATTTTTTGCTCTTGAAGGGATAGCAAATGTTATCATTGTTGTGCCATAGGACCACACACACACAGAATCCCATAACCTGTTTTAACACCCACAAGCCTCAGGATAAAAACGATAATAGACTGTACACAGTGTTTCTCAAGGTTTAGCTCTTCCTTGTAAATGCTGTAAACAAAACACTGCTGCTCTGCACTGACTTCTTGCATTAGAGAAGAGATAGATGGTCCTGTGTGGGGCGCAGCACAGCCAGGGATGGGCTGACATGCTGTAAAGCCTTGGGGGCTCCACTTCAGTCAGCTACATTACTGGATTTCTGGGAATCAATGGTAACAAGCGGGTACAAAACCTTGGCCCGTGTACGAGCAGGAGACCTGTGGCTTGAGCACACGCTCGAGGCTCATATATATGTATAGTTCTAACAGGTCATTTGTTCTGTTTTAACCAGGCAGATGGTGTGTACTGTGTTGCAAAATAAGTTTCCCACAGCCTCTTATCTGACTGGCTCAATCCTCAAAGTAACTTGTTTCTCACGGTGTACTTAGCACACACTCCTTAGCAGTCATGTCTTCTGACATGTTGCTTTGGCAGCAGACCATGTTACCTGAGATTTGAAGCATCAACTTGCTTGTGATGCATTTCTGCTATTAGCTGTCAGACTGACCTCGCTGCAGGTCTGTTGTAATATGCACAGATTTTACCAAAACAGTATATAAGTAAACAGTAATAGATTTTGATGGTTAAATGCAGCTTAACTAGAGAATTGGTGACTGAAGATGATTTCTTTTTTTTATTATTATTATTTCTTGAGATGAATGGATGAATACATTATGTTTGTGTGTAAAGCTGACTTGTGTCATGAATAGCGGAAACTATTCTTAATATGAATATATGTAGGAATTCCCCCCATCTAGCGGTGCGGTTGCGTATCGGAACGTATTCTTGATGTTGCATTCATGTGAAATCGGGCAGACGTCAGACAGACAACAGACGCTGCATGTAACAGGATAAACAAGCGTCTATGTAAACAAGTGGTCTGCCAGCATGAGGTAAAACAATACAGGCGTGACAATATGTTGCCATGGTGATGTTGTATTGTTTACCTGACCCACGCTTTACCGTCTTTCTCTTGTCGAGTAAAATGACATCCGGTTGGTTTGCCGACGGCCGTTTGCCTGACTGCACCTGAATGCAACATCAGTGCCTCCGTCCTTCCTCACACTACACAGTGGTGACAGTTTTAACAGGCGCTACCCCGAAAACTTTCTCCCCGTGCCGACAGCTACGGTGAGTTTCCGTGGTTACCTACGGTCACGCTGCCACTGAACGTGAAAAATGGCGATGCAACATGGCAGCCTCGGTTCGGTGCGTCGCCCACTTATGTATTTGTAACGACTTGTAACAACTCATTCTAAGGTACGAGAAAGCTTTCATTTGTATGTGGGTGTGATTCGACTTCAAAGTGAAATACGTATTTATGAAAGACATATTTGATTTTTGCTAATAAAAAGCCAAATAAGTTACATACTGGGGCTTTAAGGCTTAAGGTGTAACATGACCTACAAAGATACTGTACTTCATTTTGGGTTTTTCCTTTCATGGGCCATCTGTTTGTAGCTACACACTGTATATAACTGTATGTGAGGTGTATTGCGTACCTAACAAAAGGAGTTCAGGTAAGTGTTCATGTGGCTGATAGCCACAGCAGGGAGCCCACTGTGAGTGGAATCGTGTGTTTGAATAGAGTTCATGACGCAGAAGTGTGTAATCATGAATGGATTATCATGCTCTGTACAACCCCAGCTATTGTTCCAAGTACATGTTATCTTAACGAGGCCTTATGTGTACACTGTGCTGTGTGTACTGTACTGGTAAAACATAACTGTAATAGAAAAAGACTACAGCAGCTTGTCTCAGGAAATGTTTGCGACAGACTGCCAGCTCTCAGGCAGCTGGCAATCTCTTCTTTTTGTCTTCTACCCACACCTGTTCACATGGATTTGCATTAGTATGTCTTGGGGCTTGTTTGGCTGATGCTGGTCCAGTTGCCTGAAGTCCAAAATAGCCAATCTAATTTTCTTGAATTTCTTTTGAAGCCAAAGTGAACCTTATGGCAGCCCATCAGTTAATAAGAGCGAGTGCTTTTGACAATGTTGGATGTGTTTTCACGATCCAGGCTCTGATGAGTTTTGTAAACGTCAAATCCAATAAAGACCTTGCAAGTTGCTTAAAGCTGTCACCTTTCCTAAAAGACAATCCTGGTACAGCGTGTTACTTCTCTGGACGTTGATACTTAATTCTCTTTTTTTTTTCAAAGTATGGGCAACTGTCCTGAAATAACACAAAGCTTCTCGAATTAGTTAGTTATAGTTTATTGTCATATGCATTAAAGGGACATTGTGTAACTTCTCCTGTTATCTATTCACAAAAATTGATTATTTCGTTCAAAAGTATGTTTTTCATTAATCAGTAATCCCCCCATCAACAAACTGAAGTGTTCCGATAAGCTCTGAATTTGCCGTTCATATCATTCATATATACTGTATGCTGCGGTGCGTTACACTGATGCTGCATTCACGTGCAGTCGGGCAGATGGCCGTCGGTAACAAACCAGATGTCATTTTAGTCACAGAAGTCGAGAGAAAACCGGTAAAACGTGGGTCAGGTAAACAATACGACATCGCCATGACAACATATTGTCACGTGTATTGTTTTGCCTCGTGCTGACGGACCACTTGTTTACATAGAGGCTTGTTTATGCCGTTACGTGCGGCGGCTGTCGTCCGTCTGCTGTCTGCCCAATTTCACATGAATGCAGCATGAAAAATACGATTGAGTTGCTTGTGATATACAACCGCAACGCTAGATGGGAGTAATTCCTATACACAATGTACCTTTAAAGGTACTGTGTATGGTCAATGCAATGAAAAGCAATGTGCCAGACACCTCTTCTACCCTCATCACAATAAGTGATACTGTTAAGCAGCTTGTGGACAGAAGCTATCCTTGAGGCGACTGGTGCCTTGATGCTTCTCAGATTCTTGCCTGAAGGGAGGTATGCAAACAGGGTGTGTGCTGGGTCATAAGAGTCCCGGGACGTGTAGAGCCTTGACCTTGCAGCAGGTGGTGTAGATGTCCATTGAACCAATGATTTTTGAAGCAGTTTTTACTAGGGGTGGCTCAATACGATACTCAGGATCGATATCGGTCTGATATTGGTCAAAATTTCAGGATCAACCATCGAAAAAAACAACTATAGCCCGTCCGATCCGATACCTAAGCCCAAATGCTCAACTTCACTTTCTGCGACATGCCGTAAGACACTATCGTGCCGTAAACAGAGATGCAGCCGCTGCAGTATGTGTAAACAGAACGTGGTGAGTGACAGCCAAGCGCACTCAATTAGCTAAGAGGGAGAGAGAGGTTCTCAGCGTGTCGCCATGAGCCGCCGCCATCTTGAACCATCTGGTAGGGCAACTCCATTAGCTTAGGACTCACACCAGATATTAGCCAACAATCCCCCCCTCAGCCCCCTGGTAAAAATCAAACCATCATTAACACTCTTTAGCCCCAGATCACTTCTAATTATACACAGAAGACACAGAGGTTAAATGGTTATTCATACGTGTGTGTGTGTTGCTGGGTTCATGTCTGTAGGTGTTCTGTGTGTTTATCCTCCCTGGCATGTCAGAAAGCAGAGCAAATCATGTGAGTTATGAAGGTGAACGGCTGTAGTTAGTTAATCAGCCTAATTGTTACAGTCAGACTAAGTTTTCCTCTTGTGGCCTCTGTCTCCACCTTCCTCACCACTTCAAGTCTCTTTTCTATCCTCTCATTTTTATTTCCTTTAGTGCTGCCCTGTACTCTGGACCAAGTCCCCCCCTCCTTCATCTCTCTACCCACCTGTCTTTCCTTTTTTCCTCTCCTCTCCTTTGTCCACCTTGCTACATCTTCTTGTCTCCCTTTTTCTCTCATCATTTTATTCTCTTTTTCCAGCTCTCTCTCATCTCATCTTCCCTCCCTCACTTACACTCCTCTTCTTTCCTCCCCTTATATATTTTCCATTCATTGGTGCTCTACTCTTCTTTTTTTATTCACCTTATCCTCTTTTATTTACTAATCATTCCTCCCTTCTTTCCCCTCTCCCCTTTCTCCTTCTTTTGTCTTCTCTTCTCCTCTTCCCTCCCCTATCACCCTCCTTTTCTTTTGACCTCACCTTCCTTTCCTGTCTTTTATTTAATTTATTTTCATTTTATTTCCTTTTCTTTTGTCCCTTCTTTTCTGTCATCTCCTCTCTGACTGTCCCCAGCATTTCCCAGGGAACCTGTCTTAATACTTCAGTGGGACCCATAAAGGGACTGGGGATGGGTGTTCAGGCTAATGATAATTAAATGGGCTCATCATCAAACAGTCATTATGGCAGATTGGCCTTCCTGCCCTCACTTTAAGTGGCAGCTGACAGCCTGACATCAACCGTCTGTTGCTGATTAAACAGGCAGGGCACAGACAGGGAACAGAGCAGGCTTCACTGTCAGAGCTATATTTAGACAAGAAAAACTATTAAGGATATATAGTCAGACACCACAAGTTCCCAAAACATGTAATTAATAATACCAGAGGCTCAGGCAGCTATAAGCCTTCTCTCTTGACACCTTGGACTACCCCAGTCTGCAGACAACACAGAGACTCCTACTGGGAAAATGAATACATCTGTGAGACTGCACTTGGTTGATTACAGCTCAGCATTGAACAACTACTATTAAGATAAGCTAAACCTTTATTGTCCATAAGAACGGAATTTTTTGTTGCACCACAAGCTCCACATTTATCATATTTTCCATCAAAACACATTTGTTCTTGGATGAAGACTTTGATCTGCAGCTGGATTTTAGCCTCCCTCAAGCAACCAATCACAATACAGCTACATGACTGTTGTTGTGAGCACCCAGCTCCTGTTATGAACTGTAACTACATTACCTTAACAACATGACATCGGCCTTTGTGAACAGTGTGTGTGTCAGAGTGGAAACCAAACTATTGCTGTGGTTTGAAGGTTAGAGGAACACATGTTATCTGTAGCTGTGACTTGAGAAGTAATGTTATTGTGGCAAGGTGAAGAGGGCCCGAGCGGGGATTGAACCCTAGTCTCCCGGGTAAGAGTCATGCGCACTTGCCAGTCACCCAAAGGGACATCCCCCTGGCCAAGTAGCCAGGGCACATGATCAATTGGAGGCTTAGTGACAGGACCACCACTGTCACATTATGAAAAGTGGAATTTCCTCCATAAAATGTCTCTTCATCTTGTCTATTAAGTCCACAAATAACAAAGTCTATGAAACCACTGCAGTGTCAAGACAAATCTTTGACACCGTCTTTAATACCTCTCCGGTTAAAGCAGAAGTAAGTGGTCCGGTCGTTTTCGCTAATGCTGCGTTCCAGGCAGGCTTTTGAAATTGTAAATTACAGCTTCAAGTCACAACTTACGACTTTGTAGCGTTCCAGGCAACCCACTCGTGTTTTTCCGACCTGTTTTACCGGTGAAAGTCACTATAACGGCCACTCGTAACTTCCGACCGGTGAACTCGTACCAGATCGAACTGGTACCACTTCACGGTCGGAAAAATACGAGTTTCCTTGAACGCACCATAACAGTCCTCGTCCCTACGTCGCCACATTCACGGCGTCCCTTGGCTGCACACACAGCCCTGCATGCCGTTCTCTCTCCTCATTGGATAAAAACTGTAGGATACGATAAATGTTTTCTCTTCGGCTCAGAGCAGAGCAGAGGGACTGACAGACCCGTGTTTCAGTCCAAACACTCTATAGAAGTGTTTGCTGTCGGAAGATAGAACTATTTAAGACTTATATTAACACAAATATATCACTTACTTCTGCTTTAAGTGATGACAACACAGCTAGTTACAGTATAGTTGCTGACCAAGTGATGTCAGTGCCTTGGTCATTCAGCTTTTTATTTGGCTAAAATAAACATAATAAATCAGATTCCCGCAAAATGTTAACTTCAGTAAATCTCATGAAGCCGTGAAATCAAGTGAATTCAATTATCCAAGAGAGGAAAACATTTGGAAGTCGCTCAGGAGTTTAAACTCAGTAATGAGTTTAAAGCAAAGCAGTTGCGAGCGTGTTAATTAATTTGTTCATATGAATTATAAAATTGTATGCACAAAGTGATTCAATCAGGGAGGAAAGAATGAAAATAAGAAAATAATATTTATGTTGTGCAGCACAAAGTGTCAAGGCAAATGTACAGATTTCATCATACTTGCATACGACAGCACGTACTGACCTCAGTGCCTTTCATTTTACTCCACTGTCCTTTCTTTCCTATTCTCTCCTAACCGCCCCGTTCTCTGTTCTCTCATTCTATCCTCAATTAGATTTTCT
This sequence comes from Trachurus japonicus, assembly GCF_045865225.1. Lineage (NCBI taxonomy): Eukaryota > Metazoa > Chordata > Actinopteri > Carangiformes > Carangidae > Trachurus > Trachurus japonicus. The sequence goes on from NC_140924.1 coordinate 23,153,306, forward strand.
TTCACACTCTCTACCTCCTCCCACTCCCTCTCAGTGTGATTTGGACTGCAGATTAATAGACACCCATGTTTTAATAAAGTCGCCGTTGACCTCCCATAGTAAGGGTGCAGGGCGAAATGTGACGGCTGCATAATCCTCACAGATACGTTCACGAGAGCAGAAGAGGAAGGGGGGTGGGGTTGTTTGGAGGTGAGGGTGGTGGGGGGAGATGGAGACGAGGACAGACAGCCAGAGAAAAAAGACTGTGGTGAACAATATGTGGCTATGACAGCCTATCTGTGTTAGGGTCAGTTCTCATTACACAGCTATCCACAGGATGGTAAGCTCTGACTGTCTGCCAGAGTATCAAGGGAGTAACCAGGTAGCCACGACAACGAAAGCGGATGAGAATCACAAAAGTGGTGGTGGGATTTATGAGGAGGGGTCCAGTGCATTATGGATTAGATAAGCAGCTCTTTGTCAGCACACACACACACACACCAACCTCACCAGTACGTCTCTGTAGCACTAATACTTGCTGACAATGACCAACAACACATTTTACCGTTTGCAGCTCTTGCAATATAAATATTGTACTTTTCCATATTGTGATTTCAATTATATTTTAATCAAGCAACCCTGGTGTAAGTCACTGGGATGTGAAATGAACCAAATACTAATTTGGAATATTGTAGTAATTTCATTTATGGCATGGTGCTTTTGTGTGGGATTCTGGACAAGAATTCAAACAACAACAACAACCACAGTGGAAGTAGTTCATGTTTAAGAATGCACGGAAGGAAAATGTTATGTATTTTCTTTACAAACACATTTTTAAGGCATCTGTAATTTCCTCTTAGACGGACAAAATTTTGCTCAACAGGCAGAAGTCCTCTCTCTTGGCAGTTCCGTCTTAGACAAAAAGGTTTGAGGCCAGAAACAGAGTGTTAAGTTCCAGTACCTTCCTTATAGCTGATACTGCACATCACCTATGATGAAGAACTAAAGAGAAACAAGCCAAAATGGTCTGGCACTAGAACTTGTACGCTACTTACACACCAGCTAATGGACTGTACTGACTGTCATGAGTCTCTTCACTCTGCAGGATGTGGGACAGGATTACAGAGAACAAAAGTCTAATATGCATGTTATTTATCATTATTTTTTCCCTTTCCTTTCTATATTCAACAACCATCACTGAGATGTAGGCCTACTATACAGGAACTATGAAAATCACCGTACCCCCTTTACATTTGAATTCTCTAACCACTAGCCATCACAATGGGGCCTGGCACACTGCATCCTGTGAGTTGCATATAAATATTAGCTGCATTATACTGTGCACTGCAGCCTCAGCAATGGTGTTGCTTTGAATGGTGATGCCACTAGGACACCAAAAGTGCAGGTATTTCAGCCACTGGTAGAGCTCATTCATTTGAATGAATGAAGGGAATGAAGAGATTTTAAGTACCACATACAAACAGGTTTTAATGTACAACCTGTAAAACCAAATTAACTTTGCTTAAAGCCAGTGGGGGGAGAAAAGAATCTGAAATGAATTAATTTTAAAGTGATACACCAACATTTTTTTTCGTGTCTTGCCTCACTCCCAAGTCGATGACGAGCAGATAGACACCATCCTTTCGACTGTGCGTGCAGTAACAAGGGAGATATGGGCAGAGCTGGCGCACCGCTATTAGCTTAGTTCAAACACTGGAAGTGCATAGGTAGTGTTAGACTGCCTGCTACCTGAGCCGAAATCAGCAGTCAGAAGCTGATTTCATTTTAGCTCTTAACTCTGTAAATATACATACACTTTATCGACATTTCAAATATTTTTAGGCGAGAAAGTAGCCGTTTAGATCAGCAGTGTGTCGTTAATTTGTCTAAATACCAGCTGTTTACAATTTTGTTTGGACAAATTCGGCGCTACTCAAGCTAGCCGTTGTGACCAACGCACTTCCGGTTACTTTCACAAAATAAAACACCTGTTTCCCTTTACATATAGAAGTGCTTTTACACTTTTACTTTGAAATAGGAAGCTAACCTACCCTCGATGTAGCTAGCTTGAACCAAAATAAACCGTCTTTGCTTGACAGATCTCGTCCCGTTACTGGCATTTGACCGTTCAAGATGCCTTACTGGAGAGTTTTGTCAGCTCTGAGATGAAGATCGGTCCGTTTAGAGTTGCTGAAGAGTGTCTCTGATGACTTTAGGTGGAGGCAGGCTACCATTACCGATACACTTCCAGCGTTTGAGCTAAGCTAATTACGGGCGATACGGGCTCTCCCTCGTTACTGCACGCACAGTCGAAAGGATGGTGTCTATCTGCTTGTCATGGACTCGGGAGTGAGGCAAGACACGTAAAAAAAAAAAATGTTGCCGTATCCCTTTAATAAATAAAATTATATAGACTGAGCCACTGAAGGACTGTTTACGGTGTTGGTCAAATTAACACGGCAGCTTAAATCCATCTGTTCACAAGGTTTAGATTTAGATCAGCATCTTAGAAGGATTTCCCATATGACAGTGTTTCAAATGAGTTGATGAAGGGTATCAGCATTGATTGTTATCGACCACTACTGGGCAACTAATTCACCACATGGGGGCTTTAATATTCTAATGGTTTGTATAGAGATGCGATGTTAATAACATTGCAGTCATCTGTTTCACCTTGGTCTCAGTGATAAACATGCTTCATTTCTTACTTCTACTTTTTTTTAAAAGTCTGAAAACCTCAGGCTTTCAGAGTCATCTTCCTTTTCCCTCTCATCCCTCTTTATCCACCGCCTCCGCCCCGTTCTCCTTCACTCTCCTTCAACTCAAAAGATTATAGTCTGTAAATGGAAATTTCAATACACATCTGCTCGGATCCCACAGTCAAGACAATAAGAGCTTATCATTAAGCCAGAAACATTGCTGACATGATAGTCAGGTCCCCAACACCCACGCTAGCCTCCCAACCTACTGTTATTGCTGTTGCTTGGTTATAAATAACCAGCAAGCAGTAGGAGGTGGGTGTAGAGGCATCCGTCTGGGCTCAAACAACCTCCCCAACCCACCACACCCCCCATCCCTGGTGCTGATATACAAGCAGAGACCTTGTCACATACTTATAAATTCAAAGTGCATTTGAAAAAACATACACGCTGACTAACCATTGCCTGCCAGCACCCAGTACAGTACACACACAGAGGAAATGATAGTGATCGCACTGGGCACCCCGCTGAGATTTTCCAATATGTGCGTCAAGATGGCAGTGAGCTCCTCCCTCCTCTGATTGTCACGATTTCTCTAATGACAGCCCCTCTCTGTGTCTTTTTGAACCCCTAGTCACCCTCCTCCCCCAACCCCATTACCCATAGTGTTGAGAAAAATGATCATCAGGCTATTAAAGATTTAAAAGTGAGCTCAAGATAGCCTGGATGGGGGAGAGTGCTGGTGAGGGGGCTTCAGGGGACGCTGAGGGCATCAGTGAGGTGAATCCCCTCGGGTTCTATTTAGGGGGCTGCTGTTTTGAATAATGTACGTGCTACGAGCGTGATGGGGAGGAAACGTACTGTATCGCCAGCTGCTGAAAAATCCAAAGGCATGTGGAGTGGGAGGAGGGGGAAGTGCTTAAATGAATGCTCAGAGGGGGGAGGAGGAGGAGAGAGGAGCATGAAACAGGCCACGGTGGAGATGAAGAGGAGCACGGTTTGTTTACACTGAAGATGTCTTCATGAATAAAATAATACGTTAAGAGTTTTATCAGTAAACAGAGATAGTGAAGCCAGCACCCCACAGACAATAGGCCGTCTGTCTCTGTTGTTTGGAGACGTCTTGTTGTTGTAGTAATCACAACAACAGGGAGCAAAGGGGAAAGTGCAGAGAAGCAACGTCCACATCAGGAGGACGTTGTGATGGACGGGTCAAAACATACAGCTCTGGAAAAAATTAAGAGACCACTTCAAAATGATCAGTTCCTCTGGTTTTACTATTCATAGGTATGTGTTTGAGTAAAATGAACACTTTTGTTTCATTCTATAACCTACTGACAAAATTTCTCCCAAATTGGAAATAAAAATATCGTCATTTAGAGCATTTATTTGCAGAAAATGGCAACAGGTCAAAATAACAAAAAAATTCTGGTGTTTTCAGACTTTGTATAACACAAAGAAAACAAGTTCATATTCTTTTTAAAACAACACAACACTACTTTTTAAATTTAGGAAGAGTTTAGAAATCAAAATTGGTGGAATAATCCCAATTTTTAATCGCAGCAGTGTTTTTTAAAATGTATTTATAATCTTTCTCCCACATTAAATATGATTTGGTTCAGGTGATCAGCTAAGTAGAGTGAGGTGTGCTTGTGTTGGAGTTCAATAGACACTGGAATCGATGGCTGCCATACATGTAGAGAAGCTGAACACTAACGTCGGGTGATTTTCACCATTGAAATTATTGTTTCATAATTTTCATTATGTTGCTGTTGTCTGAGTTTCATGGGTCCCTGGGTAGCTTCATACTGCTCACTGACGTCATTGAAGGTAGGCATGTTTCCCTGGTCCCATCCCTAGTTTTTTCAGCAGGCACATGTTCGGGTGGATTTCACCCGACATTAGTGTTTATGTATCTAAATCTGGTCACCATTTCTGGTGATGCTGAAAATTTTTCTTTTTTCTTTTTACTCCACCAAATAAGGCTCAAATGTCCCACAAATGGGTGGTCTGAAGGACAAAGTCCCAGCTCCATTAGTTTTTTTTAAAAATAAGTTTTTGTCAAAAAAATCACAAATTTTGGACATTTTTTCATAGGGTCACCATGATACCTTTTTTTCATTTTGTGAAACATTGTATAGTGGAAAATGAAGGAAGTGTACTTCAATTTGCCATGTATTGTTGTATTTTAATATACTTTGGTGAGAAATATTTTTTTATGGGTATATTATATCGTGTAAAAAATACCCGGCGTTAGTGATAATGTTACTTTTTGTAACGTTAGTGTTCTAGGGTTAAGAACATTTTGGAGTGGCCTCTTTATTTTTTCCAGAGCTGTGTGATGATGTGTTGTTGCCATGACAACATAGACTGTCCAATGTTGAGTAAAGATTTCCTTATCTAGAGTATCTACCTGAAACTCTATAAACGCAGGCAGTAATTCAATATTGATCTTTTCCAAAAGCTGCCAAAGTAGTTATAATGTCTAAAGCCACCGAGGGTACACCGCTCTCAGTCTGCCATGCTGTGTTTGAGTTTGTTGTTGTTGTTGCACCCCCCTGCACCCACAGGCGCTGGGGGAGATATTTCAGGAGAGAAACAACCCATATGGTTATTTAGGTTGGAGGAGTTGCTGTTTGAAACACTTCCTGGAAGGCATCTGTGCCCTTGAATTTCTTTGTCACAGCAGAGTAATTTACTACTGACACTAAACACAACCTTTCCTTACAGATGGATGTACACACACACACACAGACACACACACACAGGGCCTGATGTACTCAGATCCAAAACACACTACGTGGTAACATTTTGGTATTAGGTATTGCCCATCTACCTCCTTCTCGGTCTGATGTCTGAATTATTTTTTCTCCCGTCATTCCAAAATTGTGAACATGAGTGAGAAAAACCTGTTCTCTACAGTATGTGGTCTTTCATTGTGCCTCTGGTTCCTCCTGCTGCAGTAACAGCAGAAATCTGTGCACAAATGCACTAAACACAGACACAATCACTGCCATTTGTACCAGGCTTACAGTATAAATCGTATTGCATGTGCCAAATCACGTCAATGCACATTTGTTTACCAGCGATATCAAGTTTGCACATGTTTTTTCCATACACAAACCTTTAGTTAAGTCAGGTCTGTAGTGCACAGCAGACAACAACCATTATATCCAGACTGGATGTTCAGATTTATATTTACTTCAAACCATTCAGCTGTCGCTCTTTTATCCGGAGCAGCGAGTGCAGCAGCAGGTGACAGCTGCATCAAGGTGCTCTGCTGCTGCAGCGAGTGGCTCACACAAGAGCTTCAACATAAAGGAATAAAGATGAAAGAGAGAGGCGGAGAAGAGAAGCTGCTCACAAGAGAAGTTGTGATGACAGGATGAACTAGAGGTTAGCTGTTGGCCTCTGCTGCGCTGGCATGCTGTGGCTTACAGAGAGGTCAGCCCTCACAGACAAGAAGATGGTTAGAAGAAGAACTTACTACACCACTCTCTCTCGCTTTCCAGCTACCTCACTTGACCACCAAGCACACGACCCGGCTCCTGAGAGGAGTTGCTTCTATTTTTAGCTTTAAATAAGCGACTTGTAAGCTTTGCTATTATTGCTACATGGCCACATCGATGGCCGAACCTCTCAACAAGCCGCAATCAACACATTCACAAAGTGCAACTTATAACCCCTGTATCAGGGCAGGCAGAGCCGCTGCTCTGCTGGGAGTCTCAGTCAGATACACACTTAAAGGGATAGTTCAACATTTTGGCAAATTGGCCCATTGCCATAATCGCTATAGTCTTAGCAGTAGGTTCGTTACCTTTATTTGTCGGTGCAAGCTATTTTTAGAACGGCGGAGCGCAGCCGCGAGCTGCTCAGAGCTACGCTACGGAGGCTAATGGAATTTCTTGGTTTCCCTCATCAAACTCATCAAATACACAATCCAACAACTCCAAAACGCTCTGGTGGACAAGTTGTGACCTGCACATTCACCACGCTATGAGATAATAATGGAACGTTACGAGACGGAGTTGTTTTCAAAGTAAATACAGAGACTGCTTGCTGAAAAACTGTCCCTGACAGGAACGCGCATCAGCGGTTTTGCATGAATTTACCTCTAAAACAACTCTGTCTCGCAACGTTCCGTTATTATCTCATAGCGTGGTGAATGTGCAGGTCACAACTTGTCCACCAGAGCGTTTTGGAGTTGTTGGATTGTGTACTTTATGAGTTTGATGAGGGAAACCAAAAAATCCCATTAGCCTCCGTAGCGTATACTGAGCAGCTCGCGGCTCTGCTCCACTGTTCTAAAAATAGCGTACACCGACAAATAAAGGTAACAAACCTACTGCTATGACTATAACGATTATGGCAATGGGCCAATTTGCCAAAATGTTGAACTACCCCTTTAAAGTTATAGTTGGTAATCATGTTCAGAAACACGCTTTGTTATACTGGGTGAAATAAGATAACTCCATCACAAATATTGAAAAATAAGTCGGAATAGTTGGACAGTTTATGATCTACATCAGCCAGGTGTGATGTGTCACTTTAACCAAGATAGGCCTATACTTCACACTTCACAAAAAAGCTGTTGAATTGTTAAGAAGTGTGATGGTTTATTTATCATTTAAATTCTGGGATGTTTTGGAACAACACAGGTGCACCAACAATTACGAGAGGAGAACAGGATCAGGTGTTGTAGCTTCATCCTGCTTGCACGTTCAGTATTCATGTTGAGGAGGGTGTGAGTACAGCTGGCTAGGTGTGTGTTGGTGTCTGTCTGTGAACATGTGTGTTGAATATGATTGTGTTCCTCCCAGCAGGCAGGTTGAAGATGATTTAAATTAACATATCATCACGGAAACCACCTAATTTAGTCCACATCTGCCTGTAAAGTACATAAATATGCTAATCTCATTCTCTTGATTGTGTAGGATGGAAAAAGGATTCTTAATGACTCCAGCAGCAATCCTGAAAAGGCATCTACAGTCAATTCTATCTGTAGTTCTGTGATGTCTATAGGTCATTTGTGATAAACTGGAGAAAATCTAGTTTGTTGCTCATGTCTGTTTATACTTTGTATTTTCAGCATGTTATGCCTTAATTATGGAACAGAATTGAACATAAAGACATTAATAATTGAAATAATTTGTTTTGTATTAGAGGTGGGGAGGTGCTGATACATCTAATGCACTAAAATGCCCTGATTTAAAACAGTATACACAATAGTTACACAACACTCATTGTTAACAACAGCCCACACACTGGTGCATTTCAATTAAATATCCCAAATGTGTGTTTCAGATTTTTACCATACGTTGTTCAAGTTCCACAAACACTGGATCCTGGACATTAAACTATGCTGCTGGTGACATTATGACCAGTAAATTGACCACCATGTGTCCATTGGTGAAGCTGCTATAACTTCTATTAACCACACTAGCAGCTGGTCTATAGGTATATGCCAGTGTTTTGCTCAGTCAGTCTATGTTGGCCCGTACTGAAATATCTCAGCTACAGCTACAGTCATGAAATTGGGTACAGACATTCATGTTCTCCAAAGAATCAACTGCCTGAACTCACAGTCTTTAGTCTGTCTCCGCTGTATTCACACTACTGAATCAATCTAACTTGGTCACCCTCCTCATCTACAGTCTATATTTTGAAAAACATTCTCAAAATTCATATGATATACTGCACCACTTTGGTGCTTAAAAATCTTGATTCAAATTCATGCCACCATAAAAGCAGAGTCTTTGCCTTAAGTCATAAATTCTGATTCCAACTCTGCCAAGTCTCCATGCAGAGATTTGTTTTTGTAGAGGAGTTGGGGCATTGCCTCTTCATTCTGCATGTGGGTAAAGCATTGTGGGTAGTTGTCTTCTGCTTGTCTGAGCACTCAGTGATAATTTTTGTTCTGCTCAGATAAAAAAGATGCCAGACAATCCACCCCCTTCCCTTTTTATAGAAAAATATCCCCCTGTCAGCAAATCTCCCTCTCCCACTTCTCTTTGTTTGACACTCACCTCTTTAGGAATTTATTCTTTCAATCCTGACTTGTCATTTCATCTTTCTGTAAAAAAAAGAAGCTGTCACCAAAAACAGAGGAACCTAAAGCGAAACAGCATCACTGAGGAGGAGGAGTGATTCATAGGGAGACACATATATCTCTGCCATTCATTCACTGTGCATCTCATCTCATCTCTTGAGTCGAGGCACTTACAGTGATGAAGGGCTGTGATTCTCCTCTATGGTTTCTGGCTGCCTCAAACCATGAGCTGTGAAGAGGAAATCCTCGCTCGTGTCTCGGGCCTCTGAGTTTCCATCAATTCAGCTATTAGTCTAAATACTAGGGATGCACCGATTGTGAAATTCTGGGCCGATGCCGATACCGATGTTTGTTCTTTTTGTTATTTATTCCGTCTTTGGTGCCACAGAAACATTACTGAACTATTTTAAAAGTCTTTCAGCTCTTCATCATATTATTATTTAATGAGCACAAATTCAGTTAGACAAATTTATGAAACAAAAACAACCTTTAATGTCAATTTTTAGTTGACATAACCTTAAAAACACTTACAGTGGCCTAGAGTTAGTATTAGAGTTGCTACATGGTAAGAGTACAGTTACCAGGAAAAGTAACTTTTTTTTAAATAAAATGCTCAAATATGTCAAATTACTTAGACTTCTCTCCCTAATCCCCTTTATCTGTAGTAACACTGAGACAGAATGATGAAAGGTTTTTTTCCAAACGGTTGATGAACTAAAAATAATCTGTATAATGTACACTGAAAGAGGAACTAAGTATGATTTCTCCCGTGGCTATGCTACATTTTTACCTCAATTAAAAAGCCCCAGAATAATAGTGATAGTTAACTACATGACTTGTGACTGGTAACGAGTGAGAACGGAGGCTCTTTGCCTTCCACCTGGCGTCTCCCCCTGTGTCCATATCCCAGCTCTTGTCTCTGTGGCACCGCGACACAGACGCGCTGCGTAATGTTTATGACAGTTACGTAATCCACCGCTCCATTTATTGATTTCTCGCTGGCTTCGTTGTAAACAACAAACACGTGGCCAGGCGGAGGTTAGAAAATAAAGCGACCAGACGAGTTCCTCTCTAACGGTGTATTAAGCCCATACAGGGGATTTAAATGACGAGGGGCGTTCAGGCTCCTCCGTTCCTCCGCTCGCCATGACCGCGCTGCACTTAACAAGTGTGTTTATTAAACATGCGCGCAACTTTTTTTTTCAAAAATCAATCCGCGGTTCACACGAAGATATTGATCCGAACAGATCATGGATCAGTGATGATCCGTTGCACCACTAATATCCCCCCCCCCCCCAAAAAAAAAAGGAAAAAAGAAAGGTTCCTCCCGAGCTCAGCGTTCATGCGGCATTTAAAGAAACATAAACATCGGTCACTGCCATCGGTGAATGTCATCTTTTTTTGCCGATGGCCGATGGCAGTTAACTAGCCGAACATCGGCCGATGTCGATGTTCGGCCGATGCATCGGTGCATCCCTACTAAATACACAGTGAGATCCTGTGCTCTGTTAGCTACGGCTGCCTGTGAAGGACATATGGTGTAATGCAGCGGGCATGATCGACTGAGATTGCTGCTTCATCGACCTTTCACAAATGGGAGTAATAGTTAATGACCGAGACTCATTGAAGCCCTTCAGCGTCTGTGTCCGCCTACTAACCGCTGTCCATGTCTGTGAGGAGCGGTGCTGTGCACCTCTATGGGAGGCTCAGGCTAACATCTGGATCACTTCATCACATACACAGGTCCACTCCTGTCTCTGTCTGTCTTCTTCCTGTCCCTGACCACTCAGCTCCAAGTCACATGTCCATCTGACCACCTGTCCATTCACATGTCCGTTAGAGAACTAGGGGTGCAAAATTCTGGGGATTTTCAAAGTTGGAAACTTTCCATGGGAGTTAACGGGAATATATGGGAATAAACGGGAATAAATCCAAAATTTACAAAATTGAAGGTTGGCCCTTAACAGGGAACTTGGGGTGGGGGGTTCATGTTTTTGTTGTTCAGTAAAAGAATTGACTGTTCATACAAGAATTATAACTTGATAAAGTTCTACTCACAAATAAATCTGTTGAAATGTTTTTTAATTGCATTATTTTGCATGGATGTCTGCTTATGACAAAACAAAATATTTACATTTATGTTTGGATATGATACAGTTTGTTTAAATTACCCCCAATTTCCAGTTAATTCCCATAAATTCCCCAAAATTCCCATGGAAAGTTTCCAATTGAAATATTTCCAAAATTCCCCAGCTTAACTTCCCATGGAAAGTTTCTGGAAATTTACTGGAAATTTTCCGCCCCTTTGCAACCCCAGTTAGAACCAACCTGGTAATTCAGATGCAACTGAATGTGAGCTCACAACTTGTTTTCAGGTCATTAAACATGTACAATACAGCATTTATGGCATCAATAACTACATTCTGTCAGGGTGGAAAGTGTTGGCGAAAGTGCTCCCATCACAGTGCATTGTAGGAAAACAGGTTACTCTATGTTGGACTGTATCTATCATTAACTTCCCTTAGTGGTCCAACCTGTGTTGAACTAGTACTTTTCAGTGTGTCATTGTTCTTGCACACATACAAACTTGAATACAAATTACTTTATTAATCCCCAAAGGGTTAATTTGTCTCTCAGATCATCCACCATTTGCAAAAGAATCAAAAAGACCAATGGCTGAGGGGACAAAGGATGTTGCAGTGTGAGGGCAAAATGTTTGTTTAGGAGCATCTTCACCGTGGCCTCCAGGTCCTTTGAGAAACTAACATCACATCTGGAAAACTGCTTTTAAAGACATGTTTAGGATTCACACACATCTTCACATCTTCACAGCTTCAGGACAAAGTGCAGGTGTTGGACCAAGGAACTTTCTGCACTAATGACAGAGGCCTCTCACAGTGCATCAACACTTGTTCTGCCCTGTTAAAGCTGTGCAGCCACAAATGGATTTGGAACCTGAATCATTTATTTCACCAGCACTGTGTCTTGGCACATTGCTATAAAAGCAGGGTAGAGCCTTTTGGGAGATATAGAGTGAATATTTATAACATCTAGAAGCTAAGAGGGAAGGAATTAATGGCTGTAGTTGTCATTTTGATTGCCGTCCATGAGCCTCCATCATCGTTTCCCATAGTTTATGTGAAGAAACACGTCCTCTCACCTCATGCTGTAAGAATGATGAATTTCATAATTGTACAGAGGTAGTAATCACTGACTCCAGACCTGTGTGCTGTCATCACTCCTAACCGACTAATAAATTACCTCTGCTAATGAAAAATGGCATGTGTTGGAATTTGTGATCAGCTACACTTTGTCTTCCAAAAAGTAGCTCGAGTTAGAGCGTCGGCTCAAAGCAGGAGGGTGTTGTTTGAAAATTCATAAGAAGGAAGATTTATTTAAGGGGAGCTTTTCATCATTGATTGATAAAATGCAACAGAGAGTGAGGAAGGATTAAGAGATTTATGAGATTTGAAGATAAACCGCTGCGTGTTTAATTTAGGGGACAATTAAAGCGACATATCACTGGTGCTACACCGCTGCACATTAGGCTAATCCCCATGGAGATTGTTGTAATGTTTATTTAGAGCCCCTACCCCCCTCCACCAACACCATTGGGAGGGTAAGCACGGGGATTTGTCAAGTTATGCATCCTGCTCAGTGTGTGTTTGAGAGAATACTAATGCTCACCACAAGACATCAGATAATACAGCATTCATTTGCTGGAATAAATGTGTCTACATGATTATTTTACTTTTTGAAGGCGCTTTGCCATAGTACTGAAATGATTTTCCTAAAATCTTATAAAGCTTTCTACTGTATATAGATTAGTTGTATTATTCTGGTCTGACATATTTGGTATCAGTTAATGCACATAGAAATCTCTCATGCTGTGTAATTTGAATCCATCCACCCATTGTTTCCCCTCGCCTGTCTGGGGCTGGGTCACGGTGGCAGCAGGCTTAGCAGGGAGGTCTACACAGTAACACTCTACACTCCCCATGGGGGATCCAAAGTGTACCCAGGGCAAATGGGACTTGTAATCCCCCCCAGAGAGTTCTGGGTCTACTGTACCTCTGGGTCTTGTCCCATTTGGGCATGCCTCCTTTCAACACGGAGAGACAGAAACTCTACTGTGAGCCTCCTTCAGATGTCCCAGCTCATCAGCCTCCACTCCTACATAGCACACTTAAAGGGACATTGTGTAACTTCTCCTGTTATCTATTCACGAAAATCGATTATTTTGTTCAAAAGTATGTTTTCCATTAATCAGTAATCACCCCCATCAACAAACTGAAGTGTTCCTTTCAGCTCTGAATTTGCCGTTCATTCATATCATTCATATATTACATGGAGCGGGTAAGCTCGGTGCTGGCTGCCATGTCGTGTCGCCATGTTTTTACGTTCAGTGGCAGCGTGACGGTAGGTAACCACGGAAACACACCGAGACACCGGAGCTGTCGGCTCAGGTGGAGGTGGCGTCTGTGAAAAGTCACCACGGTAACGCAGTGAGGAGGAATGGAGCGTTACACTGATGCTGCATTCACCTGCAGTCGGGCAGACGGCCGTCGGTAACAATACGACATCGCCATGACAACATATTGTCACGTGCATTGTTTTGCCTCGTGTTGCCGGACCACTTGTTTACATAGAGGCTTGTTTATGCCGTTACATGCAGCGGCTGTCGTCCGTCTGCCGTCTGCCCAATTTCACGTGAATGCAGCATGAAAAATACGATTGAGTTGCTTGCGATGTACAACCGCAACGCTAGATGGGAGTAATTCCTACAATGTCCCTTTAACATGCAGCTAAATGGAGAAACACCTGTAAACAACTCACCAGACCATTACCACTAACAGCATGTTTGTTTGCATCTGTTGCTACAGTCAGTGCCGAGTGTGACAAGAGTTTGTGCAGCACTCGTGTGTCAGAGAAGAAACATGTCATGATTAAATGCCTGTCAGGAGCAGAATGTGTGCACTGCAATTCATGCTGAACATTTGTTCTTGAGGAAACAATGCTCTAAAAGTCAAGTCAGCCGTTTTTTTGTGGATGCGATATTCTCAGACACCATCAGAGATCTCATCATGCGTACCAGTATCCTCCACAGGCTAGAACAAACATGCTGCTGGTGACATTTTCCCACAGTCTGCGGCAGCTCATTGAAATGTGTTCATTGTCCGTGTGCCTTCCCCCTGCTGAGAAAGTTATAAACCCCCCGGAGAACAGAGTGATGAGAGTGTAGTGTACAGCAGAGGAAGCTCAGTGGATCTAGACGGACTTGCAGCAGGAGAAGGGCCCCGCTTCCTCCTCCCCAACAATTACACACCCCGCAGATGATTGAACGCTTAGCTGGTAATCCTTCATCCCTAACTTCCTTCCTTCCATCCGTCGGTCCCAGAGTCCGTTCACCCTCCACTGCTCTGCTGCCTTCTCACTTGTGCTCCTTGCCATTAAGAGCACCAAGGCAGAATGAGGTTAACACCCCCCATGTTGGATTTAATGTTATCTCTGGTAACATGTGAGTATGTACTCTACGCTGACATGGATCACTGAAACCATGTACAGTAGTTACAGCGGGCTTAGAAATGCTGTACAACTCTTATTCTTATGTTTACAGAACAAAAAGTTGAATAAAAAAAAATTACAATTCAACTTCTTTGGTATAATATGAAACAATGAATCAACAGACGTCAGAATTGTTTCAAAACCCAGTGTAAACAACATTAAGAGTGAAGTTATTACACAACTTGTTCACCGTAAACAACAGTTACCTACAACCAGAGCCATTGAATAGGGGAGAAAGGTGATGATAACTCTAGGGGCCCAGCACCCAGTAGGGCCCACAAAAAAATCCCAGTAGTCTAATCTTTGTATGACTGATTTATTCTGCATAAGACCCTGACTAATACTCATAGTAATGCTGCATTAGCATCAAATCAAAGTAGGCCAAATAAAAAATGATAATACATACGTAGTCTAAGAAAAAAAAGTGGAAAAGTCAGGGGCCCACTTTAGTATTCTTTCAGGGGCCCAGAATTCCTAGCAACGGCCCTGCCTACAACCTGTGAAATCATCTTCATGGTTTCAGACGCCTGAACCACAGATCAGGGTCCATACTGTATGTAGCCTATAGAAAATGCATACACAAAATCTGTTTCCCACATGAATCGGTACGTGACACTTCACACACTGCATTAAGTTACCATGCACAATTTTACAAAGTAATCCAAGTTTTGCTGAATTGGAACATTTACAATAACTGTAAAGTAAACTGATCAATGTTTTTGTGATGAAATTCTCTCTCCTTTCTCTCTGTTATCTCTGCCATTTATACCATGTGTTGATATAATGTTTATCAGACATGAGCCTATTTTCTCTTTGTACCCACCAACTCAGCTTTGTTTTGACAGGATATGACACTTGTGGGACAGACTGGTCATTCTCTGTGGACTGTTTGGAGCAAAACAGAGGAGGCAAATTAACCTTTGTGATGAACAGTGGGCACTGTGTCTATAATTATTATTTACAATGTATGAAGCACAATATATTTTCCTCACTTGTTGAGTTTCATTACAGTATGTTAGTGAAGCTGTACAGAATGTTCATATATTACTGATAATTTACTCTCACTCAGAGTGACAGAGGAGTGATTTCACATTTCTTATTTCCCATAGAGGGATATGATCAAATCAGTTGTCCTTGTATGTTACTGAGATCTTTATGCAGTTCAACTTAACACATTGTATCCTTCCCACACACACACACACACACACACATGCCCACAGACTCTTTCAGTTTTTGTTTTTTTTAACTTCCTTGTTCTGTGCAGTTGTGTGGTGTTTTTGGAGCAGCAGGAGAGCCCTTTTAGTTTCCACAGAGAACAGTGGTTGGCCTAGCTTCCAAAAGGCCCAGTTTGATCCTCAGCCTGGGCTCTTGCTTTAACAAGGACACATCAGGTTAGTCAAGGGGAAAGCCCCCACCCCCATCCCCACCTTCTCCTCTCAGCGCCGTCCTTTATCCGACACTTTTCCGTCCTTGCTGCATCACTACCAGAGCAGAACAGGAAGGTGAATCACCATCATCGTCCTTGAACAGTCTGCTACACTCCAAAAGAGATATCAAATCCTTGTCAAGTCAAGTGGTCATAAGGACCCAGTGGACAATTTGTTCAAATGTGTAAAGGTGCTTTGCTAAAGTTTTCCCACAAGTCCTCAAGTGCTGTCTCCTCCTCACATCTTAAAGTTTCTTTAAAGTAAGATTGCCTCTGGGTGGCTCTGCTCCTGTGGGTGCACTCCATGCATTTGTGACTTTGAACTCAAGCACCAAACACAGTGACACTCTTGTCACAATGAAACAGCAGGTACGAACCATTCACCGAGAGAATGTCTCACAGTTCCAAGAAATGTTTCAAATTAGCAGGAGGCTAATGAGGCTAGCATGACTGGAGACAGCTGTGACAGGCGGAGGGGCAGCTGTCATGACAATGTCAGCAGAACTGTTTGGCAAGTTTAATGGTTCTTACTGCTGATATTTATCTTCATTTAAACATTTTAAATGACCAATACTGATGTTCTCCAATGCTGGTCTGGCTTTTCCCAAATGAAGAGCCATGAAGTGCAGCTAAAGGGCTCAAACCTGACTCACATCGGACGTTTCTTCTCCTCAGAGTGTCTGTAACATCAAAGCTACATAATATTGTCATAATATCTGTTAATCGATTAGTGATGTAATGAATGACTTAAAGGGATAGTTCAACATTTTGGCAAATTGGCCCATTGCCATAATCGCTACAGTCATAGCAGTAGGTGCGTTACCTTTAATTGTGGGTGCAAGCTATTTTTAGAACGTTTCCCTCATGAAATGTATCAAATACACAATCCAACAACTCCAAAATGCTCTGGTGGACAAGTTGTGACCTGCACATTCACCACGTTATGAGATAATAACGGAGACAGAGTTGTTTCCAAAGTAAATGCAGAGACTGCTTGCAGAAAAACTGCCCCCGACAGGAACGCGCATCAGCGGTTTTGCATGAATTTACCTCAAAAACAACTCTGTCTCGTAACGTTCCCTTATTATCTCATAGCGTTTTTGATTTGTTGGATTTGATAAGTTTCATGAGGGAAACCAAGAAATCCCATTCGCCTCCGTAGCGTTGCTCTGAGCAGCTCGCTGTTCTGCTCCGCCGTTCTAAAAATAGCTTGCACCCTCAATTAAAGGTAACAAACCTACTCCTAAAACTACAGGGATTATGGCAATGGGCCAATTTGTCAAAAAATGTTGAACTATCCCTTTAAAATGTTGCTATTGTTGCCATGGAGCATCTCAAGCATGCTAGTCTGGGCTAATGGTTTTCCTTGGAGGCTCCAAGCAAGTTGCTGGTGGTCTAGTGCGACATTTAGAGGCAGCGACGCTCAGTGACCTTCAAGCACAAAAACATTCTCCAGAATACTTCTGTGGAATCCCTCATGATGTTGATGCTGCAGGTGGAGAAACGGATAATTCGTCCTGACTGACAAAGTTCAGCAAAAGTTCACCATCAGTTCCAGTCGCCTTCTTCCATCTCCCTCCTCCACCTCCATCTTTCCCACTATCACTCCATTTTCCCTTGTCATATAAATTCTCTCAAACAGCCTTGCAGGTCCTGAAATATTCAGCAGAACACAGCTGCCACTTGCCCCCAGAAGCCAAAAATAAAGATTTGAACACTTGCCCTCTTTTGATATGTTCTGTGTGTGACATGGCAGCATTGGTTTCTGAGGCTGAGACGGACAGAAAAGCCTATGCATTATCAAGCTGCTCAAAATACCATCTGAAAAATAATGTTTTCATCAAATAATGGAATCAAAATGTCACAAATCGATCAAATGTTTCAAGTCAATCAGAGATCAGAATCATCAAGCTCTGACTTTCTCACAAAAACATAACCAGGACTTCTCAGACCTTGTTATCAACCCTTGTGAGTGCCATCACTAAAAGGCTTCCAGAAGACGAAAGCGACCAATTGAACGACCACATTCACCCCAGGATGAAGTTGAGGTGAAGCTACAATATCTCACCTGAACACCCCTGCAAAACACTTTCTATCTCTGTACTAGAGTGAGAAAAGCCAATAACGCAGCTTGGAAACATGTGGTTGGGGAGTACACAAGCGTGGAGAACGTGTGTAGCCAAGAAAGAGCTCATTAATCTCTGGCCTGCCAGGCGGGAGGGCCAATAAATTGCCCTCATATGAGGTATGTGCGAGCACTAGAAGGTGTTTCTGCTGGTGTGTGAGGTGTCAGAACTTGGTGAACACAGCTTCAAAACTTTTGTGTGGAGGAATCTTCAAAAGTGGCAAACACAGAAAGAAGGTGAAAGTGCCAACAAAGTCTGTCTGAGAGCTCTCCCACACACTTGTAGGTTTTTGATGCCGTCTCTGGTAATAAAAAGGAGGAATTTCTTGATGCTCAGGAAAGTGTATTCACCATTTTACAGCCTCTTCGTGTGTATAAGTATGCATCATGTGGTCTACTTTCATTGTCATTGGGATATAAATGTGTAATAAACACACTGCAGTGGGCCAATTGAAACGTGCTATGCATTCACACATGGTTTTCAATGAACAAGAGTGGGAATGCTGTGCATCATGTCTCCTGCTTTTCCATTTGATGCTAACATGTTGACATACTGTACAGTATTAAAGGAAGTTGATTGTTGCTAATTACAGTTACAATTACATTTAAGCTCACAGTTGTCCTTAATAACCTGTAGCTTACCCACTCATTTTTTGAGCTGCTTTCTAGTCCCACAGTTGTTCACATGCTGCTGTGGTATTTAGTTTAGCTTAGCAGCTAGCTACAGTTTCTGTCATAAACCTTATTCTCCTGCACTCTTTTCCTTTATGTTAGTTAAGTGACTCAAAAGGACCAGGGGCCACAATATAGGTAAGAGTTGTGCACATTACATATCTTTGCTGTTCGCCCTATTCTTTCTTCTCTCTATTATTATTTTTGTTGTTAGTCTTGCCCAGTGTTGGGCATGTTTCTTTAAAAAAGTAATTAGTTATGGTTACTAGTAACCCTCCCCAAAAAGTAACCGAGTTAGTAACTGAATTACTACATTATAAAAGTTACTAATTACCAGGAAAAGTACTAACTATTGCATTATTTTTAAATAAAATGCTCAAATATGTCAAATTACTTGAACTTGCCCCCCTAACCCCTTAACCATAATGCTAACCTCCTGTTTATCTTGAACTAACCAACTCACTCAATATTCCTGTGCACAGCAGGCTCTGCTATATGTTACGTCGCCTGCCTGTGCGCAGGAATACTGAGTGAGTTGGTTAGTTCCAGATAAACAGCTTTTTTCCAACTAGTTGATAACATAAATAACGTACACTTTACATATAAATATCGTACACTTTACACATAAATATTGTACACTTTAACAGGTGTATTATTCTGTGACTGGACTTCTTGAGTCAAGTAACGGGCATTTTATTGTCAGTAACGGTAACGGGGGAAACAGTAACTTTTCTGATCACTTGTTACTGAAAGAAGTAGCGCTGTCAGTAACGTCGTTTTTCCCATCACTGGTCCTGCCTCTCGTCTTATTGTCTGTTTATGCCCATGTGCTGGTGACAGAATAAGATGCTCGACAATGATACTATTGTAAAACTCCTCAGTGACAGATTAGGGTTTGTGTTGTTGATGACACACACTAAACCAACTCATGAAGTTATTTGGCAGTGAAGACAGTGATTTCCTCAGGGCCCCAGGTGGGTAGAATCCACTCATTGTCTTTCACTTCCTTGTTGTAAAAACTGATGAAACATTGATCTTTCCAGCTGACATCTGACTCAAGCCTTCCTTGAAAATATCAGGCTGGAGAATTGAACATGATGCTGATGAGGGAAATAAGATATCCAAAGGCTAAATGTTGAGATAGGTGTTTCTTTTATCTGGACTGAGTCATACTGCGATGACAACTTAGCACTTTCTTAGCTGTAGAGAGGATGAGTGGTTTATCCAGCAGATAAATATTTAAAGTGCAGACGCAGCTTTAATCAGAAGATGCTGAAACAAAAGCCGCGGCATGACAGAGACTCTTTGATTTCGCAAAGTGGGCCTGACTCAGCAACTCATAACCATCATAGCACATTCAACCCCAAAGGCCTTTCTAAGTATCTGACTCTGTCCAGTGTGAGAAAAAGTTGTGATGATTTAGTTTCATCTTTGCCACAGTTAAGCCGCTCTGTGTGCTAATGACCTGACAGTTACTTTGATAAAACAAACCCAGAAAAAGGAATCCTCTAAAGTTTTTTTTAGAGCAACATCAAGCGACAACAGACGATCAGCCACCTCTGAACCAGGACAATGTCTAGAAGCTGAATAAATCATAGCTGGGATGCCTCCAGGGAGCCTTATCCCCGGCTAATGAAGATATGTTGATTTAACGAGCCATGGCCTTGTCTCACATGGAGCTGAGCTGACTTTGTCAGATTAATGGGAACCTCGGTTAGCATGATGGCTAATTATTCAACGCACGGTGGTTTTGCTTCTTTCTCTCATTGTATCTAATCACGATCATCGCTGCATCCGGTCCTGCTGACAGTGTGGACCGTCCATCACAGCACAACTGCTGATTGTGCAATTACATTTGGACTTTTAGTTTAGCAGTCAAACTCTCCATTATGGAACTGGAGAATTATAATTAGGAACAAACTCATTTCTTTTGTCTTCCTGAATGTTACTGTTATTCCCACATTTCAAAATGAAACAGCCCTCTCCCATGATGATTGGCTATCTGGAACCTGTGGTATAACTTCTTCTTTCCTAAGTCAACCAGATCTCTGCAGCTCCTACTGAGGGTATAAAACTGTTCCCAAATATATATAAAAAAAAGAAAAAAGAAAGAAAAGCTCCAGTCATTTCCTAACTCAGCTGGGTGCTGTAGTTTTTAGCCAATACAACTCAAACAAGAGAAGCACTCTTTACATTTCTTGGGAAATAGTCTCAGCTTCTAATTATTACACATTCAGTTAGTTGGTATTTCTAGCAGCAGGACAGTGTGTGTGCTCATGCTAATGAAAGCTCGGCTCAGTCATTTTTTTGTTTGAGTGGAGCTCTAATGCACAGAGGAATATAAGGCTCTGGACAAACACTGTCTGGTCATGGGACTTGTTTGGTGGATATTCCAAAAATAAAGCTGTACTTACTGACATTACCTTAAACACACTGAACACAGAGAACCTGGCGGCAGTGGTTATTCTGGCAGAGCAGTGATCAACCCATGAGCGAGATGTTGTTGTTGGTTTTTGTTTAAACCCAGTGAAAAAGATGTTAAAGCTTTAGGTTGTTTAAGAATCTTCACATTGAGTACTGTATGTCCTAAGCTTGTGTGAATGTTACATTGAAATCATGAAAGCCCCAAGAGATGAGGGGTCACAGGGGTGAATCATACAACCAACACTTGCCTCAAACAGACTGATCTTACCACTGCTCCTACCAGCTGATTATCAGTAAACTAAAATGTGGACTAGGAGTATGTAGATGAGTGTAGGCTATTTGTCGTCATGTCATGTCATGTCATGTCATGTCATGTTTATTTATTTGATATGGACATCACAAATACATTGAGACTGTTCCAGTGGACAGACCAGATGCTTTGCTTGAGTGTGTTTAGCACAAGTGCTAATTTTCAACACCAGTCCATAGGCGGCTAATCTAAAAATACAGAACATATTATCAACAGTATAAGATATATACTTGAAAGTGTACTTCTGTAAACTTAAAATGACCTTATAAAGTATACTTTAATAAACTAAAATGTGGACTAGAAGTATATACTTAGTACACTAGGAGTAGATGAGTGTACTTGTTGTATACTTGAAAGTGTACTTTTGTAAACTTAAAATGACCTTATAAAGTATACTTCAATAAACTAAAATGTTGACTAGAAGTAGTGCACTAGGAGTATATAGATGAGTGTAATTGTTGTATACTTGAAAGTGTACTTTTGTTAACTTAAAATACCTATAAAGTATACATTTATAAACTTAAAATGTTCCAATTTAGTCCGAAAAAGTATTAAATTAGTATACTTTCTAGTACGCTACAAATACATGGTCCGTAGTATACTTACTATACTTATACTTATACTCGAGAATAGAAAGAAATGAACTTCAAGTAGCCTACACTACTTTTTTGCTAAGGGTCCTACCAACTACTGATTATCAGATTCTGACATTCAGTACTTTTATCTGGTTAAGTTAGGCTGTGTTGCGATATTGGATGTAAATACTGTACTGGTTATCAGTCTCCTTCATTACTAATCATCAGTACTGGAGGAACCACATGGGCCAACCCCTCTGACATCAGGCTGCAGGTGCAGTTCAAACGGAGGTAAATAGATACCACTGTTTTCCCAGTAACAATAAAAAAGGTCTGCTCTGTGTTAGCACAGGTTCCACTGAGGGGAATGTATCTCTCTCATTGCTGAACGATAGCGATAAACATCAACAGCAGTCAGAGAGAAATGTGAGATTGATCAAACAAACACTATTATTTCCTGCCGAGACTCTGCTATTCATTTTACCCCCAGCTCCGCCGCCTGGCACCTTCAGGGAACAGGTTGCTTTGCAGGTTTAACAACAACTAACAAAGGCAGCAGCGCTCATAAACTACAGGTTTTTGCTGCTTCCTCTGATCAGAGGACAATAAGACAACCTGATACAGCGTCGAGAGCCTTTATTTGTAAAGGGAAAATGATGGAAATAGAGCAGTGTGTTCAAACGCATTGAGCTCAGCAGTTTGCTCCTTTAAAAGACAACTGAATAGGTGGATGAGAGGGGGGAGTTAGTTATCTGCCATCATTATACAGTGTTTTGCTGTAGTCCAACATTTACA
Source organism: Trachurus japonicus (assembly GCF_045865225.1). Taxonomy (NCBI): domain Eukaryota; kingdom Metazoa; phylum Chordata; class Actinopteri; order Carangiformes; family Carangidae; genus Trachurus; species Trachurus japonicus. The sequence continues at coordinate 23,175,925 of NC_140924.1, forward strand.
AGTAAGAGGTTTAAAAGCTTTATATCTTCAGTCATTAAGCTAGTTCATTCAGTCCTGGCTGGTATAATACTACTGGCAGAAGGATTACATATAAGGTACATTTCCATTAATATGCCGTCCTTAAAAATATCAAGTCTCACCTTGTTGCAGGGGGCATAAATGAGAATAAATGAGATTCAACTTCATTTTTATTTGCCACTAATAGAACACCATGAAGAGTGTTTTCATCACATGAGTCAGAATGTGCAGCATAGAGTGTATCATGATGGCTGTAATCAGCAGGTGTAAAGTAGGCCTATTGGATAAGAGAAAGGGCCACTGAGTGAAACCAAGGATATGTTTAGTGATTGGGAACACTAAGGCTGATCTGTGTCCAAAATATTCTTATTTTACTTTTTATTTCATGTAGATTTCACGAGCTGATGATATGGCCTGACATTAGATATTTAAGGAAGTATTCTTTGAATTTAATGGATTTTATCCATGGTTAAAGAGTTAAGGCCTTTGCACACTGAGTCCGTTTTTTTCATCCGAATTTGCTGCACGTCAAAAAATAAATTTGACCTCATGTTGTGTCGATCATGTTTACACACCGAGTCCCAAACTTTCGTCCGTCATTAAAGTTTTCGGAACAGGTTCGATTTAATGCGTTTTTCGCATCCGTGAAAAGTCTTTTTGACCAATCACATCAGAGTTTCGAGGCTGGAGAGAGAGAGAGAGGGGAGATCACCACGAGTGTGTGTGTGTGTGTGTGTGCGCGCGTGTGCCATCCGCTGTTCACCGTTGAGTGTGCGTGTCTGTGTGTATGCGTGTGTGAGTGCGCCAGCCGCTGTTCAGGATCATGGAAATTGTCCGTCTTCTGTTTAATGTGTGAGCTAATAATCAATATCTATCAAACTGGACCACTGACATCCTATAATAAACTGTTGAAGTGATCATGATAGTTCCGCTGCTCATTTACAAGCAGCAGATCCCCTCTACTGGCTCCTCTCAGGATGGACACAATTTTTCTCTTTCATTTCTCTACAAGTGAGAGAACCACAAAGTGCATCACTGCGTGATGATTTTTGTCTTTTTGTCTCATGCGAATAAAACGCAACGGACGCAGTGTGCAAGGAGCCTGCGTGTTACGTTTTTTGTCAGATGATGGATATGAAAAACGCATGCGAAAAAAATGGACTCAGTGTGCAAAGACCTTTAGGCTGGACAGAGGTGTTTTGAGGTGGCGCATAATGACATGGAGTTCTTTGAATGATCTAAAACACATAGGTTGCTGTATTTCCAAGGTAAAAACATTTCTTTTTGCTCAAGAAATTCAGCAGTGAAGGATAATATGATCATCCACGGCCTGACCCCAGTGATGTGTCAGTATTTACATCCAATACCGAGCAGTGGAGATAAGGAGATTGTATTATGTGAAACAGCAGGATGTTTCCATCTCGCTTTGGAGGAAAAGCTGCAGGGTCAGATGGAGGCTGAGGACCTAAAAACCTTTCTGCTGAAGAAACATGGAGGAAATCTCCATGTGAGGGGGCACACACACACGAGATAAGAGAGGAGCTGGAGCTGGAGAGACAAACAATGAGCAGAGGGAGAAAGAAAGAGGACTTTCAAAGAGTGCGTGCTGAAATGGTATAGTAGAGGAATGTCTTTCAGTTAAAGGGTGAGAACAAGAGAAAGGAAAGAGAGAGTCTTCATGATGGAGAGAGAGAGCTCTTGGATTCTCAAAATGATGCAGTGTGTGAGGAAAGAGAGGTCCTCAGGTTCAGAGAGGACATGATGGTCACGACACAAATGGACTTCAATCAAGAGGAGAAGACGTCAAGAGGAAGAGAAAGACTCTCCAGTCTGAGAGAGAAAGAGAGCTTCAACAAAGAACTCACAGAGCATGAAGAGGAAGGTGATGCACATGTCATGATTAATGACAATGAGGGCTTCCACACCGGAAAGGAGGAGTGTTGAAGAAATCCTATAACCTTCCATACAACATCCACAGGATGAGGGAGCCTTTCCTGTGATCTTCGTCAAAATGAAATTGTTTGTTTCTGCATTTATTCCATTATCATCCTCATGTATTATACATGGTTGCCCATTAGGTTGGAATCATTTTGTTTTCAGACACATTCCCCTTTGTATTCCTATAATGTAAAGGTCCATTGTGGTTTAATTTTCAAAGTCATGTGTTTGGAAGAGATTGATCAATCAAGTATTGAGAAGAATACACTTTATCAAGAATAAATCACATTGTCACAATCCTTTCATGGTGTGACGGGTCCTGGGTGTTTGTTACATTTATCTTATTTATCACATCACAGTTTTCATTTTAGTCATTCTTGTATAAATAATTATGTTATGCCATGAAATCAGTGTCCTCTATCATTTTGTCTTGGCCCTGAGCCAGGTCGTGTCAATGAGAAGAGGTAAAAAAATATATATTTCATTCCAACTTTATGGGCAACCGTGTGAATATGATATGATATTTGCATAAATGAAGCATGTAAGAATCTCAAATGATAAGAAAAAAGAGACTGATTGCCTGAGACATGGCTCCTTCTTCATCAGATTCAAACTGTGCTCTGTGGTCACTTAAAAGTCAATTGACATTGAGTCATATCATCCCATCATTTGGAAGTGCAATTTAATGAGAGCTGGTCACCAATGGCAACACTTCTGCCAATCATCTCTGAGTGTTACTGCCAAACCTAATTACATTCAGAGTGTCCACCTGTCAATCAACACAAGTGATGGATGCTAACTGGGGAGGAGCGGCCTGCTAATTCACACAAACAGCTAGTCAGTCAGTCAGTCAGTCAATTTGGGCATCACAGGACACATGACTTGTATGTTTATTCCTCTGTGCCATTTATTTGAAAAATCACATCAGACACTAAAATGTCAAGATCTTCTGCCATAGGAAAGATATTTTACCACTAAATTTTACCCTTGAGTACGACGGAATATTAGGGCCACATTGAGAAAAAAAACACAGACTGCGAGAATAAAGTCATAAATTTCCGATAATAAAGTCGTAAATTTAGGAGAATAAAGTCGTACATTTCCTACGAGAAAAAAGTCATAACATTACGAGAATAAAGTCGTAAATTTAAAAGAGTCGTAAATTTACGACTTTATTCTCGAAGTTTGTGATTTTTTTATTTGTCAATGTGGCCCTAATACTCCGTCGTACTCGAGACCCTTAGAATTGTAATCCTGTGTTGTAGACTACAACCATGTTTTTATTCACATTAAGAAATTAAAAATGCTGTCATGAATATCGATAAAAAGTTAATACGGTTAATCTCATCGGATTTTCTCTTGATCAATACAAAGTTTATGCAACAAATGCTGATGGAAACAGTCTGATAAAATGTGAGTTGTGATCATGTTTTATGTCAATTCTGCTACATATTCCAGTGGTTTAAAGACACGGCGGGAGTAAACAAAGAAAGATGCAGGAGTACAGGACAGACTGGCTTCATGTGAAGAGTCACCATCTCCCACAACAGTTTGAAGTGCTGCCGTTCACAAACCACAGGTGTCAGGTTCCTCTGGTGTGTGTAGGATTTAACACTCGGCGCATCTGCGTGTTTACACGCCACTGTCTTCTGATGACAGGTATGGTTATAAACACCAGCCTACAGCCTAGAACTGGTGCAACAGCCTATACCAACTAAACTTGGCTGGCATGCGCAAAAATGAATGGAAACACCTTAAATTGCAAGAAAACGATTCAATACACCAATATGACAAACAAAACAGCACATGACATCATTACACACAGCTTTTTATTCCATTTAAAGGTCTTAGATGGAAACACACTTGAACCGGCGTTGTTCACATTCATATTTTTAGATATCTTCAGATAATTCGATCGACGAGTGGATAGAAACATATACACAACTCTTAAATTCCATTTCTGCAATTTCTATTATGTCATGTGAACAGTTCTGCATAAAAGACAATGTAATTGCAAACCATTTATGCATGAATTATGAAACAACAGTTCTGAAGCAACAGTCCACTTGTCTCAGCTCTAACTTCTTTAGATTCCTATAGGCTAACTTGCCAATGCCATGGTAGCATCACAATTTTGTGTGTAATATTTTTTGTGAGTCATACTTTTGCTGAAAAATAATTCCATTAGATGTTTCTTATAGTGCATGCAATCCACCCTGTGGATGAACTTGTTTCAAAAAACAAACTTTTTCTTGTCAGGAATGGCTGCCTCCTTGAATTTTCAAGTGGCTGACGTGTTTTATCAAAAGAGTAATACCCAAGGAGGATTTTTGCTAAGCTTAACACTTGTTTTCACATTTCACAGATTTCCCTGCAGGAATAAGATGAAATGTAAAGAAAAAGCTTTATGTAAACAGAGAACGAGCCCTGCATGGGGACTGACTGATGCACCCAAGAACACACTGGTTTGCATGGTGTGGTTGTGTGCACAGCCACCTCTGAACCGCTTCAGATGAGTCAGTGTCATTCATTCCAGACTGCTGTTTGCAGACACGGAGCTCTGTGGTAATTCCAGTAAATATGTGATGCATCCTGATCTCCAGACAGATGCCTGACCACAACCCACACAGACATCAGCAATGCTCAGAAATACTCCCAGTCTCCTCTTTCCATCCTCCCTCCATCTCTCTCTCTCACACGCACACACACACACATCTACACACAGGTCAGAAGTTGACATAAGCTTAATCTGCTCCCTCCGTCTGACTGTACTCGCCAGCTGCTGTGCGTCTGAATGCACACTTCGTCTGACAGAGTCGCATCTTCAGACCTTCAGACGGAGCCCCGTATGCATGCACGGGTCATATTTCCTTCTCTTTCACACACATGCAGCATGTGCACACTAGGAGTGCTCTGCTTGCTTTTCAAGTACCTCCGCCTCATCGCCTGCATGTTGAACACAAGCTGCTACTATTCTGCCCTGTCCAAGGGAAGCAAGCATCAGCATGCAGACAAGCTTCACACAATAAAGTGCACCACCGAGTCTCAGAGTTCTTGTTGTTGTTAAACCAGACCACCAATGTAGAAGACCGACACATTTATTCCTTTCATTTCACTTGATAAAATATTAGATGATGCATGGACCAGATAACACTACCATTTTTTTCTTCTTGCATTGGGCCTCCTTTGGTCACTATAGCCTGTTCCTTCACTTCCTAATTCTGTTCCTGAGTCAGGCAACATCAAGCCAGGTCCTGATAGCCGGTCTGTGCTGACACACAGCCACAGACCTCCAGCTGCCTGCCTCTTACTCTGCACCATGGCACGGTGACGGTGTGCAGCTGAATCTTGTTGTGCCAGCTGCTGTTCCTGACATCCAGCCTCATCGCTGACCTCCAACCTGATCTCCAGAGGGGACGGCTGTGGAACTACGTTTGAATTTTGTTAATTTTCCATGATGCTGACACATGGCACGTCATAATACAGTATGATAACCACACTGGGAGAAAAACATAACAGGTCAGAGATTACTGATTACCCTGGAAAATATGTAATAAGAAGCTGCATAATGTTTTTAAATAGTAAAACAGATTACTATTACTAAAATCAATAGTAATCAACACCACAGCAAGCTTTTCTTAGACTGTTGGCATCCTCTCAAATTTATATTCCATGGACACATTTCTGAATTAAAGCTGCAAGCAGCACTCTGTGCTCGGGCACTGACCTGGCCTGCAACCTTAGAGCATGACAGCACAGCGTATTCTCCACTGTGTCCACCAGGTGGATACACGGAGCATGCAACAGGCAGACATTCCTCTGTGTATTAAAGGGATAGTTCACCCAAAATTCAAATTGCACTGATTATCTACTCACCCTCATGTCGACTAAGGGCTGGGAGAAGTTTCAGAGTTATCATGAGGGTGAGTAGATAATCAGTGCAATTTGAATTTTGGGTGAACTATCCCTTTAAACCGCAGCATGAAAATGTCATAGAAATAAAATAATTGTTTGGTCACGACTTAGTTCCTGTTTTTGTTAAAATACATGTGAAGTATTGCTGAGATTCAACAATGTACGAATAAAAAAAGGCACTTCCTGTTTTAATTTGAGAGGCCACGCCCCCTTTTTTTTTTTTTTTTTAAAGGACACAATGGGAATGTGGCATGCCACTATTGCTCCGCCCTTTAATTAAAAATAATAATAACTTTATTAAATGACTATTTCCTCAGAAAGTGTAAGTGATATTGGTTACATTTAATTTGTATTTATTACATTAACTCTTGCATCTGTAATGGCTGTTATAGTCATCAACAATAAAGTGTTTGGAACTCCTACGTATATCATACATTTCAATTTTAAATCTGCATGATTTCATGCAGATTGACTTCTTCATCACATGATTGGCTGATAATTAAATGCATGGATGGGCAGGTGCATATGTTAGGACCTCAGCTCCACCCCTCCCACATCAGACCCCTAAAGGGAACAATACAAAGCATGAGGAGAAGATGCAGGAGGAGAAACATGGTGACAGTACAGGTAATATAGCCTCCAATCCAGGCTGGTTTCATCATGCACGAAGACAAGTGATCCCAGTTTACCATTTAACCCTCCATGTTCCACACAGACACGTCTCCACCAGGCATGAGCAGACGGACGGCTGATTTTTGACCTCTACTTAACCCACTGTTGTAAACATTTACCACTGGAGCTGCTACATGGAGGCACAGCATTCTATTGAATGGCACTTAACTGCTCTTATATGGAGGGTAATGGCTCAGTGCTGCACTGAAGAGGACATGGAAAACCCTTTAAAGAGAGAGTGTTGCATAGTTTATTTATGGGACCACATTTTCACAGCATTAGGTCAAAGTGACAAGTTTAGGTTTATAGGTATATGGCCGTACTGTACGTCATCCTGACTTCTCTCCTTTGACGTAATCTTACACCAAAGAGTTTAGATTTAGACTTTGTTGTGCTTTTTGCACTGCTTCTCTCAGGCTCTGAAGGCAAGAGCAGACAGCCATGAGGGATTTGATGTGAGGGGAGGGTCACACTGAGTTCTTTGGGACAACAACTTGAGTGTTAATTTGACAAATGCATGTTGAACCCATCTGCAGACAATGATCAATTATTTAAAAGTGGCTGCTGTGTCTTTCAGTTACCTTCCACCTCATGTTTGGGGGGTCTGGGAGCAGAATGAGGCTGATTTAAGACAAAGGAGACACTGTTGCTTCTAAACCTGTGTTTTTCAACCTTGGGGTCGGGACCCCACGTGGGGTCGCCTGGAATCCAAATGAGGTCGCCTGAAATGTCTAGTAATTGATTAAAAAAAATACTGATGAAAATATATTTTTAAACTAAATATTATTCTTTTTAAAACCACAAACAATCTTAAACAAATGTATTCTATACTTTATCTTTCTTGAATATAAATCGAGTCAAATAAAATGCAGCAGATAAAAATAGCTGAGCTGGCAGCCGTGCTTGCATGATCACAGGGTTGCCAGAAATTTGTGATGTCAAAATGGGGTCACAAGCCAAAAAAGGTTGGGAACCACTGTCCACTACAACAGGAGTGGCCCCCTATTTATTTATTTTTTTTAAGAATATTTTTTTTATATATAGCTTTTTTGGGCCTTAAATGGATAGGACAGCTGTAGAGAGACAGGAAATGGGAGAATGACATGCAGCAAAGGGCCACCAGTGGAATCAAACTGCTGCATTGAGACCTTGGCCTCTGCATATGGAGCTCCTGCTCGTTAATCCACAGTCTTACTGTATGTGGAGACAAGGCCTAGTCTCTAAAGCTGTCTCATTTGAAGGAGCAGCTTTCCCCACTCGTCCATGGCACAGCAGCTCACAGCAACAGACCCAGACACGTACCCACCACTCACAGCCCCCTAGACCTCACAACATGTCATGGTATGAGTATGGTCTCCATAACAGGACATCTCCCCACACTTCTATAGCGGCTCATTTGGACCTGGACAAACAGTCTCCACATACTGAACAACCCCTGACTGGTTTCAACCTGGAAGATCAACTAACAAGGTACTAACTTAGAAATAAAAATAAACTTGGAAGCAGGTGTCACTCATTTTTAAGTAATTTACTGATTAATTCATTATGGTACATGCTTCATCAGGTGACCCCCACTCCCATCTTGTGTTGCCTGGAAACACTTGACTTCCATTGTGTTGTGATTTTGCAGATCGTATGTTGTAACAGTCATTAAGAAATTATCAATTATATTAAAAAATGTGCAGTGCATAAAACTCTGAGGGCCCCAGTTACACTACTGCACTGCAAACACACTCCCAAATACAGCAGATGTTAGAAAACTATAATGCAATGTATTAAGATCAACTGCAACATGTTTATTCTACAGAGAACCAACAGCACAAGCATGACTGCTCCTGTTTGTGTACGGTGAATACACAAGACAATCTTTCACTTTGACAGTTATACAATGTGCTACTTTATATAAACTATAGTATCATTACGATGACAGTGGGCTCTTTCCCATTTGTCTGCCACAGTCATTACAAACAGTAAGTATTATAAACTCATTTATGCCCTCACACACACACACATACACAGGCACATTCATAACATTTACATATTCATAATAGGAAAGCAAAGCTTTGTAATCATGCTTTGTTTGCCAATGATGTTTACAACAGTGCAGACATTAGACATCATTACGGTCTAAATACGGTGAATTAAATTAAGCAAATGTGGTCTCTCAACAAAATGTATTTTCAAATGAATGGCAGAGCAAGCAACACAACTGTGTTTCTGTTTAGTTAGTGGAGATCTGAGCTCAGAGCAGCAAACATCTGTCCACGGCCGTTTGAAGCTGCTGATTCATTTGGTGAAAAGGATGTAAATGTACCGTATATTCTCCTTTTAGCCTCCCTGTGACATTCCTTCAGTACTGGTAAGCCCAGGCTAAACAATCCCAGATGCCCAGGGAATGAAACACGGTTACTGATTGGTTGACGAACCAGTAATATCAAATCTGGTTCAACCAGCACAGAAGGAAGGCTACAAGGAAACTAAAGGAATTGATTAGAAAGGGAAAAGCTGTTGAACTAGAAATCAAAGAGGGAATCTAGAAATGTATTCCCATTAAAATGCCCTCTCAAATCATTTTAGAAATTCTACAAATAGATAAATATTCTTGTTTTTATAATTTTTTTATCTGAAGTAATCATTGGATTGATCATTAGAGGTATAATATGTAGGAATTCCCCCCATCTAGCGGTGCGGTTGCATATCTGAACATATTCTTGATGTTGCATTCACGTGAAATCGGGCAGACGTCAGACAGACAACAGATGCTGCATGTAACAGGATAAACAAGCGTCTATGTAAACACGTGGTCCGCCAGCACGAGGCAAAACAATACAGGCGTGACAATATGTTGTCATGGTGATGTCGTATTGTTTACCTGATCCACGATTTACCGTCTTTCTCTCGTTGAGTAAAATGACATCCGGTTGGTTTGCCGACGGCCATCTGCCTGACTGCACCTGAATGCAACATCAGTGCCTCCGTCCTTCCTCACACTACACAGTGGTGACAGTTTTAACAGGCGCTACCTGGAAAACTTTCTCCCCGAGCCGACAGCTCTGGTGAGTTTCCGTGGTTACCTACGGTCACGCTGCCACTGAACGTAACAAATGGCGATGCAACATGGCCGCCTCGGTTCGGTGCGTCACCCAGTTATGTATTTGTAAAGACTTGTAACAACTCATTCTAAGGTACGAGAAAGCTTTCATTTGTATGCGGGTGTGACTCGACTTCAGTGAAATACGTATTTATGAAAGCAATATTTGATTTTTGCTAATAAAAAGCCAAACAAGTTACATACTGGGGCTTTAATTTACGTTTAATGCATATTAAACGTTGGAATGCTTTTCCTATGTCTCTGTTCCCTGATAACGAAGTAGACAACTGTGGGACTGAGGAACAGGAGCAGCGATGCATATTCAGTTTGATAGTTGAGCCACATGTGAGGAAACTGTCATGATAAAACACTGTGTATCAGCGGCACACTGATAAAATCGTGTCACAGAGGAAATATCGACATTGTGCAGACACCATCCAACCAAGCCCACTGGCGCTATGGGCTCTACCAGAGAGTACAGACAGATATGGTATGACAAGTAGTAAAAAAGATTTCCATTCCTTGGCAGCTAATTTATTGGCCTCCCAAACCATCTATCAAATCATTCAGCTGTGCTGATTGGCCAGCCAGCCTGCAAAAGAGACCCCGAATCAATTTGAAGCTAGGTTCTTCAGTTGCATATGATTAAGTGTTTCCATCCCATGGGAGGAAAAAAGCCTCCCTGTCATTATAATGCAAACTCAAACCTCGCTCATCTTCACCTAACACTCCTCCTCTCGTTCCCTCTTTCACATGCCTCTCTTTCTTTATGACTGCCTCTCTCTCTGGCTCACCTCCCTTCACCTTTCCCCAGTCTTGACATTGACTTGGTGAAATGAAGTCAGTTTGACTGGTGCCTGTCAAATCAGTGGAGGGTAAGGACTGTTTTTTTTTTCATGTGTCAGAAAAAGAGGGGGAAGGTGAAAATGAACGTTGGAGGACAGAGCGTCCACTCTGCCTTGAAAGCCCACGAGTCTCCCTGCTGGCAAAGAGAAGCATTATGACAGCAGCAGCCAGAGGTTAAAGCACCAATTAGCTTCAGTTAATGAACCCTCATTAGCCTCCAAGTTCCTCCCCCTCTTTCCATTTCACTTCCTTCCTCTACACTTCAGCACTGGCACTGCTCAGGAATAAGCCTGGACCAAAAGACCAGGGAGAGAGAGAGATGTCTGTTCAGACATAACCATTAAAAAGTGCGTGATGTTGGCTTTCCCACGCCGTTAAATACAAATATCCTGGCAACCAAGGCAGGCTGTGTTTGGTTGAGATAAAGCTTTATAATCTGTTCTGATACAGCTTACTACTGTTTTAAAATCCATTCATACCTGGTCAGTGTTGTATTTAAATGGAGCTGATTAGTCCCACTCTCCTCTCCCTCTGATGCTTCAGCATTGACACCTACAAGCTGTTTGTAGGATCCTCAACAACAAGTGGCGCGACTCGGTCTAATCCACCTGCTGCTGGTTCATAATTAGCGATGATTCAATGTCAGCTCCCAGCAGGGGGCAGGTGTCACTGTCTTGTTCAGCTTCTCCTCGGCACCGTGTGGAACCAGTGGCCACACAGTCTTCATTTACAGTTATGGCCATTTTTATTCACTCAATTAGTTAAATCACACCAAACTGCACATTTCACATCTGGGCTCTTTGAGAATGTAATGAGGCAGGTTATTTTATGGCAGAAATCAGAGTGTGTAAATGTCATAAGACACGCATTTTAATAATAATAATCCTGCTCATCTTTTAAAATATTTTTTCAAACATGGTTTTGGTTTGTGCATCACTTACGTGTTTATTCGTTTTTCTAAGTGGTGATTTCTTTTTTTCAATGTTGCCACCTTTGAATGTTTTTAGTTTGTGATCAACAGTATTTTTCTTTTCTTGCCTTTTACCGTGTAAATCTTTTTTTTCTCCCCAGAGAACAGCAGCACACTCCCTAACAAATATAAATAAGGTTCTATTGAATTGATTAAACCGAGTAACTGTCTCAGGGGCAGAAATAATGGTGACAACATTTCCTGTTCAAAAAAAAATATATATATAAAAAACTAAACAAACAAAGAAGGGGACGCAGAAAAGCAGATGGAACACACTGTGCACAGGGAAAAACAACCTGTAAAAAAATAGATGATAAATGTAACAGCTGCATAAAAACTTGGCAGCTAATTATCAGCATGAGAATCAAAATTATATTGTAATATTATGGGAAAAATGTATGCATTATTGTTTTTTCCTGCTCATTTACAGCATACATTTAATTTTTTAACTGATTTTATTCAGTTAAACCAATTCAACTTTGTTTAGTAAATAGCATATGCCTAAAAGAAATTATGAGGAACAAAAGGAACAAGACAATTACCATAATAAGGCAAAGCAACAAAACAATCATTTTTTGTTTACTATTCTTTATATAACATAACAACTTTTCTTTGTTAGAAATTGGAGGCCAGGCCATTGCCTTCTTCTATTTGTCAAATTGTTCTCACTTTATATTTCAGTGTTTGTTTTATTATGTTGTTGTCTATCTGTCTTGTTCACTATGACGTGTGCTGCTGCCTTTCTTGGCCAGGTCATCTTTGTGAAAGAGGTCTTGATCTCAATGGGTCTTTTATCTGGTTAAATAAAATATTTATTGAAGGCCAACTAGCTAACTTCAGGCAAACCATACACTAGGTCTATATTTTTTTATTAGATGAGCTTTTACATCAAAGCATAAAGTTATTATGGATTGCAAACTATTGCACTTGCAAGTATCCCTCAGTAAACCACAGCCACCTGAAGTATAAAAAATGCTTCAGGAAAGTTACAACATGTAAATTACAACAGTTATATTGTTGTAATGTACATACCTTTGCATGAAAACATGTGTTTTTGAAATCAATATCAACATGCCTTCCTTTTGAATAACATTGACCAAATTTCAACCTTTTCTACCCGTAACCTGGCAACATACTGGACAATTCTTAGGTTGCTAAATAACACTACAAACATACAGTAATTAGAGCATTTTTCTACAACTGAGTATTAAGGCAATGGTCTCCATTTGTTTTATGAGTAAATATTGATGTTTAATTGAAAATAAATAGGAATACTCAGTACTTTCCCTCTGGGAAGAATGTCCTGCACCTGATAAGGCTGACTAAACATCGACAATCATGTGACTGTATAGATAATAACTTGATGGGGGGAAACCTCCCAATAGGTCCCCTACAGGATGTTAAAGAGTGTGTATCTCCTGCTGCAATGTCAAATTATACAACAGAAAAAACCTGTTCACAGGTGGGTGGATGTATGTTTGCCACAATAACTCAAGTCTTAACTCCACACACCCTGACTACTTTGGATAGTTTGGGATTTGCCTGGAGTTTAGATGGAGTAGATGGCCATGGTGGTGACGGTGGAGCAGCCTGGGATGGGCGACTGTGGTGACTTCATGCATAGCAAAGTAGAGTTTCTTTAAAAGGTTTGGCCGTGGAAGTCACATTTAAAACATTTATCATCTTCAGAAAAGTCAATAGGGTAATGAATAAAGATCCTCTTTAGGCCAGGAAGCAATGGGAAATACCAGTGGCACTAAGCTGCAGATTGGCTCAACAATGTTCTCATTTATTTGAGGTAATTGTACTAATTCATCAGAGTTAACTTGCCATTAATGTGTTTATGCCTTTAAACGATTGCACCCTCATGGAGTATGGGCAACACTGAAAGAAATTTAACATCCTTGATACCTACACTAATTACTTCCTATTTGATTTTTATCGCTCTCCAGTCGCCGCAGTTCTTGTTCTCGCTTTGAGTTTGGCAGCGGCTCAGAAGTTGAACTGAGGTACTGACTGAAACTGAGACAAAGGGAAAAAGAGAAGCTGTAACAAAGATAAGTTGGAGTGGACAGAAGAATATTGGATTATTAACACATGAATCCATATAGGGACTTTAGAGGTCAAGTCCATCGAACAGTCAAGTGGATTTTGTATAATGTGAGCTCTTTGAAGGCAAAGTGAGTTTAACTGGAGGTTGTGAAACCAGCCCCAGAGGTATGGGGTGTCTGCATGGACACACAGGGCAGGCTGAGCCTCAGGGGGTAAAAAAAGATGATAGAAAGAACTATTATGTCCAGGCCTGTCCTTCTGCATTGTACTGACGCCCTACACACTGCCCTGCACACACATAAATCAGCATCATTAAACTGACCCCCTGCTAGTTCTTCCCAAACAAGGGAAGCCAGAGAGCAGCAAGCGGTATAAAGATCTCACATCAATTAACATGGAGGCGAGCGTGTTGGATAGAACTGTATTACTCACATCAAAGGAGGACATTCATGATCTGGAACACACGCCTGAAACAAACATACACTATGTTATGTGTGTGTTCTGCAGAATCAAATTGATGGATGCTTTACATTGTCTAAAGTGGGCTGGAGCTGTACAACAGTTTATTATGAGTCAATATATCGTACATGGCCATAAACGCACTGGTTTACAGTGCAGCTTGTCTCTGCATATATTCAGCCTCAGTGAGAGGAGCTCTAGTCCACTGCAAAGAGTAAGAATTCTGTGCCTTTTCACGTCGCGCTCTGATTGGTTGATTGATAGAAGTCAACTTAAAATGGGAGGAGATTGGGCAAAGTTTTTAAGTGAATATTTATTTTTGATTTATTTTACCAATAGTTGCAAATGATAGATAGAATTGTATGTTAGTTTAATCAATGACTTCACCTGTTTTCAGGAAGCACGTAAAAAGAATGGACGTAGCACCCGTGACGTCACCCATTGGTTTGGGGGAGTCTGTTTTGTGATTCTACTACGGGGATTTGAACTGCGCCATCTTGGATTTTAGTGGGAGTCTACTTTCCATATTTGGAGGAGATGTGGGGGTCAGCTGGCCGAGAACCCGCCCACTGAACTCGAAGCAACCAACGGCCGGTAACTGACTGTGAGCCTGTCACTCAACATAACCACGCCTCCATTTATGTACGAATTTTAAGCCTAAACAACACTAAAACGGTTGTGGTACAAAAAAATTCCCCTCTTCACAGTGTTCATAGAGGTGGAAACTATCGGTAGAGACCAAAAAAATAAAATGTACCAGGCTGTAAATATGTTTTTTTAAGCTGTAAAGTCGGCTATTTTAACATGGGGGTCAATGGAGAATTGCTCACTTCTGGTCCCAGCCCCCGGTGGCCATCAGAGAACTGCAGCTTTTTGAACGCGGAAGTGGTCTTCACTTGTAGAACCCACAACTCCCCCCTTGGATACAGCTCAGGTTGGCTCCATTTAATGGAAGGCATTAGTTTAGTAGCTGCTTTTGGTTCCTGGCAGTGGATCATCGCTGTAGCTCCAGTTAAGTTACTGTATGTTATGTGTTCATGTATTTAAACCGCTACTTATGAGACATGGATACTGTTTCCTGTGCCTGCCTCCTACAATGCTTTAACCACTGAGGTCAGGCTTTCCACAAGACTATTGTGAGAATAGAAGAAATTGAGTATTGCATTTATTCATGTTGTGCAGATGAGTCTTTACATGGAGTTTACAAAAGGAGCAACTAGGGGCTCCTGTTCCCCCCCAACACGGTGATTGATCAGACAAGATAACACAGTGATCTGAGTTCTCTGGTGTCTTCGCTGTAAAGGGGCATCTGGGACCGTGTTGTAGTTGTTCACGTGCTGTTAAACTCAGATTACATGCTATGCTTGGGTTTTCCTGCTTTACTGCCTTTAGTGATCAGACAACAAAAGCAGTAATTAAGTGATTGCAAACATGAATACTGTCTGTTGTTTGCAAAGGCTTGCCAACCATGAAATTAGCCCTAGAGAAGCTATCAGTGCCTCCAGCTTGAAAACCAGCCATGGCAACATTTGGTGTTGCTGATAAAATACTGATTGATTTGATTTTGGCTTGATGGGTATTGAGAAGGAGCCTTTTATGCATCTCAATGATATTGGGAAGAAGGAGAATCTTTGTGTCTTGTGTATAAATCTTCTGTCACATGCATAAGTAAGATTTATATGATGCCACCGCAGCGGGATAAACAAAGCAAAACGATGCATAGCACGCCAGCAGGGCTGGCCACCTCAGAGAGCAAATCTCTCCAGCAAAGAAAATACATTTCTGGACAGATATCAAAGGGGAACTTTACACTGTGGAGCTGTGTGCTGGTGGGAGTTGTTGCAGTGCTGCGTGGGGCATGATGCTGCAGCTCAGCAGGGACTGAAGTCTGGGCAGACATAGCAGCACATTTATTATACAACAGGGTCTCATGGTGGTGGGTCTCAATGTCCTTTTTCTTTATCTTTGAGACGTCTTGTTGCTCACACGGTGGAACGTTCCGTGCAGGCCGGTTCATGTTCTGCAGTAAAGCAGTCTGATTACATTAGCGCTGTATTTGCTACCATAGATCAAGAGTTGATCCATTAGTCTCAATAATTAAGGCAAACACTCCAAAAAAAACAAAAAACAAAACAAGGGGCATGGCCGAGATTGTGACATCACAAAGTTACAAAGTCCTTAAGGCGTGTGTTAAGGCTCAGTTTATACTGCAGGCTGTGTGAGGTTTTGATAATTGATACTATATAGAATCTTGGGCTGCTTTATAATCACACTACACTACCTTTGTACTGTATGGGAATTTAAATCTAATCCATTTTATATGAATTTCTTACACATTTTTTTAATTGTTCATTGTCTTAGAATAAACTGCTGTTGTATTTACACACCCTTTGTTTGTCATTCTTGATATTGACATAAAACACATTATTTCTGTTATCTATTACATTTTTATTATGATACTATTATATCATGAAAAGCATTCTAATCCCTATGTAAACTTTAACTAAATGTTTAACCTTTTTAGTGAGAGTTTTTTTTGACAAAAAACAAAACAAGGGCGCTGAGTGGGCGCCCCATGTGTTGAGGCTATAGTCCCGGTTCGAATCCCACATCAGGCAGCCCTTTCCTGTGTGTCATTCCCCCTCTCTCTGCTTCCCCATTTCCTGTCTCTTTGGACTGTACTGTCAAATAAAGGCATGAAAAAGCCCCAAAAATATACTTTAAAAAAACAAAAAAAACAATCTTTACAATTATTTTTGCAGATAAAGAAAAGAAAGAATATGAGTGCCATAAAAGAGCATGTACAGTAAGACAACAATGAAGTACTTCAAAAGAACTAACACTATCACGGTGGTTCATTATCATTGTCAATTGTGATATAATCTTGATTAAACTTCTTTTTTTTTTTTTCAGCGTATGTCAGACACAAATGGGGCATGGTTCCAATCAGTTAAATCTGCTTTTTTTTCAGTCCATGTAAAATGTGGGCCAATTAAGAGCAATATAAAATGTCTGTGAGCTGATTGCGCTGAATTATTGATTTGTGTGTCTGTTGGGGAGCAGAGGGTGTCTGAGCTGTGAGGTGGAGAGGATCAGAGGGCCGTCTTACTTTGCTCTGTTGTTAGCTCTGCCAGTCATCCTCATAGCGCTCATTCATCTCCATTCAATATGCTGTCACCATTCTATCCTTGTTCACAGAGCATAGCCCTGTGCTCATTACCCTGCCAGCACACACACACACACACACACACACACACACACACACACACACACACATTCACACAAGGGGTACAAGGCCCAAAATGCACCGATGCATTAAAAAAAGCATACTTTTGTTTCATTATTAATTTTTTTTCTTATTTATTCATAGCATCAATAAAACATGCCAAAGGGGTCTGGAAACTGATGGAGCGATACTGAATCAAATGAGGATCAACCAAGTGGGTTTGAAGGCGATCAGACCTCACACAAATTGCCTGGTGTTTTGTTCACACCATCTGGGTTAGCATCGCAGCAAATCATGATACGCAAAGAGAATCACAGAGTATCTTTTCATATGGTGATTTTGACTCATTGCTAGCAATGTCTCGTGCTGAATGACAAGGCGGTAGATATATTTACTTTCACAGTAAAAGCAGGACCGGTGCACTAGCTGAGGATAGTGCACAGCGTTCCATTTTACTGTATTTACCCCCCCCCCCCAAAAAAAAATAACTGACTGGATGGAAACCAAGCATAATCAGTGAGACGTCCAGTGTGAGGTTCTGATTCAGTCTAACAGACTGAGACAGATATGATTTAATGAAATCCTCTCTATTTCTGCCAAGGCCAAATCAATTGATTTCTTGACCTGTCAAATGAGACGTGAGAAAAAGGAACATGTATATTATCCCACATTTATGTCTTGTGCAGGCAGGTATCTCATTCCCTGCCTTGTAATTCTGACAATTTAAGGCAAGTTCAAAGTGTGTGAAATCCATCATGCTGTTGACAAGTGTCTTCACTGGTAGGAGGTGGATGTCAAACTGACATTTGAGCTCCTCGCCAACGGCAGATCTGCTATAACTGTAAGTCAGTGGAAGCAGTGTTTGACAGCTCTTGGTTTTATTGCCATTTCAATGCTTAATATTACACACACACACACACACACACACACACAGCATATGTTGGAAAAGAATGTCAAGACTGATAATGCTGTGTGATAGCTCTGACAATAAATTCATCTTTGATCTTTAACAGTTGATATAAAAACCTTTATACAAGGCTGGACAAGGTTAATGTGGTTTTGTTATTCGGGCCAGTGGCCTCATCTTTTAAGAGAGACTGTGTAACGTTTGACAGAAGAAATGCTGGTGAATTCATGAACAATAAAACACATTCTCGCTCAGCTCAGTACATGTACACGTTTTACTGCTGCAGCCTTACACAGTCTGCTATGAAGACACCGTATCAATGTGTAACTGACATTACCGAGTCATTTCATTGGAATTCTGGCCAGGGTAACATTACACTGGAGCAGGTCATAAATAAACATTTTGTGGTTTCATCACAAGTCAATCGGTTCATACTGTAGAGGCCACTGTTAAACCAATGTTACAGAGAGTTTCTATCCATCCATCCATCCATCCTTGGGTCACGGTGGCAGCAACAACTCTATCACTAATTGGAAATATACATCAAACAAGGTTTCTCAAGAGCCGTTCTGAAGCTCAGAGTGAGGTGCTCCATCAGTCAGTGGTTAGCAGAAGGCTAAACCACCAGCAGTGTGGCCACTAGCTTCAGTGTAGTAATGTTTCATTTAAAGAGGAACTATGCAAGATTTGTACCTTAATTAAACACCTTGAGAGTTGTTGTGATGGTTAAATGACTTGTTACAGGGAGAATGGAGGCTCTCTGCCTTCCACCTATAACGTCTCTTGGCCAAAAACCAACCTTACAAAATCAGTGTTGCCGCTCCGGTGTCCCAGATCTCAGCACTGCAACCAAAACACGCCCCATAAACTGTAATGTACACAAATATACACATCATAAAGCGTATATAATATATAACGTTATCCACCGCTCCATTGATTGATTTGAAAACAAATGCACATGGCCAGGCGGAGGGTTAGCAAAACAGCAAAAAAAAAAAAAAAAAGCGACAGGACTTCCCCTTTAATGTGGAGTGACACGGCAGCTTGACTCCCTGCACTTTCCAAGCTGCTTGCACAACACACAACAACCCTAAGACCAGCCCTCGCCCCACGAAGACACAGTGCAGTCACACAGCAGAGACACTAATAAACATATACACTATATCATTTTTATCTCCCTCTGCCATGCCAAAAACCTCCACACACACACACACACACACTTGCAAATTAACACTCTTCTGCTGTTTATCATCAGATTCAATTAAAGCAGTGGAGGCAAAGTGATCAGACTCTGCAGGACGGCATTTTAACCGGCAGCAAAACAAATGAGGTGAGGTTCAGACACTGACATTTAAATGAGAGTAATGAGGCTGCTTGTCATCACTTCTCTTCTGCCAGCCACTGAATACCAAACCACTGTGTGTCAGTTGCTAGATTTTGTCTCTGTTGCCTTCTCTTTCTATCCAAATGTTCTGAGCGATAAAAGACAAAAAGCCTTATTGTTTATGTGAGAAGACATAAAGCCTTACACAGCATCCTGACATACAGAGAGCGAGCGAAACGGCGGCAAAATCTCGCACGAAGGTGTCCTGATATGCAGCGTGACGATTTTGTTGTGAGTAGCCTATATTCTATTGGTTCAGAATCCAAACCAATCAAATTAACTAAACTAACGAATTAACTTCTGGCGCTATTTTTAGATCCCTGACATTTCCTGGTTGCCGTTTTTGACATCTTGGAGTATTTTTTATTTTATTTTATTTCTCTCATATTCTCCTCTCTGCGCTAACTAGCTTGTCAACAGGAAGCAGCATGTAGTACTTTTCAACCAATAAGAAGTGTTTAGGGGCGGGACACCGCCGCAAAATGTCGTCCAGATAGAGACAGAGCGAGTGATTTTTTCAGGCTGATTGAAAACGCATTCTAATAACTTTTTCTCGCTCTCTTGCGTCACTGTTGCGTCGCTGTACTATGTCAGGATGCGGTGTTAGCTGACTCCAGTCAATCCTATCTGCTCAATTAAACCAATCCATAGACCGAATCGCCTCTTTGTTTACTTCCGGGTAGAAAACCAGCAGGTAATTTGAATGAGAACAGTAGTAACGAACGAGAGTTTAGCTATTTATATCATATTTTTAATGCCCTATCACCGTTTAAACAAATCTGAAATGATTGAAGAAACATTACTATTTCTGTGTGTGTGTTTTGTGTTGTATTTATTCAGTTTGGGTGAATCACAGTCAAAGCATCAGTGACTCAGCTAACAGGGACAGCTAATGGCGGTGGCTAAGCTAACGGCGGTAGCTAAGCTAAGTAGCAAAGCTAACATCAGGATGTCAGCTGGTAAAACCCTCCTGTTGTCGGACACGACATGGAACTACTCCAGTTAGCTCAGTCATGTTGTAACTAAGATATCCGCTGGAGAAAATATTTTTTCATGGACCGTTTATTGAGTCACTGAGTTATTAAAGTTAAAGGCTAACCGTTAGCCCGGCTAATCTATGATAACCATGACTAATTACAAAAATGTGCACACATAAATAGTAATGTTTGTCCAGTCATTGGTTTTATAAACTTTACAAACATCAGATTAGTCTAAACGGCGATATAGTGAGATGAAAAATTAGCGAAAGTCTCGTCCGTCACTATTGTTTTCATGCTGGTTTTCTACCCAGAAGTAGTTGTAAACAACAAGGCGATTTGTTCTATTCCTGGCCATGACCAACTTGTTATTTTCATGTGGCGATCAGCCTGCTGTGTTCACTAATGGTCATTGTTAAAACCAGATATGATTCTAACAACCGCACGCACAGGTCTCATCTGGTGACCGAGAAGGGCAGAGGGGTTCAGATGCATGTTTTTTTCAGCAGCCAATCAGTTCTCACCTTAAGCCTATATTTTGCGAGCGCTGGGCTGGCAGAGCATCATGGGACCTCATTAGCTGGCATGGGGCTTGCGTGTGTGTGTGACGTGCATGCGCTTAATATACAGTAAAATTCACCGGTGACATAAAATGGTGGAAGCAGTCGTCAAAACCAAAGCACAGTCTGAGGTGAAATGTAGTTGTAGGTATTCAGCGCGGGGAGGAATCGCTGATGAAGAGGAGCTGCTGTAATGATGATGTTCATTTCCAGAGATGCGCCCGATGAATCCACCGACTCTGGTTAATTGGACTGTCTGGCTCTGCCTCACCTCACTTCTATGGCCTTCACCCTGCGCCAGGATGAGGGATTCCATGTGTTGTGTAATTCATCAACCAGATGTAAATGTAGAATTTACAGATGCTGTTTATATTGGACTTTGTCAAGCATGTCTGTTCACATTTGAATTTTTATTATGTTTTACATCTTAGTATGTGTCATACTCTCGTTTGGAGTTCTCCTAAATTAAATTAAATTAAATTGACTGTTTTAATTTGAATATATAAAGTAAGTCACTAAGGCTGAGAGCTGGAGCACTTTGGAGGGAGCCACCATATTTATAAGGTTGTGTTTGTGTTCTGCAGCTCCAGTAACCCTGTAATATGAAAAACATCTGTTGTGGCATGTTCCTGTCTTCAGGGTCAGTCTGTTCGCCACCAGTCAAAACACACTGGTCAGTGGTCACTCTCTGTGGGTTTTCTTTTGTACCACTGGTGTTGCTGGCTGTTGCACCTTTAGGACATGCTCCTGTTAAAAGCTCATGGCTGGGACAGGGACAGTGGGTCAGGACATTCTTGTCACCTGTGTGTTCTTTTTTTCTATATTGAGCTCATCCTCAACACGTGCAGGTTTTCCTCCCTCTTCCTCATCTCTAAAACCTTGTTACCCAAGCAACAGGGAACTGTCTTGAGCTGTCCACTACCAGTCATACATGTGTCCAAACAGTAGCCCATAGTATAACACAGTGGGGGTCAATTAGGGGTGTGCCAAAAAATTGATTCACATAAGAATCGCAATTCTCATTTAATACGATTCAGAATCGATATGAAATGTCCCAAAATCGATTAAAAAAAAGAAGAAAAAAAAAGAAACAAATCTGCTGGCTGTCAGCCTCCATTTCCTTAGAATTTAAAAGGCAACATGTTTAACTGCACAATTTTTTTTAATGAAGAGGCACTTTTAATTTTGTTACTTAAACAATATGTGATATTGCTTTTATGTAACAGTTTCAACAATTCCATCTAAGCATGCATAAATGTTTAAAACTCAATAAATGTGAAAAAGACACTTTAGTCATTCTGTCTTGCAAAGCAGACTGGAGTAGATCATGAGGATCCTTTGCACACCGATCGACTGAAGCAAAATCATTATGAATCAAATTGTTTTGAATCGAATCATAGCCCCAAAAATCAGAATTGAATCTAATCGTGAGATAGTAAAAGATTCCCACCCCTAGGGTCAATATAACTCAGGGACACAGTGAAGGTTAGGAAAGACACAGAAGAACTGGTGAGAAAATCTCTGTCATCCTTTTCAGGATATCTGATCTGGTTTGTGTCAGTTAAAGAGGAACAACATCAATTATCAGATCATCTTGTCTGCTTTCATCACCATGCCACCACCTGAGCAGGATCTGGACCGAGTATCTCCCAGAGGAAGAGAGGAGGGGCCAGAGAGCTCTGCATGTGGATTATTTTAAATTGTTAAATATCATCACTCTTTGTGGATCAATGTCATCCAGGCGTCTTTAATGTTTTATCTTTATTGGCTTTATGGCAGCCTGCCTCATCTACCATTATTAAAGGTCTTCAAGGCCTAAAATTCTGGACTTCATCCAAAATGGGCACAATGTCATCCAGAACTGACCCAGCTGACCCCAGTCTGATGTTTCCAAATGTCTTTTACCTTTGAAAAGTGCTGCTATTCTGTCCCTCACTTAGTTACACTTCAGTTTCATGCTGGCCACACATCTGACACACTAGGTATCGCACATCTTTAATAACATCAATAATATAAAAGAGGTCAGGGTGAAAGAAGCACCCAAGCAAATGAGATCAAAGAAGGATGAAGAAGCCGAGGTGAAATCAGACCAATCAGACACAGAAAAAGTTCAAAGTCATTGAGCACAGTCCTGTTCAGCTGAGGATGGAGAGGGGGGGGGGGGGGGGTATGCAGGCAGCAGGTGTGGGAGAGACACTGCAGAGCACCAGCTTGGCCTGTCTCATTGATTTCAGCTCAACAACAAATTGGATCATTCTTCACACTGTCCTGCTGCAGCCCCACTTGTGTTTTTATTTATCCCCCCATTTAGCAGAGCTGTGCATGTCACATGTGTCCAGGCTGGAAAACACACACAAGTAAATATGGCTGTGGCTCAGGAGGCAGAGCGGGTTGTTCACTAACTAGAAGGTCGGTGGTTTGATTCTCGGCTCCCCCAGTCCGCATGTCGAAGTGTTCTTGGGCAAGACACTGAACCCACACTTGCCCTATGTGAATGTGTGTGAATGATTAGCTCCCAAAGCCTGTCTGTACAGAGCTGTATGGTGAATGTGACGAGACAGTGTAAAGTGCTTTGAGTGGTCCAAGTGACTAGAAAAAGCTCTATATAAGTGCAAGTCCATTTACCATTTACCATACGACATGGCAACCGAATCACCTTAGTATTAAAGGGATAGTTCAACATTTTGGCAAATTGGCCCATTGCCATAATGGATGAGTTTGATGAGGGAAACCAAGAAATCCCATAAGCCTCTGTAGTGTAGCTCTGAGCAGCTCACGGTTCTGCTCCGCCGTTCTAAAAATATCTTGCACCGACAAATAAAGGTAACGAACCTACTGCTATGACTATAGGGATTATGGCAATGGGCCAATTTGCCCCACCCCTTTAGCTACTGTCTGCCTCTCTCCTCAAAGCTCTTTGAAAGCCCTTTAAGTCTGTTCAGTCAAGTCTGCAGGTTCTTCTAGCCTTGAGACAGACCTTATATAACTTCTTAAAAACCTTCCTTCCTCAGCAATAGTAGAGTGCTTGAATAATCATCACCTTTCTGACATGTTATTCATTTTCAATCAGCATGAAAGATTATATTGTGCATTTCTATGGAAACTGTGGCAGGCGGTGAATCAAAGAATAGTTTTTAAAAAAAAAACAGTTAAGATGAGAGATTTGCTTCTCTGTCTGAAATCCTAACAGAGGGAGAACTTGATGATTTGGTGGAGTTATTAGTATTCACTGCTGTACTTAAGTTGTTCATCACACAAGGTGAGAACTTCGGCTCTCAGGAGTTTGGGGGGGAAAAAAAACATTTCTGACAAAATAAATCCAAACTTTGGCAAGACAGGATCATTTAAGTGCAAGGAGACAATGAATGTGCATTTGACTTGTATTCACAGTTTCCCTGGGAAGCTGCTGTTACTCAACCGTTTGGTGAGCAGCAAATCACATGAACAAATTCAGGCCTCATGGGAGCAGTCATCTCCTCTGGTTGGAAATATGATGTGAGAGAGACAAAAACTGTCTATCACAGTTAAACCTGGGTCTTAATACATAAATACATGTTGAAAGGCAGCTTCCTTCCTGGCACTGGGCGGCTTCACGGCTGGATCACATTTCCCCTCCTCAAAATGTTGCTGTACCAGGAAAACCAGCTAAACAACTGCCTCCTATAGTCACATTGTTTAGGTTGTGTGTTTTAATCAATCCTGTAACACAGTGTGACTGCAGTACCGGCACGGTGACAGACAGGCTCATTGTTAATGTGCAGAGGGACGAGATTACAACTGTTACTAGTGACTCCCGACACTTAAACCTGAGCTGCTTCAATACAAAACTCATGTCAAACTGTACAGTAGGATGTGTTAGAGACTAATTCATCTGTCTAACCATCAGAACTATGACACCTGAAACTGTAAACACAGATCGATCGAAAAAAAAAAAATTACCACTCAAGTGAATTTACTTTCCGTCACTGAAAACAGGTTTTTGAATGTAACTCGGTCAAAGTAAGACGTATCCTCAAGATTTTTTGCAGTTCTGTTCGGTACATGCTGACAAAGTTAGACATGTCAGACTTGTATGGGCTAATTTTGGCTCGTCTTTTTGCCACTCAGTGGTGACTTCCGAGTACCGTGACTTCATGTGCATACCCTCTACTGTCTCAAAGTGTTAAAAAAAACAAAAAAAAAACAGTTGTGCATTCAGATTGCAACTGTAATGTCAGACACTACTGACCTTCTGATGTGTTCAAACATGTATGGCCACAAAATCCTGGACCAAAATGATTTTATTTCACTGGAAACATGGTTTTGCGTGACAAGAAAATGTATCTTCTTCTATTTTCTGGTATGAGCAAGTATCAATAGAAGAACCAGGCCAACACAGTTGTTTGTGATGCCTGCTCTACTTTATACACTGCTGATTCCTATAAACCCTTTTGTTTGTTTCATGTGGTCGGTTCAGGCCTCTGTTGATTAAATCAAGTTGTGTTCCTGGGCTTTTCTGGTGCCATGGGCGACGTGGCACTAATACCAACACACTGCAGAGACTGAATGAAGCCTGGTGGACCACGAGAGACAGAGCATAGTGCTTTACCTCTGACAGTCCCAAAGCAACTCTGAGCATCTCTGTGTGTGATGAAGAGCAAAAGGTGAGGTTACAGTGAAGTGGAATGTGAGAAGTCTTTGACCTTCTCTCTGTTTCAAAGTCACCCTTGGTCCTCCTCCCTCCTCCCACCTGTCGTCTGCTTCACTCCGTCTCTCTGCTCAGACTGACAGCTCACCTCCTCCTCACCACCTCCCCAGCTCTGTCTGGGGAGGTGGCTTACATCATCACCTCTGCATCGCTCTCCGGCCCATCCCCGACTCGTCTCCGACTCGTCTCCCCTCTGCCTCTTTGCCCCCTCCTCACCACACTCTGTAGCTCTGACTTTAAAGGCCTGGGAGTGATGTGAAGAGCAGTGGATTAAGCCAAAGTGACAGTTTGGTGTCACTGCCAGGCGTGAAGTCCGCTTGAGAAATGTCAAACTGTTGTATGGTGGTTACCGGTGGGTTGAGTGTGAACATAATGGATGACTGGCTGCAGGCTGCTGCTGCCTGCAAGCTGTCCAGCTGTCCAGCTCAAACTCTGCCTTGTGTGTCGGCCTGAATCTGAGGTGTTCTGGTGTCTGCTCAGATATCTGAAAGCAAGATGACATCCTGATCACACCTTCCTGACAACGTGCTGAGTGATGCAGCAGTAAATGTGTAAGGTATTTACAGGAATATCAGCATTTGTCTAATTGTCTAATGAATGAACAGCTAACAGCTGAGATGTCCATAAACATACACCAGTGATACCAGCAGTCACTCTGTCAGACAGTGTGAGGGAACTTTAACAATATTATATATGACACTAATACATGGGAGTAATTTTCCCTTAAAGATACATTGTCTAGGAATTACTCCCATCTAGCGTTGCGGTTGTATATCGCAAGCAACTCAATCATATTTTTCATGCTGCATTCACGTGAAATTGGGCAGACAGCAGGCGGTTAGCCGCTGTAACGGCATAAACAAGCCTCTATGTAAACAAGTGGTCCGTCAGCACGAGGCAAAACAATACACGAGACAATATGTTGTCATGGCGATGTCGTATTGTTTACCTGACCCACGTTTTACCGGCTTTCTCTGGAGCTCTGTAACTAAAATGACATCTGGTTTGTTAGCGACGGCCGTCTGCCCGACTGCACGTGAATGCAGGTGAGTTTCCGTGGTTTCCTACCGAGCTTACCCACTCCATGTAGATATGAATGATATGAACGGCAAATTCAGAGCTTACCGGAAAACTTCAGTTTGTTGATGGGGGGGATTACTGATTAATGAAAAACATACTTTTGAACGAAATAATCGATTTTCGTGAATAGATAACAGGAGAAGTTACACAATGTCCCTTTAATAGAAGCATATAGAAATATGTGAGACAATCTGCTAAATATCCAGTTTTCTGGGACTATCTGCCATTATAGGCTTGTAAAATATCCACATTAAATATTTCCAAAAGGTTTTTGGCAAAGCAAAGGCTGCCCTGTGGATGATCCCTTGATGTATGAAGCACACCACTTGTACCAATAAATAAATGAGACTGTGGTTCACATCACGGCTCCGACTGCACAACGCCAGCATGCCATCTGAAGTCACACACAGGTCAGGCAGCGTTCTGGCTCGGTGGAGGCGTCGTCTTTCAAGACAATACACAAGGAGCTGTGAGTAAAAGGGCTTATGCTGATTCTATGCAACTGTACGCATGGTGTGTGTGTTTTTCATGCCTGGTCCCAGTTATATCTAGTTTCACTGTGTCTTACTGACACGCAGGACTGTGATGAAACACTTTTGTCCTTTGGCTCACAGATAGTTAAAAAGTGACACGGGGCATGTGGAGACAGACACACTGTCACACACACAGAAAAAGAAGAGTGAAGAGTGAAGTGGAGCAGATGACAGTGGGACAATGGGACAATGAACGAGAAAAGAAATGAAGAAAGGAGAGAAGAAAAGATAAGAGAGAAACGAAATAACCCTGCAGCATTAATGCAAATGTCAGTCCTTCCATCCATAATGAAGCCGGCTGCAGCTCCTCTGCAGGAGGACAGACCCAGGCTGCTTATATGGTTCATTTCACCTCACAACACATTCTTCAACTGAGCCTGATCCTCCTTCATGGTGTGAACCAAAACAGCCACATTGGAACTTCCATCCACTTTGCACTTTCCCTGCTGCCAGACACGAACACTTCTAACTACAATTGTTGCATTTTCCATTTTTGAATCAAACCTTTTTTAGAAAACAAGAAAGTTTTGATGTGGCTGAAGTGAGTTACATGTGTCACCAGGTTGCTCAGCCTGTCTGCTCCAGAGATGATTGTTTACCATGAGGATACTTGTCTTTTTAAGCCTATGCCTTTGCACTATTTGATTTACTTTTTTTTTTTTGAGGTTTCTGTGGGATGTCGGAATGACAGCATGTAATCCAGGGGATGTAGCCTATTATAATGAATAAAGTTATATTTGATTTAGATTTGATCATCCTACTAGTTTTATAAATTAATTCATATGCTCGTATGCTTAAAGTCAGTGTTGCTCTAATGGTCCTAATGTTTTTTTCTAATTAAGACATCCATTTTGGTGGTTTATTACATAATGCACCAAATTATTACATTTTCTTCATAAAAAAGTGCAACACCCGCAATTTGTAATAACTGATGCAAAATGTAACAACTTATTACAAAATGCGGCAAAGTTTATTACATATTGCGTTCAAGATTTTTATTACAAAATGTGGCGTTATTACATAATGATGTGAAAATGTATTACATTATTACATAATGCAGTGTTACAAGCATTATTTTGAGATAGTAAGTCAATGTTTATTTTGTCTTCACATTACTGTGCCTCAATATCCTATAATCCAAGGAATACACTGTAAGCAGTTTTCATATGGAATATTTCTTCCGTGGAAAGTGGTCCAAATGTAACCACTGATACACGTAATGAAAATCCATAGAGGTTAAATGCAGGGATGTTTGTGTTGTAGTGCCTAATAATTGACCTTTAATGCATCCTGTAGTCAGAGGAAGCTGCTGCACAAAGCCTTCTCTTTCTTCTCTTCCCCAAGTCACATCTAATTTCCCAGGCTAAGTGACAGTAACAGTCTTCTATATTGGATGCCATAATTTACCATAATGCACTTTGTCATCCCCCTGCACTCCCCAATCCTACAAGAGCATTTTAGCCGCAGTTACAAAGAGACAAATTGACAAAGCTGAGATGAATATGAAGTACACTGTGTGGCGAAAATTGGCAATTTTCAAGGCCCCAGTTCTGGAGACAAAGTGACACATGAATGTTTTCTCTAAAATGCTGATTTACACAGATAAGAAGAAATAAGTTGGTAAATCCTTCCCAATAGAAAACCATGCTGTAATGTAACATAGCCTCTTGTGTTGTCTGAGCTCACCACACAGTTTCCATTCTCTGCCCTGACATGCTATTTAAAAAGCAAAGTATAAGCAGATACTTCCTGTTAGAGACTGGCAACATGGCTGGGAGAGCGACTGGCCCTAATTTGTGCTGTCAGAGTAACATTTTCATCCAACATCTCCATGATTGTGACTGTGAAACCAGCTCGGACAGATGAAGTTAACTTCTACCCAGTGTGTGTGGTAGATGTAGATCTTCTCTGGGACTAAACCCCTCACACAATAAGAGGAAAACACTGTAGACTGTTTCTTTAGACTAAGCAGTAACAGCCATCAAGATGTGGTACACCTAAACTAGGTGGTAGGATTCAATAATATGAGTTATTATGTTTTTTTTAGAATGTTATTATGTAAAAGTAGTGTATGTGAAGTGGAACATTGGTGTTCATGGTAAGTGGCTCTGCCCAGCACTAATACGTTTGTTAAATGAATTGAACATAGATGCAGTCTGGGAAGGAACAAGATGCACTGTGTCCTCGTTGTGCCTGTTATACCTGCTCTATACAGGACTACCCCCGTCCCATGGACCCGAAATAAAGACAAATTTTAACATCTACAGAGTTGGCTCTTCCAGTGCCTGTACAGGACCAATGAAGATAACTACCTCCACTGTGTAGAATATACCCAAACTGACTGATTATGATAAACACAACAACGGCTGTGGCTCTACAGGTTTGTTGGTATGAAATATGGGCTATTTACAATGTTACAGACTAAAACCCAGTGCTCTACTTCCACTGCCTTAATTTCCAACATTAATGTTTATATGTCGTAATATCAACACAAACAGCTGCACTATCAGTGACTTTAACCTGGTCGGTTCATTTCACAGTGCACATTACTTGTCACAGATTATTTAGGGGGTAAAATAACATCTTGTAGAAGATGGAAGTGGAAATTGCATCATCAGTAATTCCATTTATTTCTCGCAGGTGGTCCAATAATTCAAGGTTTATGTTTAGACCGTTGGCAATCTCTGTCTGTGCATTCACACCAGGTGCAAGGCGAATTTTTGCACGACGAGATTACATTTAAAGTGAATGCAAAGACACAAATATTAACAAATTTGACAACGCAAATGATGGGAATAATTCTACGTGAAGATGCAAATAAGGCAGATTTTAAGGCATTTGTGTATTTGCAAGAGTTCAAAATATTCAACTCCTGCAAAATATACGCATGACGCTGTGTCAGGATGAGTGGATATTTATTGATTTTCTCACAACAAAGCTGATGGACAGCTGAGCGGCTGTAGACTGGGCCCTGGTGAGTCTGGGATAGAGCTGGAAGCAGCCGTCATCCAGACACAACTCCTGGACAAGGTGGTGAAATTCACCAAGCTGTGTGCACCTCCAGATGATGTCATTAACCCAGACACAACGGTGTTTGGTTTTCGAGTTGTTTTGGAGGTAAATTCATGCAAAACCGCTGATGCGCGTTGCCTTCAGGGACAGTTTTATAGCAAGCAGTCTCTGTACTTACCTCAAAACAACTCTGTAACATTCCATTATTCCATTATTATCTCATAGCGTGGTGAATGTGCAGGTCACAACTTGTCCACGAAAGCGTTTTGGAGTTTTTGGATTATGTATTTGATGAGTTTGATGAGGGAATGGGGCAATTTGCCAAAGATGTTTAACTATCCCTTTAATGGCGCCAGTAAGTACTCTTGTGTGCAAAAATTTGCTGTGCGCCTGGTGTGAATGCTCTGTAATGCAAATCCACAAGTGTAAGATAGAGCCAGAAATACTGTTTCATAAAAAGTTGGACATTTTCTTTCTTCTCATTTATTTATAAATTAAGTGAATGTATTCACAGATATTTTTATTTATTTATGTAATGCATTCACTATTTGAATATACTGTGATTATACAGTTGTACAAATATGTTTTTTTATGTGTGGAAATTGAAAAGTATTTATAATTTATACTTTACACAAAGCTGAAGAAAGTGTTTTTTATACATAGACATCTAATAATACTGAGATAAACTGCACTGTTAGAGCTTAGAGCAACACGTAGCCCCGTATCTTCAGCACCAGTCAGAACCCAGAACCCGACCACCTGCCTTAAAGGAGCCAAATGGTCCCATATGTTTAAATATCATCACACTAAAAACAATGAATGCATAAATTAAATGAGTATTCAAATTTCTGCTTTTTGACGAGGGAACATGTTGATCACGTTCATACTGTAAGCTCTGTGTAAGTGACATATGACACCAGATGTGATCCCAGATGTTTTTCTGATACACTAGGCAGCCATATCTTATTCCCAGCATGCCTTGGGTGTCATAGAAAGTACAGCCTGGCAAATTTATCAATTTATATTCAGTGCTGTTTGCAGTCAGAAGAAGAGGAGTTCTGAAGAAAAAGATCAATTTTCCACTTTTAGATCTTGGCTTTAATCACTTCTCTCTCTCCCCCAGTCTCTCTCTCTCTGTCTTTCACCCTGGGTTTCTTTTCTCCTCCTCCTCTATAGAACCTTAGCCGTTGAATTGAGCAAAGATAAGTGAAAAACTGAGAAAGAGAAGCTGTGGGATGGCAAAGATGTGAAGAAAAGAGAGACCGTGGACGATGGAATTGCTTGGGTGAGTATGAGAGAATGTGGGTTGAGTGTGTTTGTTGGAGTGAGAGTAAGATAACAGAGGAGTCACTGTGTGGATGAGAAGATATTGCTGAGGCTGCCTCTTTAAGTCATCATTTAAACTCCTTCTTACTTCTCTTTGTCACTGTATCAATTCCACCTCAGAAATAATTCAACTCATACTGAGATCACAAACATATACAGTAGATGTTGTGTGTTTTCACCTTCAAAGAGTCAAAGATCAATACAAACAGATGAAAGATAAGCTGCCTGGCTGTAGAATGACAGACAGCTATACTTTAACTCAACAGTAAGAGATTGCATTTACTCGACTGATGACAGTAAGATGACATTTTATTCTTATGTGTATAGTGTTCATTATCTGTGCATAATAACTAGAAATGTCCAATATTTATTCATTAGCATACTCAGGGCCGTTGCTAGGAATTCTGGGGCCCCTTAAAGAATACTAAAGTGGGCCCCTACCCCCTGACTTTTCCAGTTTTTATTTAGCCTACTTTGTTTTGATGCTAGTGCAGCATCACACTGCAAAAACTCAAGTATTTTACCAAGAATATTTGTCTTATTTCTAGTCAAAATCTAATTTCTAGTCAAAACAAATCTCATTATACTTAAAATAAGACATATCATATTAAAAGTAGCTTGTTTTTAGACACTTTTTACTCCTTTCAAGCATATTTTCACTTGAAATAAGTAGAAAAAATCTGATAGTGGAACAAGTTTTTCTTCCTTATTACAAGCACAAAAAACATGCTTTCACTGGCAGATTTTTCTACTTATTTCAAGTGAAAATTTGTTTGAAACAAGTGAAAATGATCTAAAAACAAGTTAATTTTTAGGTGATGAGTCTTATTTTAAGTGGAAAGAGATTAGTTTTGACTAGAAATGAGACATTTGGACAAGAAATAAGACAAATATTCTTGGAAAGATGTTGAGTTTTTACAGTGTACTACGAGTATTAGTCAGGGTCTTACGCAGAATAATTCAGTCATACAAAGATTAGACTACTGGGGTTTTTTATGGGCCCCACTGGGCGCTGGGCCCCTAGAATTATCATCACCTTTCTCCCTTATACAACGGCCCTGTTCATACTCACAACACAATCTATAGCTCCCTCTCTCTCTCTGACTGAACCAAAACTAAAGGAGGTTTACTGTCTGTCTCTTCTGTTCACTCTAGAGTAGGTCCAACACACAACACACAGCACTTCAGTCTGTATGTGTGTTTGTGTGTGTCTGTGTCAGTCAGCAGGTCAGAGGGAGAAGAAAGAGGGAGGAGGGCAATTGCAACATGAAAAGCATCTGTTGTACTGTTGATACTCCTGGTTAAAGTACAGGATGAAGGTCACAGGAGAGAAAGATGAAATGGTTGAGAAGCAGAGAAAGAGTAAGAAAGGACAGTAAGAAAGAAAAAAAGGGGAAAAAAAGCATTGGTGCTTAAAAAAAGGAAGAAAAGTGGAGCACAGCTATGACACTCAGTTGAGGTTGGTCTCTGTGACTCTGACATAAGATCAGTCAATACGACACTTGATCAAACATCACATGAAGCAAATGGCTCAAAGACAGACTGAGTTTCCTGTGTTTGTCACACAGCCGCCCGGATCCACAGCACTTCAGTCTTTATTCATCTAACTCCAGAACATAACAGACTTCAACAGGTCTGAAATGTAAAGTTGCTCATTGTCCGACTTCTCTCTCCCTCCTTCCCTCTCTCTTGTATATGTTACGTTGCCTCTCTTATTAATAATAATACAAAACTATCTATGAAATGAAACTGGATTATGTGACTTTCACTTATTCTATTTCAATAATGTGGCAGGGAAATACAGAGAACCAAGAGTTAAACTCAGGATCTAAAGCAAGTCCTAATCTCCAAATACTATAATACTCAACATGTCACTATGATCATGTATTTCATTAGTATGATTATAATTGCATAATTTGCCTAATTTGCAAATTGCAAATTAAGGTTAGTGATCAAAGCAGATTAAACCAGCACATGGAAATACTTTGGTTAGTAGGGGTGGGAGAAAAAATCGATTCACATAGATATCGCGATATCTTTTTTGACGATTTTTAAATCGATTTTTTTTTTCAAAAATCGATTTTTTTTTTTTTTGAAAAAAAATTTTTTTTTGAATTTTTGAAATTTTTTTTTTTGAATTTTTTTAAATATTGTGCAATGTGTATTTGTTAGCCTCTTTTACATACAGAGAGTACAGGCTTTGAAAAGGGTTTAAGTTCATTTTATAATGGAGTATGTTAATTTATAGGCTCCTACAGTGTTTGTGTGCAGATAAATGTTAAAAATGCGACTAAAAATCGAGAGAATCGGCAATATCGTAGAATCGCAATTTAAATCGAATCGGCATCCAAAAAATCGTAGAAGAATCGAATCGGAAGAAAAGCATATCGTCCCAGCCCTATTGGTTAGAGTCAAATCTGCATTGATATAAAAATAAAACAGCACACAGCCTGAGCCGAGTGGCCCAAGGAGCAAAATCCTCAATGTAGAGTCACACCATCATCACACAGACTCAATCAAAAGGATAATAGCCTGTTTAAAAGGCCACTAGAAGATCATGTGATGCAAATGAAAGGAGAACGTAAAGCTGTGGTTTGTATTCATCAAACCTGTACTTGAACTGAAGCATTTCCACCTGTGTGGATGAAATGAAAACCGAGAAGTTCCACACATCACACCACGCAGCCGGTGTGCTCCAGACATCAGCAGCACCGCAGGTTGTAGATGCCTCCATAATGGAAAGTGGGAGCAGTTCATTTTGAAAGAGCCTTCACATTTTGACAGGATGGATGAATGATTCAATGAATGAGGGGATGAAGGAGAAGAAAACGGATGAATACTGGGCGACATAAAATAAAACCTGAAGATTCTGCCTTTTGTTTTCTTTGTGTTTTCTGAACTGGGAGAAGTCAAAAATGAAATTGTGCGCAGCTAAACTTGGCTCGCTGTAATGAGGGAGAGGCATTATGAAAGGATAAGTGACAGGCATGTGTATTTTTAGACATGATGTTGAAACAACTAGGCCAGTTAAAGTGCAACGTCACCTCTGATAAGTCTTTTCTTAAGCAGCCGTACACCAGAGATGAATTCATAAATTTCACAATGCGCCATGTGCCACATGAAAAAAACAGTGATTTTATTTTCTCCTCCTTCCTTTCTGTTTTCTCCTGATGTATCTGTGCTACTTGAGCTGCACCCAACTATTAACCAAGCCCCATTAAACTCTAGACTGCAGCAAACATGTGGAGCTCCGACACACAGGGCAGCATTTACATCTGGAAAAGCTGCATGACGGATAGTTCAGAGCCCCCTCTCCCTCCAGGGTGAGCCAGCACACAGCAGTTTGAGTCACTGGCTCCGACTCGATGCCTATTGATCCGAAATGGTGGATCCGGGTCAGGTCGATCAATTAGACCCGGCATGTGAAGGGCTGAGAGCAGCGGTGTTGATCTCCACCACGAGGCTGCACCGTGGCACAGGGGCAAACACAAGAGCCCAGCTGGACACAGCATGTGGGTCAATAGCTGCAATCGATGCCGGGTCAAAGATGACCACGGCTAATGTTATGCTTTCATCGGAATAGATCATTCAGCACGCTCTGTGGGGACCTGTAGCAGGGTGGCTGTGGCTGGAATATACTCTGGACAGAGGAGAAGGCAGTGACAACATGATCACCATCAAGTTGAACTGCCCATACCCATAGAATCACATACTGCACTAATCAGTGTTTTTTTTGTTTTTTTTTAAGCAATGGGTCAAATGATTAATCGTTGCAGTTTGACACCACTTTGGCTCAATGTCAATGTCTCTTCATTTCCACACAGCAGGGAGTTGTTCTGATAAACCCACTGGACACTACACATGAACCCACAGACAGTTAGCACTAACTAACTAACTAAGTAAACAGTATGGGACATTTAGCATCTGAGCTAATAATAGTTGACTATATGATAGTTATTTAGATAGTTACTTGGCTTAAAGGGGAATTGCCGTTTTTTACAATCTGGACCTTATTTCTAGCATTAAATACTATCATTTACTCCCAGATAACTTTGGTGTCATTACAAGTCGTTCCGACGAAATTAGATCCAGCCAAGTATATCCGTATAATGTGAGTCTACAGGGCAGCGGAATGCAGCCTCTAAATAACACATTATCTGCCGCGAAACTTGTTCATTTCACCAATATTTTGTTATATGCTAGTGCTATTCCCTTCTGAGTCCGGGATGACCTGTTATCAACATCCGGGGTCTGTAGGTTGACCTACTAACCTCTGACCTGGATGATGTCATCTCCGAGCGCTGCACGGCTCATTTTGATAATAATCATTCCGCTTCGGCATTCGGGTCCATTTTTAGCGCAACTAGTCGGAGCTTTAGTGAGTCCAGGTTGAGGAGAGGAAGCCTGTGGAAGCTGAACTTCATCCAGCTGCTCATTTTGTTCATCCAGGTCAGACGTTAGTAGGTCAACCTACAGACCCCGGATGTTGATAACAGCTCACCAAGGACTCAGAGGGGAATAGCACTAGCATATCATAACAAAATATTGGTGAAATGAACAAGTATCGTGGCAGATAATGTCTTATTTAGAGGCTGCATTCTGCTGCCCGATAGACTCACATTATCTAATTTCGTCGGAACGACTTGTAATGACACCAAAGTTATCTGGGTGAGTAAATGGCCGTATTTTAAGCTAGAAATAAGGTCCAGATTGTTAAAAAAAAAGCAATTACCCCTTAATCAACATCAAATCTATTTAACTTTGACTAAAATTGCACGTTTTAGTGGTAACTTCATGACACCCTTAATCATCCATCATCTCTGCATCCTGTTTCAGCCAGAAATATGTTTCCTCTTCACTTTAAAGTCTGTTATCATGCTTTTCTCTCTATAGCTAATGGAAGGCTTTTCATAGACAAGTGCCAGTCAGTTGAAACCATTGTCTGCTCCTCTTTGTGTGTTCTTTTGTTCTCTGACACACAAACTGCTGAAAGAGACAGAAAGAGTGAAGCATCCCATGTGTCATAATTTTGTTGAGATCATTTTTATGTAAGCATGGTGATGTACATTAAACAGAGACTGCATAGTTATCTACATGGGTAGATAGACATGCAAATAATCTGGATTTTCTTTTTTTTGGAACATATGTAACAAAACAAACCCAGACAAAAGAACCCCACCTGCCCACTCACAAAAACATATCCCACCCAGCCCTATCAGCTGTGTATCTGGTAGGATAAGAGAGAGCCCATTCATTCAGACTGTATAAGGAAATGAATGCAGGGCCTCAAGTCTGTTCAGAGAGGCGCATCTTATTCTTTCTAAATGAAGCGTATTTGTGAGTTTGCTCAACCACATCATAGTATTAGTATAGTATTTTTTTTTACAGTGCATAAGAGGCTTTTTTGGCAATAGGATCAGAAATGTCCAATCTATTTCCCAAAGGGCCGTGTGGCTGCAGGTTTTTGTTCCAACCAAATAGCAGCAAACCAGACTTGACTCATTGAATCAACTGATCTCAGTCTTCAGACAGCTGATTGGTCAAACTGAGTGCTCTTGATTGGTTGGAACAAACTTATTAAGTATGTGTGCTGTAATTTATCATGGTGTGTTCTACTCATTACTGCCTTACGCTACATAGAAACTTCAACACAGCAACATGTGTCTGCTTTCAACACTGACTGTTCTGTAAGTGTGTCAGTCAGTTAATGTGTTGCAGTGAAAGTTATCGCTATAGGCAACCAGTATAGACCATGATGCTAGCAGCTCCTGACCACAACCTGTTATTATGCTATCAGTTAAGTATACTGTTACAGTCAGTGGTCACCCTGACCCCCAATGACCCCTCCAGCAAGTGTCAAGCCTCCTACCCTCACCTCTTGACACCATGGTCTCACCATTTAGCAGACCCCAGACCAGCCCTGGCAGAGGTTAAAGGAAATATTGTGTACAATTTAATCAAAGCATGTCTGTAAACCTACTGAACTGTTGAGGAGCCAAAGTGGACACATCATGGCTGTCAAGTGCCAGCTGTTCTGAAGTGACATGGGAAGGAGATATCATGAATAAAAAAGAGAATCCAGAATGGAAGAGAATCCCAAATGAACTGACCTACAGTGATGTGACAGAGTGGGCTCTGAAGGAAAATGTTGGGCCATCACCACAGCTTAAGTGCACATTGGCATTGTGAACTCTGAGTGTTGTGTAGCGCCTCCCAGAGGGGAACAGAGGAACAGGTATGCCGTTAGCTTTGCAGAGGTCCTGAAGATTTCCTCCAGAGGGGGCAGGGTGAGTGAGTGCAGTGATTGTTTTCTGTCATTTATCTGTGTGTGCAGCATTGCACTAAGAATTTCTGCAGGTGGCTGGCAAGTAAAGCCCCACAACAGCAACATTCAGCAAGGCAGCCATCATAAACACTGGGGCAATGGAAGGTATCCATCAACACATTATAGCTTGTTAAGCTGAGCGCTCCTGACCAACACAAAATGTTCCGGTTCTACTGTTGGTCTGTCCACCACTGCCAGCAGGTTTCATGGGCATTTATCTAACAGATGGTAATAATAAAGAAACTATATAACTGATTTAATGAACTGTACCATACAGATGTGCATGTCTGTTATAAGCAAAACTCTTTGTTACACGGCTATTGGCTTCTTTGTTTAAGGCTGATTCATACAGAATAAAGCTGCCAGGTTGAAAGACCAGTCAGATAGACAACCAACAACTATAAACACTGAAGTTTAGCGGAGGAATTTGGCAAATTACTACACTGACAAAGGTTAACCTCTCCTGTGCTGGACTGTGCTGGTTGGGTTATATTAAGATATCAAAGGAAAGAGAGAGACAACATCCCTTCGGCACATTCTTTACACTAACAAAACCTTACCTTTAACAAAAGGGTTCAGTTAAGTGAGGGGAAGAGGGAGCTGCTGAGTTCCAGTGATGAGTGCTAGCTGGAAACTATGGGTGCATGGGTGACTTCAACACCCAGGTATGAAGAGTGAAGGATCCTGGGAAACATCTGTTATGGAGCATGTGGTTGAAAAATGTTTTACCACTGAACTGCTTTTAGTATCATTTTGTTTTATAATTACTTTCAAGGCACCCCATTGGGTGATAACACTGGACAAAGGAAGCACATCCATCTGAGAGCAAATTGCTGCAGTTTTTTCGTCGTCTTGTAGAAAGCAGGGGACACGGCTGACAGTCAGACAGAGATCACAGAGAGACAAGCCGACTGTTATTTCACTGTCAATCACAGAAAAGAACAAGATAGTTTGTCTGAAATTACACAAATTGCTCTTCATCACAGGGATATCATAATGTGACCACATCTGGATACCTTGCCTTTCTCTTTGAAGCTCTTTGAAAAGGCAATTACTGAAGTGCTGCCAGTAAATCTGGAGAATCATTCTGTCTCTTTTACCCATTCTCCTTCCTTTTTTTTTTAGCCACTTCACTCATATCTGTTGACTCATCTCACTGTCTTTTTTCTCACTTTGTTCTTTTGCTCCTTACTTTACTGTCATTTTTTCCTGCTCAGTCAGGTGTCTAAAGGTATTTTCAGAATTACTGTCAATTTGTTTTTTGTTTTTTGCCACAGTTGAAGAAGCTGTTGCTTTGTAGCATTGGTATTTTAGATAGTCAATGTAGTTCATTAATTTAGACTGCACTGGGTTGTTGTTATTGTTCACAGTGATTTTTATACGGAAGGAAAACCTGAACTTAATGTATCATTGATGCTGTGTTTAAACCATCATTCACAGTGGTTTGCAAGAAAAACTCTGTTTCTCCAATCTTTTGCAATTCTTATTCTGACTAATGCTCTCCAAGTATTGCAAGGTCCAAAGACATTCAAAGAAATGAGTACTCACACTTTGAAACTGTAACATGGAGGTAGGTAGGTTATGTAAGGGATAATGTATAGTTCGGAGGTTGTTATGGAGAAATAAACCCCGACAGGTTGTATGGAACCCCGACGCGAAGCGGAGGGGTTCCATACAACATGAAGGGGTTTATTTCTCCATAACAACCGACCAACTATACATTATCCCGCTTAGAACACGGCCTACAACTAAATCATTCAATAATGTAACACAAAATAATGATAAAAAGAGATTTTATTCATGTAAAATTAGACCGTTGCTCGGGACGCCGCTCTGACCAGCGCAGCACAGAAAAGAGAAACTATGCAGGAT
Organism: Trachurus japonicus; assembly: GCF_045865225.1. Taxonomy (NCBI): domain Eukaryota; kingdom Metazoa; phylum Chordata; class Actinopteri; order Carangiformes; family Carangidae; genus Trachurus; species Trachurus japonicus. The sequence continues at coordinate 23,215,775 of NC_140924.1, forward strand.
ATTTACTTTATGTTTCATTTTTACCGTCATTAAATAGCTTCGGACTAATAGTGATGTTAGATAAACGACTTGTAACCTGTTACAGGGAGAGTGGAGGCTCCTAAATTATTTCCACATCGTGGCTGAAAAGTAAACTTGCATCAGAACCTCTGACCGTGTCACAGCTCCTCTCCTCTCTGTAGCTCCGCGACACAAACGCACCCCATAATCTCTTGTTTATGACAGATAGGCATAGTGCGAAATACGGGGGGGTTTGGGGGGGTCGGACCCCCCCGATTAACCCCTTGAGACCCCCTGAAAGACTCAAAAGCAAAATCTGAGGGGGGTCTCAATCTTGTCAAAAAAATAAATAATATAATATAATACAATAATTGTATTGTGGTCAATTAAATGTGTTTAAGATCACCATGTCCAGTATTCATAATTCAAAACATTTATTCGTTTAACATTAAGCTGAACCATGTCACCTGCGCATTATGCAAATTAGCCATGTGCGCCAGCCCAGCGCAGGAGTCGAGCCCACTCGCTATCAGAACAGAGGATCCCGTTCCTCTCCACCCTCTGCCGAAGAAAGTGAAGTTGAGGCCGAGTGCCCTGAAGACGTAGCCGCAGCCCCTGCTGCTAGCACTGGTGATTGGCCGCTTTTCTTTTTTTTTTTTTTTTTTACACCTAAGCAGGTGGGGTAATGGAAATACCGCAACCCTTGGCTTGACATTAAGGCAGGAAAATAACTTAAGGTAAGAGGCTAGCCTCAACCCTTCAGGGGTCCGCCCGCTATTCAGACATCCCGCTATTCCGACATGTCACTATTTAGACATCCCGCTATTACGACATCCCTCTATCTAGACATGCCGGTAGTCCGACACTTTTTGATACCGCTATTCCGACACGTCTTTTTTATTTTTATTTTTTTTACAGCTGCTATACCCAGGCGCGTCTCTCTCTCTCTCTTTTCTTTTCAGCATGTCTATCACTGGTTTGATGAGGGAGTGATGTTCTTAATCTCAACAACTCAACTATCAAGTCACAAACAAAACTGACACACATGATAAACAAACAGAACTATGCTGCAGTTTGTTTGTCAAGTTAACCTGTCACCTTCAGCACCACGGACAGCGCCGGGGATGAGCCGCGGAGCTGCAGCTGTGAGCGTCTGGGCTCTGGGCTCAGGGCCTGGGGCCTTATTTATCAAAACTGTAAGTAAGCAGTGTAAAACTGCTGCTACTAAATGTTTTGCTTAGGCCTACGGTGAAAAGACAGCCCAAAATATTTACACCTTTTTCAGATCTATCAAACTGTGCGTGCACAACTCTGCACCTCAACTTTGATAACTGGATCCAAGAATGGTGCGCAGTTGCGCACGTGAACACACCTCCGTCCCGGAATGCCTAGACAACCATATGGTCAGCACGTGCATATTAATTAGCCATGTGCTCTGTGGAGCGACAACAAAGTGACAACGAAGACAACGGGCGGAGGGAGGGGAGAGAAAGCTAGATACATGGCATCGGGCAATAAATCAGGCAAAAACCTCCCAAATCTCAACAAAAGGGAGCAGAAAAAAGAATAATCTTATGTAATCTGCCCCTTTATTCCAGACAATCTTTTTTTCTTCTTTTACCTATGTTAAAACGATGTAAAGCAGCAGGATAAACTCAGGTGACAGAATAATAACAGTCTCAGTAGCTGCAGATCAGTGTGCGCTGCTGCCGGTGTGTTTTTAAACTTGGAGGGTTTGTTTTTTCTTCTCTAATAGGCCTATGTATTTGTGTATGAGAAACAGTGTCTCAGATGAAAAAATAAAAATAAATCAGAAGGACACTCTGACTATAACGTAATCAATCAATGTCGGAAAAGCGGAATGTTTGAAAAATAGTAAAGTGCCGCTACTCCGACAATGAAAAAAAAAAATGTCGGAATAGTGGGATGCTTAAAAAATAATGTTAATGCCGCTATTCCGACAATTAGAAGTCAATGTCGAAATAGCGGCATGTCTGAATAGCAGCATGTAACCCCTGCTTCAGCATACTATGGCCTGAACCCCCAGTGGTGTTGTTTGGCCAGGCGCCTGTTGTGAGCCATTTGTCTGTGCTTTTTCAATTTTTATGATGGCCCGTTATACGAATGTGATTTGTGGATGTGTTCAATGCTGTGTTTAAACGTATTTGCTAGATGGATGGTTAGATAAGGCTACATGATCGGTCATAGTTGCAGGCTGAGGATCTCGTCGTGCACATAATTGCACGTCAGTCTCCGATCTCCAGATTTATACAGTTGGTTGTTATTCGAGTGCACGAGTTTGGTGTCTTTCATTCATTTTAATTGTTGTATTTTATTTATTGTCTATTCGTTTCTGCATTGCCCTGATCGCGCGCCAGTCTCCTATACCTGGCATTTATTCATTGTTCAAGTGCGCCAGTGTGGTGCCAATTATTGTCTTTTATTTATTTGAATTATCGTCTATTTATCGTCAATTACTTTCTGCATTGTAATGCACAACTTTGCCTCTCCTTTTTAGGCTATAGGCTAATTTTCTTGGCTTATTGTAATGTTATAGTCCTACTTTATAAAAAGAAAAAAAAATAACGGTATTGCACAACAATCGCGAGTTAGGGACCCCCCCGAATATTGATGGGTATTTCGCACACTGGTCTCAATCTTGTCAAAAAAATAAATAATATAATATAATACAATAATTGTATTGTGGTCAATTAAATGTGTTTAAGATCACCATGTCCAGTATTCATAATTCAAAACATTTATTCGTTTAACATTAAGCTGAACCATGTCACCTGCGCATTATGCAAATTAGCCATGTGCGCCAGCCCAGCGCAGGAGTCGAGCCCACTCGCTATCAGAACAGAGGATCCCGTTCCTCTCCACCCTCTGCCGAAGAAAGTGAAATTGAGGCCGAGTGCTCTGAAGAAGTAGCCGCAGCCCCTGCTGCTAGCACTGGTGATTGGCCGCTTTTCTTTTTTTTTTTTTTTTTTACACCTAAGCAGGTGGGGTAATGGAAATACCGCAACCCTTGGCTTGACATTAAGGCAGGAAAATAACTTAAGGTAAGAGGCTAGCCTCAAACCCTTCAAGGGTCCGCCCGCTATTCAGACATCCCGCTATTCCGACATGTCACTATTTAGACATCCCGCTATTACGACATCCCTCTATCTAGACATGCCGGTAGTCCGACACTTTTTGATACCGCTATTCCGACACGTCTTTTTTATTTTTATTTTATTTTTATTTTTTTACAGCTGCTATACCCAGGCGCGTCTCTCTCTCTCTCTTTTCTTTTCAGCATGTCTATCACTGGTTTGATGAGGGAGTGATGTTCTTAATCTCAACAACTCAACTATCAAGTCACAAACAAAACTGACACACATGATAAACAAACAGAACTATGCTGCAGTTTGTTTGTCAAGTTAACCTGTGACCTTCAGCACCACGGACAGCGCCGGGGATGAGCCGCGGAGCTGCAGCTGTGAGCGTCTGGGCTCTGGGCTCAGGGCCTGGGGCCTTATTTATCAAAACTGTAAGTAAGCAGTGTAAAACTGCTGCTACTAAATGTTTTGCTTAGGCCTACGGTGAAAAGACAGCCCAAAATATTTACACCTTTTTCAGATCTATCAAACTGTGCGTGCACAACTCTGCACCTCAACTTTGATAACTGGATCCAAGAATGGTGCGCAGTTGCGCACGTGAACACACCTCCGTCCCGGAATGCCTAGACAACCATATGGTCAGCACGTGCATATTAATTAGCCATGTGCGCTCTGTGGAGCGACAACAAAGTGACAACGAAGACAACGGGCGGAGGGAGGGGAGAGAAAGCTAGATACATGGCATCGGGCAATAAATCAGGCAAAAACCTCCCAAATCTCAACAAAAGGGAGCAGAAAAAAGAATAATCTTATGTAATCTGCCCCTTTATTCCAGACAATCTTTTTTTCTTCTTTTACCTATGTTAAAACGATGTAAAGCAGCAGGATAAACTCAGGTGACAGAATAATAACAGTCTCAGTAGCTGCAGATCAGTGTGCGCTGCTGCCGGTGTGTTTTTAAACTTGGAGGGTTTGTTTTTTCTTCTCTAATAGGCCTATGTATTTGTGTATGAGAAACAGTGTCTCAGATGAAAAAATAAAAATAAATCAGAAGGACACTCTGACTATAACGTAATCAATCAATGTCGGAAAAGCGGAATGTTTGAAAAATAGTAAAGTGCCGCTACTCCGACAATGAAAAAAAAATGTCGGAATAGTGGGATGCTTAAAAAATAATGTTAATGCCGCTATTCCGACAATTAGAAGTCAATGTCGAAATAGCGGCATGTCTGAATAGCAGCATGTAACCCCTGCTTCAGCATACTATGGCCTGAACCCCCAGTGGTGTTGTTTGGCCAGGCGCCTGTTGTGAGCCATTTGTCTGTGCTTTTTCAATTTTTATGATGGCCCGTTATACGAATGTGATTTGTGGATGTGTTCAATGCTGTGTTTAAACGTATTTGCTAGATGGATGGTTAGATAAGGCTACATGATCGGTCATAGTTGCAGGCTGAGGATCTCGTCGTGCACATAATTGCACGTCAGTCTCCGATCTCCAGATTTATACAGTTGGTTGTTATTCGAGTGCACGAGTTTGGTGTCTTTCATTCATTTTAATTGTTGTATTTTATTTATTGTCTATTCGTTTCTGCATTGCCCTGATCGCGCGCCAGTCTCCTATACCTGGCATTTATTCATTGTTCAAGTGCGCCAGTGTGGTGCCAATTATTGTCTTTTATTTATTTGAATTATCGTCTATTTATCGTCAATTACTTTCTGCATTGTAATGCACAACTTTGCCTCTCCTTTTTAGGCTATAGGCTAATTTTCTTGGCTTATTGTAATGTTATAGTCCTACTTTATAAAAAGAAAAAAAAATAACGGTATTGCACAACAATCGCGAGTTAGGGACCCCCCCGAATATTGATGGGTATTTCGCACACTGCAGATAGGACTACACAAAATACATCGTAACGTGTATGGTAATCCATCGATCCACTGATTGATTATCAAAGGCTTCAAATGCACGAACGGGAGGAGGCTCAGCAAAACAGCGGCCGTGACCGGACATACAGAGTCGGCCGTTGCTATGGAGTCCCTAGCAACGGTCCGCTCAGCGGTGGTCTATCGAGAAATAAACACCGCAGAATATTGGTGATTGACCAATCAGAATCGAGTATTCAAGAGAGCCGTGTTCTAAATGACAACTAATCTATAGGTTAATCCCTCTGTTTGTTCTGAGATGGATTTAATCAAGACTGTGACAGTCCCTAATACTTTTTTTCATAACAGTTTTTACTAATTGCTCTGCGTCCTATTCTGAACCCCCTCTTTGCTGATGCTTTGACTTTTCCAAAACTTGGATAAAGATTTGCACTAAAAGATCAGTTACAGCAAAGGTAGATGCCTCAAACTGGTTCATTAAAACCATATCTTTACGTTTGACCCCTCTGCTCGACGTATGAAAAAGTACTTAAACTTTGCCATCCTCTAGACAGATTCTATCACTGCTGGTTGATGTATCTCTCTGCCTGCAGCAATATTTTTTTGGGTCTTGTCAGTGATGTGCTCACTTATTAAGTGAATATTGTGATATTTCATTTTTGAACTTTACAATCCCTCCTGGCTGGGAACTGACTCCACAGGATTTTTACTCATTTGTCTTTCTTCCATGCTGTGTTCCCTCAGACTTGTCTTAATGCTCAACACGTATAGGGAAGAAGTATCTGTATATGCTGCAATGAAAAAGGAGATTATAATATGATTTTAATGTTGGCTTATGTGGGGTATGTGGACATGCTCATTCATTCCAGTTAAAGGATGGGAATAACCATGTACGATGATGTACTTGAATGCACTCAAGTGTTGTTCACTGAACATGTTCATTCATCAGATAAATATCAGATGAACTTTTATGCAGATGACATGCAACTTACAGGGCTGTGAATACCATGTATTTATTGCTAAAATCTTTATAGCATCTGTTTTAAAGTGGTGCCCTACATTATTTTGAATTTTGTAAAGCACTTTAAATTGCCCTGTATCTGAATGGTGTTATATAAATAAAGTTGCCTACATGTTGCAAACAGCACATACTCACATCGGCCTCTCTTAGTTTTAAGTCATGTGGGTGACTCTGTAGCTGCAAACTGTAAATCATTAGTTTGTTTTGTTAAGTGCTAAATTCTGGAGGCTGGGAAAGTATGGGTAGGAGGAGGAGTAAAATTGGAATAAATATTAAATGTGAACAAGCTCATTTTGATCCGTGTGAAGTGAAGCCTAATCACGGCTCCACAGTGAAACTATCCTCCCTTTTGTTCATGTTTATCCTGAGTCCGACGTGGTTGATGGCTGCACCAGACTCATATACAACAAGAAACTAGGGGTGGGTATTGCCAAGGACCTCACGATACGATACGCATCACGATACTTGAGTCACGATACGATACGATATTGCAATAACCAAATTTTGCGATATATTGCGATATTCTACGATATTCTACATAGTTCACTGAAAAATGTAAAAGGCATTATGCATCTTAAAAAGCGAGTTGTATGTACATCAGATGATAGTGATAATTTATGGGACAAACTGAGTCAAAACAATGTAATTCAAATTATCCATGCCATTTTATACAAGTGCAAGTTACAACAACATATTTGCATGTACAACACACTGTCTGAGGTAGCAGTACAGTGACACCTCGCAGAGCAGAGGTGCGAAAGTCGTACTGGATTTACGTTCTCTTTTTTTTTTGAAAAAAAATAATCGATATTTAAATATTGAATATCGATATCGTATCGCGATATAAAGTATCGCGATATATTGCCATATCGATATTTTTGCCCACCCCTACATGAAACAGTAGAAAAAATACAGTAGCAGCTGCAGGAGTATATATTTTTATCCAGCATCTTTAATGTCATTTAAAAACATGTCCTATTCTCCCAGGTACTGTCTTCTTATATAACAGAAAACATTTCAGCTCCAACAGCAGGCAGGAAATCATCAGCAGCTCTCCAAAAGGAGACGCTCTGCTTACTAATGGCCGAAGACATAATTGAGAAGCCTGCTCAGAAGCTTTAGTTTGCCTTTGAAGTCCTCGAAACCTGACGGTTCTCCCCCAGGAGACGCCTTAGATATTGGGGAGTGTTGATGTTACGGCGGCTTTACAGTATAAAGGTGTTGCAGTGACATGATATCATAAAGGTGAGGTGCAAAAGAAAGAGAGGATGTCCAGAAAAAATCAACTCAATTACCAGGAGGCATGTTATCAAAAACAGGATCCGATTTAGAGCAGTTGATTCAACATGAAGCTGAACTGAAAAAACCCTATTATAGTATTTCTGCACTTGTTTTGCATGCTTCCTTAAAATCGAGCAGGTTGGGAATTGATTTATTCATCTCTTACAGCAAGGCCACATCACCTTGAATGCATCCGCCCAGAGTATTTCTATAAACAAGACTGTGGAGTAGAGGTTAATATTAATAATCAGTTAGATTGTTCACCTCAAAGGCTTATAATTACTGAAATACTGAGTTCACTCCATCGTGTTAAATGAAGAGTCAGGGTCTCAGGTTGCCTTTTGGCCTATGGGATAGTTGGCAAACATCAAGAGGGAGAGGAGAGAGAGAGAAAGACGGAGGAGACAGAGGGAGGAAAATAGTCTGGTGTAGCAACGGAGCAGAGAAAACAGGGTTCATCAGTCATCAGCCTAGCTGCTCTACTTCCTCTGATGTCGGTCACCAATGAGACTTGAAGAACCTGCGGTCTGTTAGTAGCTTGCAGAGCCAGAGGTCTTGATGGCGAATAATTAATCCAGCTCAGATGTAACAACAAAGCCTTTCTACAGCACTGTGTGTGCCATGATATACAAACAATCCCAGTCAGACAGGCTTCAGTGAGTTTGTAATAGGATACTACTTTCAGTACAATCTGTCACTAGTTCAAACTATGGTATTTTGTTAGTTTAAGCACCATGGTTAGAAATAAGGCCCGAATGCATCAGTTTAATATAATTAAAGACATATCATAGAGGACTCCATTTAGCTCAGCATTGACTGGCAAAGATCATGGAAGGCAGGAAGATCAAAAGTCACTTTAAATATGCACATTGACCTCCATTTAGACCACACAACTAAAGTTCATGTGCAGTATAGTTTGTTCTTTTCAACATACTGCTGCATAGTGCTGCAAGTGTCTGTGTGAGTTTACTACTATACATTACACTTGATTGGCTATAACAACCTTTTATTGTCAGTCACCACTGGCTCAAGCATCTCCAGCAGATGCTTTTGACACTGACACATTTCACACATCTACAACAACAGGAGCATATTTTATATACAGGGTGTGATTGAAAGATTCATTTTACTGTTATGTCATAAATGTGATATTTGCAGAACAGAGACATCCTGCTGTGATCCTGTGCTGCTCCACTCTGATATTAGACTTTCATTTAGACTGGGGCCTGAACATGTACAGGTGGAGTTGGTGTTCAGCCAAATGAGAAGAAAATGGGCCCTTCATCAAAGATAACTAATCCAGAACTGAGAATTTAATTTCAATCAGACTCTCTCACAAAACACACTCCTGATCATTCCATCATATTTTAACTATCATGTTGTTCCATACACATTATCATTTGCATTCACATGAACAATCTATGTTTCTAACTATGCATGTAAGAGAGATATATGTATAGCAGTGTATCCATGGGAGTATGATGTTACACCTGAAAACAAGTCTGACTTGTCCCCCAGACGTCCAGCCCTGTGGAGTAGAGGTTATAGTAAATAGCTGAGGGGGAGCACGCTCAGCTTCAGCCTCTAAGTTTATTTGCGACTCTATTGGTGTTGAAGTGTGTCGAGGGTCCTTGGGAGGCCTCTCTCACAAAGGGTCTGAGCAGGTCCTTAATGGAACTCTCAATGAAGAGATGGAGGGAGACAAAGGAGGGATGACATTGTCTCCATCTGTAGACTCACCTCTCTCTCTAATTGCCTCCAGTCTTATTGATTACTGGAGGCCCCTCGCACCTGTTCTGTGTGATCCCTTCACACTGTGTGTAATCCCCTCACAGGGCCCACAGGCCCACTTGGCTGCTGTTGTCTGATGTGATTAGCACCATTGATCAAAGTTCCCCCCACGCATGTGTGTTTGTATATGTGTGGGGGCACAAGGGCTCGTGATCTGAGCACTGGAATAGAAGGAAACAAACACATGGCTGCATATGGATGTGGATATGGATGTTTGATCAGCACATGGACACAACTCTAACAACAAGCACACAGCTACTCTCACCATAATATAGGACACACACCAGTTCCAGTAAGCAGCACTGAACCTGAGCCTCCATCATGCCCCTTCTTCCCAGCCTGCAGTGTGTTTAAACAACAGGCATCTTATCAATCAATCAATCAATCAATCAATCAATCAATCAATCAATCAATCAATCAATCAATCAATCAATCAATCAATCAATCAATCAATCAATCAATCAATCAATCAGACTTTATTTATAGAGCACTTGTCATACAAATGAAGTGCTTTACACCATAAAAGCAGACAAAACAAAGCAAAAATAAAACCCAAAATCACGCAACTACACACACACATTTAGAGCTTAAAAGATCTTACTCTCAACAATTTGCCATGTCGGAAACACCAGGGACTGGATAAAGCCAAATAAATAAAATGAACTAAAAGTTAGCATAAGTGCAGGGACATGATAAAAATAACTAAAATTATACAATAAATAGGCTAAGACTAAAAAGACTAATAAATAAATACAAATAAAATAATAATAAAAAATAAATAAACAGTAAAAATCGATAAATAAAAGGATAGGGAAATTAATAAAATAGTAAAACCTATAAGTAAAATCTAATCAAAAGCCAAGCTAAAAAGGTATGTCTTAAGTCTCTCTCCCTATCTGCCTCTTTCTGCCCCGAAGGCAAATTAAGATGACTCCATTCCCATGCAATTCAATTCTCTCATCTCCAGCCCTGTTCTACTCCCTCTGTCTGCCTGAGGCTGAGACAGAGAGAGACAGAGGGAGAGAGAGAGAGAAGTGACAACATCTAACCTCCTTCTATCTGCCGATCGATCGGAGGAACTCTGGACCCTGGTGATAACGCCTGCCAATTAGACAGACTGCCAACGCTGGCAGTCCACTCACATCGGCTTAAGTCTCCTATTGTACCTCTTGGCTCCTACTTCAGCTCACTGACAGTGGACCAGTCAGTCAGGAGCACAGGGCCTGCATGGTGGAACAGACTCGACCAATAATAATAAAATTTGATTTGATAAGACTTTATTCTAATATTTGTTGATCAGTCACAAATGTTTTTTTTTATATTGTGGATAGATTTCCTCCCAGATCAGTGGCAACATTTCTAATTAGTCTGTTAGGCCCTAAAGTCAACACAGAGGGTTAGCTGGGGAAATTAGCAGTCTGGTGGTTTGGGTAAAGGACGTGGCCTGGGATGAAAAATGACTGCTTTACTCCACGCCTGGCTGCCCTCCTCAGAAGCTGCTGTGGATCGAAGAACTGGAACGTGGGTGGAAATTGCGACTGGCCTTGCAAAAAAACTTTCTAAGTCCAAGTCAGGTCTCAAGTTCTGATGAGTTTCTATCATCTGCCTCCTGCCAGATCTAAAGGAATGATTCAGTGCATAGTGAATATCACTCCTTTAGACATCAGCTGTTATTGGCCATGTCCCAAACAACAGTATCTGAGCTCATCACACAACTTTATCTATTACATTTGATTTTTTTGCAGAAACAGAAGTTAATCCAGAGCAGAGTCCTAATGTCCTCTGTGATGGACCCACCAAGAGGACCGCTCTCTAACAAGCCAGTAGGAGCTTCAATATGAGCCGCCCTGGGCCTGACATACAGCAGAAATTACATCCCAAAAGGTGCTGGATTCTTCCCTCAGCCATGCGCCATCAGTGTGAATCACTTCTGCTGACATTTCAACAGACACACAAGCTCCCTGACAGAAGTGATAAAGTACAGACTGTATGAAAACTCCATGAAAGTCCGGCTCGACTTTCAAGTCAGTGTTTCAGTGACTGACGCTGAACCAAATATTGTGTCAAATTGCCAGACGTTTAAATGCAAAATGCAATAACAGCATCGAAAATGAAAACCATAATGCATTTTTACTAAACAAATTAGTCATATGAAGCAATTACATGATCATTAGTTGCTATGATTAAAACCTCCTAATGGAAAATGTATAGTGATCATCTTTTTCAAATTATGTGCAATGTTTTTTTTTTTTGTTTGAAGATAATTCCTGTGAATATCAGCCCATTCAGACTTTCTATGTCTCTGGGTCACAGCCAGTGCATGTAGGCAGATAGTTATTCATTCATTTTGGATGAGTCTGCACCATGCAGTTGACTTACACTAATGATGAGTGCAGGAAGAAGTGCAGTGCAGAGTCTATGTAGATGCATTATACTCACTACTAAATTTCTCTCTGATGTGCATCATTCAGTGTTGTGCTACAGGACCCTTCGTCCTGGGCAAAGGCCTGAGCTGACCTGGTGTACTGTACCTCAGTAGGCGGGTTTAAAAACATCAGGGTAGGCCAATCAGAGGCCTCCTGCCCCCTACCTGCCCTGTTAACTCATCCTACAGTCGATCCACAAGAGGTTCATTTGGCTTTGAGGTCATATTTAGTTTCACAGATGATGTAACATTTCTATGGTGTTTCTAATGTGAATTTTATTTTGAATATCAGCTCTGTCATTCTTAATGTTTGTTAAAAAGAAGTTGGTATGCGTATGTGTATGTGTATGTATGCGCATATGTTCGTATATGTTTTATGACTTTATTTCACAGGATAGCCCCTTGAGATGTGCCATCTCATTTTCGAGGGGGTCCTTATTAACAACAAAAATACAAAGTATGTGCATGTGCTACTGTAGGCTACATGCATTTATGCGAGTATGTGTGATGTTTTCTTGTTTCTTGTACATGCGTTCTTTTTTGTTTTTGTCTCTGCTCTGTGAAGCACTTTGGATGACTGTTACAGGTCTTTTTAATTGTGCTATATAAATAAAAGTGAACTTGAACTTGAACTTGAAAAATAAACTAATCTCTGACTGAAACACTATATTTACTACAGTAAGTGTTGGTGTAGAACCAGTAATGTCAAACTGTTGCTTGGCAAACAATGTTATTTTATGATAGAAACAGCAGCAGCTATACTATGTTCCATCCATACCAGCTGCCTCAAGAGACTAGAAGAAAATACATAGGCTACATTATTTAGCCGTCTCACCGATCCATACTTCATACTTCCCTTTAGTTGAAGTGGATCATATTCTTAAATCACACACTTGATATCCTGTAATTCCACCACAGCCTCTCTGCGTATATTCATTTACACAGACTTCCAACAACACAGAGGAGCAAAGCTTTTCAGTCTCCACTAAAATGGACAGTTTCAGAGGAGAGAGTACGTGTTCCACAGACAGCACAGTCATCCCAGCAGTCAATATCTCCTCCTACCTTCTTCTTGTTGGTTGGGCAGATGTAGAAGCTGGTCACCACGACGGTCGTCCCCGGCATCAGGTTGAGTTTAGTGTAGGTGGTGCCGTAGTCAGTGGATCTGAAATGCAGACAAGGGACATGAACAAGTGACATTTAGGAGGGAGAAACAGGGAGACTCATAGTAGCATTATAATGCCAGGAAACAGCTATAATGGACATAGTGATTATGGCAGGAGCAAAGTGAAAAGTATAGTATCCATGACACTGTCAGAGTCTGCTCTAAAATCAATGGACACCTTGTACAGTAAGAGCTCTCTCTCCCCTACAGTATGTGAACAGCAGACCACCACAACAGCTTGCAGGACCGTACAGGATCCATCACGACTCACTGGTCCAATGAAACATGATTAAAAGTCATAAAGGACAAAGGAGTCAATCTAAAAATACTATTCCAACAAGAGCAAGCATAGAAATAAATAAACTATCCCTCTGTGCAGCAGGCCACACAGGTGACTGTTGAAGTATCTGACCGTTACAGGATGAAGAACCTACTCAGTCATTCACTGATCGCCCACTGAATGAGCTCCTGAGTCCCTTAAAAACACTGTGTGGTGGATGGTTCTTTCAGTGTAATCTTCAGGAAGTAGTGTTAGTTAGTTTGATATAAATCACAATAATTTCCTAGTCCTAACATACCATCATAATCGTAGGCATGGTGACAAACAGTGCTGCTTTCGTCAACGAAAGTTATGACGAAATATCGTCATCAACAAACCTTTATCACATGATGAAAAGGAGACGAGATGCAACATAAATAGTGGTCATGTGACGATAACTATAATGAAGTATATAATGTGATATTGTTCTGCAGTATTTCTGTTTCCTAGGCAGTGACGTCACTTCCTCAATCCCCACTGGCCGCATTATTTAGAAGATGCAGCTGTGGTGGGTTAGAGTTAACCACAATTTAAGAGACAAAAAAGAAATACGAGTTTCCTTGAACGCACCATAACAGTCCTCGTCGCTACGTCGCCACATTCACGGCGTTCCTTGGCTGCACACACAGCCCTGCATGCCGTTCTCTCTCCTCATTGGATAAAAACTGTAGGATACGATAAATGTTTTCTCCTCGGCTCAGAGCAGAGCAGAGGGACTGACAGACCCGTGTTTCAGTCCAAACACTCTATGTAAGTGATTGCTGTCGGAAGATATAACTATTTAAGTCTTATATTAACACAAATATATCACTTACTTCTGCTTTAAACAGAAATACATTAAAAAGAGATTAAAATCATTGAGTAAAACTAGACTAAAATGTAATCGGTTTTCGTCGACTGAAACTAGACTAAAATAGTAATTCTGAGTAAAATAAGACTAAAATGTTCAGACTTTTAGTCAACTGAAACTTGACAAAAAAGAGTATGAACGTGACTAAAACTAATAAGAACTAAAATGACAGTTTGACACAAAGACTAAAGACTAGAATTAAAACAGGCCACCAAAAACAACACTAGTGACAAAGACAGGTAACTGTTGGTAAGGTCCAGTATGCCTGCTAAGGAGTGCTATTTCAGGAGGTGAAAACCAGAAGCACTATGACATGTTATTAGTTGATTATATAATAACTGTTGTTCTTCTCCTGCCTTTGTGTTGACATAGACAGATGAAATGAGACAGGGAAACCTGTTCTTTCACTCAACCGGCCCTGAAAGCATCGTATCCTCCCTCTCTGTTCACCGTATTACCACTCTGTGGGCTGTGGGCTGAGCTGGGTGACAAACAGAGAACTTCCATCGCCATAACGATGCAAAAGCAGCCTGGGGGCAGCAATTAAGCAACGACCAGACCCCAAATCTGTCACATTTAAGAGAAGGTGTGGAGCGGTCGGTGTGTGTTTGTGTGTGAGATTGACAGCTAGCTGCTGGATTGGTTCTCCAGTCTGATTCAGTCACACCCACCAAGCAGAGGAAGGTGATTGCTATAGCGACAGGTTTTGAAAAACAGCAGAGGTTTCAGCCCAGCAAGGCTGAAGTGAGGTGACCACTTATGTATAATTAATATCTCACACAGGACAGATGACTCCAGGTGATATCCTCCCTAAGCAAATAATGCCAGAGATTAAAGCAGCAAATACTGACTATGACAGATTAAGAAAGTGAATGTATCCGAGGAGAAAGTAGAGGTTAAAGAATGCAAATGTAACATACTGCACATTTGCATTTGCGGTTTCGAGTGTGTAGGTTTTGACAGCTTTCTGGGACTAATTTGGAAAAGAAATCCAAAGCACGGAGGAAGATGCTGCTGCATTTAGCCCAGAGCTGAGGGTTCAACAGGAGGGAGAGGCCTTGATGAAAGACAATGATGAGCTAGCATGTCAGCCTGGTTAAGGATGAGAGGATTTACTTCTTCGCGCAATGGGACATCAACCACTAATGGACACACACTCAATGAGACGCATACACACACACACACACACCCGAAGCCCCTGCCAAGCCATTCAGCAATCGGCTCTCCCAGAGAGCTCTGATGCAGCTGGAGAAAATGGAGTGGCATAGCAGGGGTGAGCTATTTCTCTGCAGTGAGCTGGCAAGTGTTTTCATCTTCCTCGCCGACCTGAGTGCAGCGTTTAACCCAGGATCACTTGGAGGACATGGACAGATCCCAGTGCTGATGGCTGTGTTAGCAGCCAGAGCACAGTGCTTATCTCAGAAACTGGATTTAGGCCCGCTGTGCAGAGGCCCACCGAGGAGCTGGATCATCTGGGTGGAGGTGCAAAAACCACACACTCTTCTCTCTTTGACATAAAAACACTAAAGGCTAAATAATCTATACTTTCCAAATAGCATAGCAGAGGTTAGAAGACCGATAGATGATTGGTTTCCTTCCACTCATCATTTTCAGTGGCTATATGAGACTCTAGAGCAGTGGTTCCCAACCTTTTTTGGCTCGTGACCCCATTTTGACATCACAAATTTCTGGCGACCCCGCGCCGTCAATCAAGATGCGCCAGCTTAGATATTTTTATATGCTGCAATTTATTTGAACTCAATTTATATTTGAGAATATGAAAGTATAGAATGCTGTTGTTTAAGATTGTGCGCGGTGTTTTTAATCATAATAAGGTAACACTTTACTTGAAGATCTGATCTTGACACTGTCATGAACATGTCATAAACATTATGTCAATGTCATAACGTTGTTATTAAGTGTCATTGAGTTAACCCTAACCCTATAAACCTGGGTGTTATGACAGTGACATAATGTTTATGACTGTGACATGTCACTCTTATGTCACTCTTGTCATGTCACTCTTATGATAAAGTGTTACCCATAATTTTAAAAAGAATAATCATTAGTTAAAAAAAAATCAAATACTAGACATTTCAGGCGACCCCATTTGAATTCCAGGCGACCCCAGATGGGGTCCCGACCCCAAGGTTGGAAAACACTGCTCTAGACTCTTTCAGGATTCAGCTGCTACTGTGAATTCAAACATATCCAACTTGAGAAAGGAAACCAGAAATCGTTTCAGTGCAAGAAACCCTCACATTTTAACAATTTATTCATAGATGTTATCAGTCCATGTTGCTTTTTTCCTCCGAATGCCTTTTAAAATATGAAATTGAGGGGAGGCTTTATTACTGTACTATGGTCCTCCATATCATTAAAGCTGCATTGATACTGTTAGGACGTTTTGACATTATAAAACTCCTTCTATAATTGACTCTGGCACCATATCTGGCAGCTTTGTTACTGTAGCAGCTAAATGCTCCACTATGTTCATCAGCTGCACTCACTAAAGTTGCTAACATTGTCAGTCTGCTGTCTGATGCCGGGGCAGTGTGCACTGGGCAGCTGCCTGCTGATGGACACAAGGTTAATGAGACACAACAATGCAAAATCACAAACACCGCCTCGAGTTGTTTCCTCCAACAAGCAGAGAAGCTGCACGAAATTCAGTCACATCTCTCCACCTCCAGTGTTTTAATGATGGAACGAAGGAATGTTTCCCTGAAGATTATGATGTCACAGTGAAGCTGACCTCTGACCAGAGTTATATTCATTTGTTGGTTGTGGCCCAAAACACGTTTTCTGATGTCAGTGAGACATACGTAATGGAATTCCCACAAGGCGATCTTGATATATTGCATTCATAAGGATATAAGATCTCCGTGACCACCAACATAACATCACTTCATCATCATAAAAATAAATTTGCAGATGTTCTATCAAGGAGTTACTGAGAGACTGGGCCCAGGAGAATCTTTGTCTGGCTCTGGCTGTCACAAAAACACAAGGCAGGAATTCTCCATAGAGCAGAAACCTACTGTCAATGGGAATCTCAAGGAAATTGAGAATATTCACAGGCCTACTGCCAATGGGAATTTTCTATCAATCTGAGTTAGGGTTGCAAAGGGGCGGAAAATTTCCAGTAAATTTCCAGAAACTTTCCATGGGAAATTAGGCTGGGGAATTTTGGAAATATTCCAACTTGGAAACTTTCCATGGGAATTATGGGAATAATTGGAATTTATGGGAATGAACTGGAAATTGGGGATAATTTAAACAAACTGTATCATATCCAAACATAAATATTTTGTTGTGTAATAAGCAGACATCCATGCAAAATAATACAATTAAAAAACATGACCCCCCCCTCCAAGTTCCCCGTTAAGGGCCAACCTTCAATTTTGTAAATTTCGGATTTATTCCCGTTTATTCCCATATATTCCCGTTAATTCTCATATATTCCCATTAATTCCTATGGAAATTTTCCAACTTTGAAAATTCCCAGAATTTTGCAACCGTATCAGAATTGATAATAAATATCAGTCCTAGTACATTTAGATCAGGTCTATTCCCTGTAACGCTCGTAGATGACTTGGAACAAACATCTCTGTTTGACACAGAGGTTTACAGCTTATTACATATTCATAGTCATTAATTAGCAGGACTGTAATGATCTAACCCTAACCCTATCCACTGATGGACATGACTAAACAGAGGTGGTTATACTTGTCAGCTATTTCAAAAATAGTCAAACAACTTCCTGTGAGTGAAGAAACAACACAGCTTTAAATATTATGATATGTTATGACCATGGTCTCTGAAGACAGAGGCAGTTCCTTCTTGCTCATGCACATCGACCAACACATCACGGGCTGTATAAAATCATTAAGAAGAGCAGCAGAG
This sequence comes from Trachurus japonicus, assembly GCF_045865225.1. Lineage (NCBI taxonomy): Eukaryota > Metazoa > Chordata > Actinopteri > Carangiformes > Carangidae > Trachurus > Trachurus japonicus. Next base: position 23,233,518 of record NC_140924.1, read on the forward strand.
ACGTGTAAGAAAGCAGGAGAGAGGAGTCAGGGGGCAATGGAAGACATTCTGCCACTAATAGGGCTAATTTGGAGTTTGTGGTGGGGGTTTGTTGTAGAAAATCAGCTGCTGCAGCACCTTATATGGCAAGAATAATGATGTGGAGTTAATAGCAGAGCTCATTTTTGCCATCCAGACCTTTGGATTAATGGACTGGTAGGGAGCTATTGTAGATTAATGAGGAATAATTACTCCGACACAGAGTGGGGAGCAGATGAGACGATGAGATGCAGAGCACGGGGGAAGAGAGGGGAGAGAGAAGGGAGTCAAATTTAATCTTTTGCTGTAATTGTAGCCCTCTGTCCTGGTCAAATGGCATGTTGGCAGAAAGATGGGGCATCAGGACACAGACAGCTGTGTCGTTTGTTACTGCTTACATCAGCCTGCGTCTCTCTACTCAGATGGCATTGCAGTGGGACGTGTCACCGTGTTATTCACTTCAGGAGGTATGTCCTCAAACATCACAGTTGAATAAACATTGTTTTAAACAAGGTGCCACGGACACAAGTGATTTGGTAAAGGCCACACAGTTGGAATAATAAGAGTGGAGGGAGCATAAAGGGGAGGGATAACACAAGACAGAAAGGGGAAGGAGAGGTGGACATGAGAGTGCATGTGAAGAGACAGACAACCGCCGGTGAAATTGTATTTTCCTTGATGCGCTTGAGAAAACACAGAAATGTGGAAGCACTTTATGGCGGGCGACAGGTGCTGATTCAGATTTAATGTCCTAATATGTCAAGGTCGCTCCCAGCGGCTGACGTCTCCGGGAAGACAAAGCGGAGGGTGTCAAGCCGACGTGGTGACGAGACAGAAATACAAAAATGTAGAGAAGAGGAGGGAAATGAGAGTGGATACGAAGCAAGCAGTTTCTAATGGGTTTGTAAAACATCCATCTGCACGGCTTAAATGTGTTAGCTGCTGATGGATGAGACTGACAGGTGCAGAGATAGAGACCTTTACACAGCCAGGTGCTCCCACTTAAATGGGGCCAAATGAAAAGGAAACTCAACAAGGGAACTGCTGCAGAGAGCCATTCCAGCAATAACATAATTGTTCCATTGTGCATTTATAACTTTTGAATCAGGATTTTCACTCATGTGTGAACAGGTAGATTGTGTTATGATGTCATCGATCCCTTTGTGAAGAGTTGATATTGCTGCATAGCGTTTGAATATGTTTAGTAATAATTACTAAAACAGCTCTCTGCATCTAGAATAACTATTCCCTTCCGTCATTGTTTGAGTTTCTTGTTAAAAGTGGCAATAGCCTCTCCTCAGTGTCGTAAGATTACAGATGTGGGTTAAACATTTCCCTTATCATTTCCTAGAAATCAGCTGATGTTTATATCAGGTTTCCCCACGACCAGCCAGGAAAAGGTTTAGAAAGAAGACAGCAGCTGGATGAACGTCTCTCACCTCACATGTATTTGTTTATGATCGGAAACCTCGTCAGGCAGACAGGCTGATCTTTATCACTTTGGTTTCATGACTCTGCTGCTGTGGTGCCTGGCTTTAAACCTGTTGAATTATAGCAACCTGTCTGGAATCATATCACAAACTGTGTCATTGGTTATAAATATTACAGAGTGGCATCAATATGACTGGACAGCACCAGATGTGCCTCCCAGTCGTGATGACCGGTTTCATTGTTGTGCCAGTTTACACTTAAAAGAAGTCGTTCAAAGTTCAGTTGACACTTTTCAAAAAGTCTCTTTCTCTCCATCACCAACCCCAAATTGATTGTTGTCCATAAACTAAACTAAAATAATGCTCAGATTGAGAATATATTTTACCACTTAAACTATGTGTTACATTCTATTGAATTAGGTGGTATTCTGTCAGGAAATACCTGGTGGGCACTAAGTGCATTAAACATGCATTTCTTCAATCTGTCTTCACACGTTTGTTCATAAAATTGCTCCAAATACTCAAACTCACTTAAATTCACATATTTCCATAATCCCTATAGTTTTAGGATTAGGCTCATTCCCTTTAATTGTCGGTGCAAGCTGATTTAAGATCAGCGGGGCAGAGACGTGAGCTCTACACGACGCGCGCTGTATTTCTGCCTTCCCCTCATCAAACTCATCAATACACAATCCAACAACTCCAAAACACTCTGGTGGACAAGTTGTGACCTGCACATTCACCACGCTATGAAAAAAAAGCATAATTATGTAACATTACGAAACATGAAGCAAATACTTTCTTTTTTGAAGTCACTCTGCCGAGCAGCCGTGTCAGGAATGTAGCTCAGGCTCTGCATTTGTCTCGAAAACAACTCCATCTCGTAATGTTAAGTTATTATTTCATAGTGTGGTGAATGTGCAGGTCATAACTTGTCCATGAGAGTGTTTTGGAGTTGTTGGGGTGGTGTGATGAAGGAAAAACAAAAGTACCTTGAGCCTCAGTTGCGTTAGCTGAGCAGTGCGCGTCTCTGCCCCGCCGATCTAAAAACAGCTTGCACCGACGATTAAAGGTAATGAACCTACAGCCAAAATGTTGAACTATCCCTTTAAGCAGTTGTTGCTCTATGGCTGGTCCATGTGGAGACATCATGCTGCATACCATAAAACATGAGCAGCGTTGAAACTTGAAAACTGCATTTGGCTTTAGAAAAAAGTTTGAGTTGTGTTTTGTGCCAGAAGACACAATTATCCATTTGATACACAGTATCAGCGGCACCCTGGGATTCATTTACAGAACCTGAGGTCACTGTGACCTTTAGCGCCGACCAGACTTCTAAGCAGTTCATCCTTCTGCCCCTGTGAATGTTCATGGTAAATCAGGTCAGTGGGAAAAAAATATGAAGAAATGCACTTGAACCATTTCAAGTTGAGACGGTGAACTCAGTTTGATCTCAGCTCGGAGCGGAGCGGAGCCCAGAGTGAAGTTACACAGCGCTGATACTGTGCTTCAGATGAAGCAGAGGAGTGTGTTGGTGTGTTAAAGACCAGCCAGGGGACATACAGGAGCTGGATGTGTCCTGACATGTCTGATTTCAGCAGGAAGCCAAACACCGAGGTAGACAGATGCTGTCAGTCCGAATCAGGCCTGGATGGCCAGACGGGCCGGACTGTGGAGCTTGACAAGGCTCATCTGTGATTGGCTGACACACAGATGTCCCCAGGAGCCCAACTAGCAAGTGGGGAGCAGTAAGAAAGAAAGGAATGTGTCCTCTGACAAGGCAGAGAAGTGAGCCGTATCAGCCTATGGCAAATGTGTCTGAGTTCTCAATCATCTGTGCAACCTACAGCGCTGCCACAGCAGCACAAGGTTGGGAAAATCTGCAATTTATTACAACACCACGGCTCGGCTGACAGGAGTGATGAAGCATGAGGCAAACTTGTCTTGTTGCCAGATTATCACTCAGTGAGGTTATTAGCCGCATCCCACAGAATGTGAGCCAGGGTTTGTCCTGAGAGGGTTAAAGATCAGGTCGTGAGCCATCATAACCATCCAACAATCTTTCTTAATGAAAGAGCTGAAGGTGGCAGCTTCTGATTTATCCCAGGAAAGGTAATTGCCATGACTAGTGTTAAAATTACTGCTGAGAGAGGGCCAATGCTAATTTATAGCGGTTAAAAGCAAGGTATCATAAATACCAGCTGACAGATTGCAGTTTCAACAAGTGTGATCACATTTTTATGCTTAAAAGGTACATTGTGTAGGAATTACTCCCATCTAGTGCTGCGGTTGTACATCGCAAGCAACTCAATCATATTTTTCATGCTGCATTCACGTGAAATTGGGCAGACGGCAGACGGACGACAGCTGCTGCACGTAACGGCATAAACAAGCCTCTATGTAAACAAGTGGTCCGTCAGCACGAGGCAAAACAATACATGTGACAATATGTTGTCATGGCGATGTCGTATTGTTTACCTGACCCACGTTTTACCGGCTTTCTCTGGACTTCTGTGACTAAAATGACATCTGGTTTGTTACCGACGGCCGTCTGCCCGACTGCAGGTGAATGCAGCATCAGTGTAACGCTCCATTCCTCCTCGCTGCGTTACCGCGGTGACTTTTCACAGACGCCACCTCGACCTGAGCCAACAGCTCCGGTGTGTCCGCTGAGTTTCCGTGTTTCCTACCGTCACGCTGCCACTGAACGTAAAAACATGGCGACACCACATGGCAGCCAGCACCGAGCTTACCCGCTCCATGGAGATATGAATGATATGAACGGCAAATTCAGAGCTGAAAGGAACACTTCAGTTTGTTGATGGGGGTGATTACTGATTAATGAAAAACATACTTTTGAACGAAATACTCGATTTTCTTGAATAGATAACAGGAAAAGTTACACAATGTCCCTTTAAGAGTGGCTCTGTTTTCATGACAGAGCTCCTCTGAGGTGTGACGCTAAAAAAAAAAAAGAAAGGCAGACCAGACGCTCCCATCTGCTCCACATGGACGGGTCATCAATCCTGACCCCTCTCTGGCCTGGCATCATCCTTTAAAAATGACCACTCTGCTTGACCGCAGCTGTTTTGTACAGACCAGGGAACGGATCAGTGCCATCTATCTGTGTACTCCGCCTGCTTTTTACAGCACGCCAATGGTTCTGGATGATAAAGCTCAGGGAGTCTCAGGTGGACCCTGGAAAAAGGCTTTATTGCCATCAGCTATGGCCTGATTGCATCAAAACCCAGCTTTATTGACTACAAAATGCAGTGTGGACTGGAACAGCCCCTTCATGCAGCCAGCACACAGGCAGCAGGGCAGTCGTAAGGAAACTTTGAGGAAAGACCGTTTTGATAATAAAAAAAAAAAAAGTGGTTGTGGAAATGTTTACTCGTTACTACAATGCCAGTGCCATCTCCTCAAGACGTCTGCGGCCCCGGAGTGACGGCAGGGACGTGCTGACAGTCACAAGGTCAGAAAAAGAGATTTTCAACATCAGTGCCAGTGAGTGCTGCTCAGCTGCAGACGCCTCCAGAGGATGACAGCTAAAAAAGATAACGGCTCCGGTTCTCTTGGATTTGAGATGACAGCAGCAGATTTGTCAACTACGCCGGGCACAGCTCATGAAATAGGAAACATGTGGCAGTGTCCACAGGACGCTGGTGTGGCTGACAGGCTCATGACACAGCTAAAGAACTAAACTGTGGCTGTGGACACTTTCCATACAGTATCAACTACTGTCTACCAAAGAACTAGTCTGATGAAACATCTGGAGATTATCCCAGCTGACAGAAGACATGCAGCTGTGAGCATCATGAAGGACACTCTGACAAGGTGGTCAGCTCCTTCTACAGGGTCAGATGGGATATGTGATCCCTCCATGGTGATCTGGTCTTCTTGCAGTCCTGTGAGCCTGGCAGGGCCGTTGCTAGGAATTCTGGGCCCCTGAAAGAATACTAAAGTGGGCCCCTACCCCCTGACTTTTCCTTTTTTTTTTCTTAGACTACGTATGTATCATCATTTTTTATTTAGCCTACTTTGTTTTGATGCTAATACAGCATTACTATGAGTATTAGTCAGGGTCTTATGCAGAATAAATCAGTCATACAAAGATTAGACTACTGGGGTTTTTTGTGGGCCCTACTGGTCGCTGGGCCCGTAGAATTATCATCACCCTCCTCCCCTATACAACAACGCTGAGCCTGGGGAACCTTTGATGGAGGCATCCAAACCAGATCAAAGCTCCTCACAGACACAGACTGGATTACAACTGAGCCAAAGACCTTCAGTTTTAGTGGATCAGGAATCAAACAGACCCGGCCAGTGATTATACAGTAATTGTTAAAAACTAGCAGTTTTACCAGCAGCTGGAATATGCACAGAGATGTTCTCATCTCCATAACATATCAGGTGTAAAACTAGATTAAATGCAACACTGACACATGATTACAATATGATGTCACAGGAAGCAGAAAAACCACAGATTTCTCTGGTTTGAGAATCAATTGAACTGTACGCACTATGCAATAATATAAGAGCAATACTCAAATCAAAGAAATAATGTTTGAGCCATTTTTAGACAGTTTGTTATGGAAAAGTTGCATTCTATAACTTTGAGTCAGACTTTCCTTGAAGAGTCCATTAATGTGAACATCCCCCTTTCTTTCCCTCTTCCTTCTTGAACCACTTTGGACTTTCAGCCTTACTTCTGCACTTGGCACCACTTTATCAGAATGCCATTTGCAGTGCCAGGCAGCCTTGAAGGCATCGGCATGTGTAGTCTAATGCAGCAGAGAGGACTGGGAAGATAATGCACTGTACTGTTATTGTCCCGGACTGTAAAAAGAGATGCAAACTGTTACATGACGAAGCCATCCTGTGACAGATTTGCTTATGCTTGCACTTGCACATCCTGTACGATGAGAGTAAATGGGGTAATTTACATGAAATTCACAATAGCAGGGAACTGGGGGAAGGTGATTTTTTTTTGTTCAGCTTAGTCACCGATGCCTCAGCGGCAATTGGCGAATTGCATCTGGAAGCACCGTCCACACTGTAGTCTGAGCAGGCAGTTAGCCAGGATACAGTGATTCATGCTCGGTGAGGGGACTTCACAGCAGTGGATAATCTCTTGAAGTACACAAAACCACTGGAGCGTGGTTATCAGGACGGAGCGCTGCTGTCACTGGAGAAGCTGCTCATGGAAGTCCCCTGACAGACTGGTCTGCATGTAGTTTTTCCATTTGTGTGGAGAATTTACGTAATATTATGAATCTGCAGGGAGTGAGTGGAGGTATTAATATTCATCACCATCAAACTATCACAGAGCATTCGTTTCCAGGGAAGCTTTTCTAAGAGGTCTTTGTTGTATTTTGTCTATCAGAGCTGCCACAGGTGGAGTGTTTGGCCCCGGCCTGCCGGCTGTCACCACACTTTGTTTGGCTTCTTTTGACTAAAACAACTAAATAACCAAAGAGAAATTATGAAAAATAAAATAAAAAACACAGAGGTTGCCATGGCCTCCAGTTCTCAAGTGATCATAACCTCAACACCTTTCTTTGTTTGATAAATCAATCTGTTCACAGTTAGTGGTCAGTGCTTCATATGCATCTCTCCTGAGAGAGGTTCAGAGATATATTATACACCACACACTGAAAAATATAAAACTCTCTTTCGCACCAGGAGGAATAACCGTACTCCCTCGCTCCCATCAACACACCGGCTCTCCCACTGAGCATAATTAGCACAAAAGGAAACTGAAATCCTGGAGGAGACGTCAACTCTGCTGCACGTGTCCAACATCATTTACAACAGTCTCAGTGCACCAGTCTCTATATGTAGTGTGCAGGTGTGTGCAGAGGAATTCAATAAAAAGGTATTAAGTTCAAAACGATACTCACTACTACATGGATATCAACAATTACAGTGACAAACTTTTGCAGGGGTGTCAAACTGCGCAATTTGATCTCACACGGGCTGGACCGGTATAATATGAGCATAATAACCCGATCTCTCAATTGTTCTCTTTGTTTTAGTGCAAAGAAGTACATTATTAAGATCTTTACATTAAAGGTACATTGCAACTCAATCGTATTTTTCATGCTGCATTCATGTGAAATTGGGCAGACGGCAGACGGACAACAGCCGCTGCACGTAACGGCATAAACAAGCCTCTATGTAAACAAGTGGTCTGTCAGCACGAGGCAAAACAATACACGTGACAATATGTTGTCATGGCGATGTCGTATTGTTTACCTGACCCACGTTTTACCGGCTTTCTCCCGATTTCTGTGACTAAAATGACATCTGGTTTGTGACAAAATAATCGATTTTCGTGAATAGATAACAGGAGAAGTTACACAATGTCCCTTTAAATAAATTACATAAAATTACATTAAATGTTGTTGTGTGGTAGAGAGAAAGAGGGTTTCACACCCTGTAACTAAAATTCATAGTACAGTAATCCAAACCACCCACCCAACGATCATTTTAAACATGGCTGGTGTCAGTACTGGAGGCAAAAACAGTGTCTGCAGTGTCTCTAATATTAGGTTTTATCCTGTGAATGCAAACATGAAATCTCCTGTGTAGCTAAGGAAACTGAGGACTAGTCATGTGTTGCGAACTGATGAAGCCCCTTGGATAAGAGGCTTCCTAGACAAATACAAGTCCAGTTGCCTTCCATTCAATTTGTTGAATGGAAGATAACACTGACTTGGATGGGAATATCCATAGATTTTTATAAAAATGTATTTTTTCATAATTCTCTCCCTGTTTGAATCTGTCATGAATATGTAAACAGAATCCCAGTTGGACGTGTACTGTATGCTCATTAGATGGTCTCTCCTGCTAAAATCCTCCGGTGTGCCCCAGTCCTCCTGACCTCTGATGATAGAAACATGAGTTTGAATGGACACCATGGTAAAATCAGGTTCCTCCTTCAGAAAGCTCACAAGTAAATGCATTTAAAGCTGCTGAGTGAAATGTGAGTGATGTAAAGAAGTGGTGATAATAGCATTGAATTTCATGACAAGTCCACTTAGCAGCTCCACTCAGCACCCCTTTCTCCTGGCTGAGATTAAACAGCTTCCCCTCAGTCTTCCTGCTCTAATGTGGTTAAGCTGTGACTCACCCACTTCTGCTGGCTAGATTTGGCTGAGCAGAGACTCCAAAGGCACCATGAACCCCCCCACTCCCCCACCCTCCTCCCCTCCATCCACTTATTCTCTGTAGCACCCACGCTACACCCTCCGTGCACCCATGTCGCAGCTGAATAGAAGGAGGAAGGACAGTAAATGGGGACATTTGTCTAGGTGACATCCCCATCAGTATCCTTGGGGACACGCTCCCTGAGCAGAACGCTCCCCCACATTTCACATGAAACATTGTTTGTGTCCCTCTTGGATCCGCGCCGTTTGGCTTACATCGGGACTTTCTTGTGTATGAGCAGATAAAAAGAAGCAAATCCTTTGACTGAAGTCAGCTGTGAATCCTAAAACAGCAGACGATGATGACGATCAGGCCTGTTCAACAAATGATCCCTTCACCCTGTCTGCACTTTGTTTTGTTTCTCCATAACCACACTGAGGCATGGAGGCACAGCAGAGGGAGTACAAAGACAAAGGAATGCTTGAATGCTTAATTGCTTTTACTGGAAGAGATGTTTCTTTCTTTTTTTCCTCAGGCTTTTGGAAAATGCTCATCACTCTGACTCAAAAAGCTAATTACTGATCTCATGTGGATGATTAAAGAGAGAAGAAATACTCATGTATTAGAGGTAAAACCCACAAATTCAGCAATTAGATCACTGCAGAGAAAGATTAAAGTTTCAGCTGTTTTCCACTCTCAAAGGTGTAATACATGTCACGGGAAAGATGCTGACTAAAGCCTGGAATTTCATGACTTATCACTTACAGTTAAATAGCTACCTATATGTTCTGTTGTCAGAATGTAATCATTTCTCCAGTTGTACCTTGGGTTTCCATCACAGCTCTGTAGTCTTCAAGCAGACACACCGTGCCCTGTGGAGTCACCACTTAAACTGATTTGTATGTATATGGACTGCAGGAGGAAGCTGGAGAGCCCAGATAGAACCCACGCACTGGCTGTGAGGCAACAGAGCCAACCACTGCATCACCCCGCTGTAAACTAGAAACTAGTCTCTACATGCAGGAACTGGCAGCTGGTAACATCTGGAGCTGTGACTGGGAGGAATCCAGCTGGTACCTGGATCTGGTAGCCGGGTTACGAGCCGTCAGAACACCTCACTCAGTCACATAGCATATCAATATCAATCACAGTAACTGAAGTCATAAAATTAATGTAGTTATTGACCTGGTATTAAAGGTCCAGTGTGTAAAATGGGGGGTAAAAATCGTGACATCCAGCGTTCAGATTCTAGATCGCAGCTCTCACTCACTCGCTTGCACTCACCCCTCCCGTCGGCAAAGTGACGGTGGCCTCCGAGGACAAAAAACCTGTTTACCAGGATCAACTTGTACTTGTGCTTAGGAACGTGCGTAAATATAAGCACAACTCTGACCATGCGTACACACAAAATCTAGTGGTAGAACAGTGAAACTACAAATAGAACCCAGTGGAGGAGTCACAGTGTTCAGCAATCTCAAACTTCACACATGTTCCCTGTTTCCTAATTTAAAAAAATTCTCAATTAGTAAGTTTTAGACATTTTGAATGATTGGTGTGACAAGCTATAAAAGTATTCAGGTAGATTTGTGTCTTTATTATTCAATAAAAAAAAATATTTTCAATTAAAAAAACACCTTTTTTCTTTGATTGAAGTGAAGGTTTTTTTGATTGAAGTGAAGGTTTTTTTAATTGAAAATATATTTTTTGATTGAAGAATAAAGACACAAATCTACCTTCATATAAAAGACAGCTTTTTTATTTTATTTCTCAGTGATCTTTCCTCTGACCCAACAGAATTAACAGCAGTTGTTGTTTGTTTTGTGTTTGTTGTTTCTCCATACGCAGCATTTTTTCTTTTGTTGGTCACACCTGCAGCATTTAATGTTCCAAACAGTATTTTTTGGTTTGATTGAACTTCTCCTACAAGTACCTCTATCTCGGTATCAGAGAAACTCCTCTTCTCCGCCCTCTTTGCCATGATTTTGGTGTGGGGAAAAAAATCCATTGACGCATTATTAAAGGGATTGTTGCTACCATATATAGTCAATTGGAGGGCACCGTTGATAAATGAGGCCCCAGGACTGTGACGACTGGGAGTATTTCAGGAGCATGGAGCGATGAGGTGAAGATCTAAACTATTTTATGTCTGCTGTTTCCACCTTTATTTATGAACACGAAACTCTTGAAACGTGCTCTTTGGTTGGCTGGATTTTCCATTTGGGCTGCCGTACAAACATGGCAGCACAAGATGGCAACACTCTCTAAAGCAAGACCCTTGCTATGAAAGAGCCCACATGGAAAGAACCTATAGGTTTTAATACAGGTTTGAATATATGTGACATACATAAAATTGGCCGTTTTCATATACGCATATATATATGGTGCATGGTGTATGAAAACGGCAAATTTTATGTATGTCACATTCAAACCTATATTAAAACCTATAGGTTCTTTCCATGTGGGAGGCTACGAAAACCAAGCAGATTTTATTTTATAGCGATTATACACTTACACAAATACTGTATATTCATGGGTATCAAATTTTGTCAATCTTGACTAATATTACACACCGGACCTTTAATGGTTTGAGATTTACTGAAGCAAATTATCAAGTAAAACAATGTTTAGATATATATTTATTAATACTGAGATTCATTTTTGCAGTGTACAGAAGGGACAGGTGCTTCCTGACTGTATAGCAGTTTAAGTAGAAGAGCTTGAATCTCTATTCATCACCTGACCTCCCTCTGAGGGTCCTGACTTCAAAGCCCAGCAGGCTGACCACGGCCTCATGCTGGGAACATGCGCCGGTTGCCCAAGGGCATCTCCCAGCAGTCCACAGAAAGGCTGCTGCCGCGCTGCCACTGATCAAGAGCGCATTTAAAGACAATAACAAGAAGGACACGAGGAAGTAGCCTTTGATGTGCTGAGTGCTGGTGCTGTATGTATTACTGTTAGCACGGACTTTCACTGATTAGCCGAACATTGAGCCACGCTCTGCAGAATTAATTCACCGATGGAAGCTCAGTCGTGTTTCTTTATGGGTTCAGACAGAGCATCCTGAGCACTTTCCCTACATGAAAACATGATTTGGTTTGGATGAACGGGTGCTAATTAATATCAAATATGCCTTTACCCTCTGCCACACCGTTTGTCCCCTTTCACCCTTTCTTTTTTTAATCTCAACATTCTGACCTTTGACCTCAAAAGGCAGGAGCCTGACAGGATCATCAGACACCGGCACGTGTCTGAGTGTCAGAGGTGAAGCCTCATGGGAGACGGTCCCAGTCAACGTCAGGACACCCCAGACAAAACAATTTGTCACAGTAACTGACTCTGACAAGGCCCAGAGCCCAATCAGCCTCTACTGATTGCTTGGTTTGACTGTCGATATGTTCAGAGATGTGTTTTAAATTCACACTTTATAAAATCTTAACTCTGATTATGCCTGCTATATGATAATGGATAAATGTTTCTTCAAGTGATTTGGTGTGGGCTGTGTGGGGTATGTATCCATAGTGGATTCAGATCATCACTTCAGAGGAGCTGAGTGATGAGCTGCTGTGGGTGAGGTCAGCAGAGAATATGACTTCTGGCCACCTTAAAAAATACCTACAGGATGCTGAAGGGTGGTTTTGAAGCAGACTAGTCTCTGGCTCCCAGCTGGTCCAGACATGGAGAGTTTGTGTGTCTGTAGAGCAGAAACTTTGGCACATGACAGTTTGTTTCCTGCATACACTCACCCACCTGTCACTCAAAGCAGTCTCGCCTTCAATTATTCATAACTTAATAAAAACAAGTTATATAAAAACTCACTCCTCGCTGTGTGATGAAGGAGGACACTAGCCATGGAGACTAGGCTGTACTAGGCTGTAAACACACTTATTTCCTGCTATAATTCAGGATATTTCAAACTGGGGACTCACTCACTGTTAGAGTGGAGCTCTACTGGTCAATAGAGGAACTGCAGTTTTTGGTACTTCAGTGTTGGGCTCATTTTTATACCACTTATCCTCAGGGAGGGGGGATCCAATCCAAGCTCACATAGGGTGCTGTGCCACCCACTGTGAAATGTAGACAACAATTCCCTTTAAAAAATTAGGTCAAGTAAAACAACAACAAAATAACAAAACAAAACTTTAAATTAATGGAGAAAAAAACTACAGTGATTGATGTGGAAAATTGAGTTACTCCAAATCCGCAGCAGTGATAACTGACATCAAAAGGAACTAATATCATCATACAAAGAGCCCAATCTGCTCTCACATGGGATGCGTTTCAGTTTGCTGCCTCCACCCTTACACACACACGCACACATACACACATCCTTGTAATGCTATCTTTGTGAGGACACTCATTGACATAATGCATTCCCTAGCCCCTTACCCTAACCTTAACCATCCAAAACAAATGCCTAACCTTAACCATTACTCTTAACCTAATTTAAACCTAATTATAACCTAAAGTCTTACCCCAAGTCAAACAGCCCTTGGAAAAAGTGAGCACTGGCCAAAATGTCCTCACTTCCCAAAAATGTCCTCACTCTGTTGGTTAAAAACTCTTCCCGGTCCTCACAACGTAGTAAGTACAAGAACACACACACACACTCAGATAAATAGAGAGAGAGAGACGCTGGCTTCAGTAATATAAGGGTGATAGCACAAGTGAGAGGCTGTGCTGTCCCAGGGGTCTGAGCGAGCACACTGCAGTGCCATCACATCCCCTAATCATCTGTCACCCCTGAAGACACACACGGCCTGTGTGCAGCACATCGGCTCAGAGAGCTTTAGCTCTTCTTCGGAGTGTTGAAAATTAGTTACGCTCGAGTTACTGATTATATTTTTCTGTTAACGTGATACTGAATGATTGTGAGTGTTGTTATTTGATCAGGTTCATCTCAACATCCAAACCCTGCCATGATGCCATCTGTAATGTGCCATGGCAGTTTGCCCCCCATCTGAGGCTGTAAAAGCTAACGGTCATCTCTGTGAAGGACACCAACGTAAAACACAACGGAGATGGCTTTAAAATGTCTAAACGCCACACGGTAATGAATATGTTTACAGGCCTATAAACTCATGGGGTAATCTTTACTGCAGCTGCCTGTCGTCAGTGAGAGCAGTGTGTGTGCTTGTGAGAGTTCTACACACTAACCACTGCTATAAATATCCCACCGAGCTGAAGGAAGAAGAGGCACCATTAGAGCTAGCGGGGGTACTGCTGGTGACATATAGATATATATAAATATGTATATATAGAGAAAGAGAGTTTATTTTGACTCACAGTATATGACTTTCCCCATAGTTTTCATCAGCAGTGATTCTGATTTTGTTATTCCACAAGACAAAAATATAAATCTAACATGCTGCCTGGACTGGGTGTGTTACTGTAGACCAGTGGTTCCCAACCTTTTCTGACTTGTGACCCCATTTTGACATCACACATTTCTGGCGACCCTGTCAATCAAGATGCGCCAGCTCAGATATTTTTATATGCTGCATTTTATTTGAACTCGATTTAAATTTGAGAAAGTGAAAGTACAGAATACAGTTGTTTAGGATTGTGTGTGGTGTTTTTAATCATAATTTTAAAAAAGAATAATAATTTTTTGAAAAAATATTTTTATCAGTATTTTTTTTTTGACATTTCAGGCGACCCCATTTGAATTCCAGGCGACCCCACATGGGGTCCCGACCCCAACGATGAGAAACACTGCTGTAGACTGTTCTATAGCCAAGAATCCTGATTGCCAAATTTGTGCATCAAAAAATCCATACAGTCTTCAGCAACCCTCAGTCATTCATGTGCCTGTCATTCATTCTTTGAGAGCGTGCAGGGTGCTGCCTCCTCCAACACTGGGCTCACACATGTAATCAGTAATCAACCTCTTGACACAACCTGAGCCACCGCTGCATCATGGCTGTGGACAGGAGGATACATGTTGTCCCCACTAGGGATGGATGTAATTCCAAATTGAACCATTCAAGTTACTTTTTACAACCCTTTGATTCAACTTTTGTGTGTTTGTTTTGTTTGTACTGTTTATTTCGAATATGAATATAATAAAATAAAAGGCTTCCCGATTTGCTACTGAACAAATTATTGTCCAACACAATATAGAAATGAGCATTGAGGAAGCAAAAAAATAAAATACAATTAAATAAAACAAAGAAAAAGGAAAATAAGTGACATATTCGAAAAGGAGTGAGAAGAAGCATACAGTAGCACCCCAACTCAATAGAGCCCAAAGGAGGAGCAGATGTTGGTTCATATGATTATAATTATAAAAACACACTGTACTGACACACGCATTATTACCACAGTCTCCTTCTGAAACAGATTGTGTCTCTTTTCCCCTTTGCTGCTGTTATGGTTACTCCAACAACTAGATGTCACCTAGCAACAAAATGTAACTATGAGTCATAATAACCTGCTTAACGCACAACCTATGGGCTCATGTCTTGTGGATTGACATGGTGCAGAACTGTGGGCGAGGTAAACCCAACTACATTTACTGAAGGTAATATTATCACTAACACTACCACAGAAACTTCATATAAGATAAATAAACTCTCAGATCTAAGCTCCTTTAAGCCTAGGTGTTATTCTCCACTTAAAAACAAATCTATTTATACTGTTAAGTCAGCCCCTAGATGATAACTCACACTGTCTGAGGGCAAAGAAAGGTCAGGCAGAAGTGGAAAAACACTAAACTACTGCACAGGTTCTTTTTTACTGACACAAAGGAACTACTTTCATCTTTTATTAATAAGAAAGTAAAAGATGTGAGAAAGAATTTTTTTTTCAAATAACTGTGAAATGTTTTTGTCATTTTTGTGAACAAGGTCACCAAGATAAGACACAACGTGTTGAAGCACTCTGTTCTAAAGTATGTGATGACTACAGAATGGTTAAAGTCAGAGGAAGGTTGTGGTTGTGGCAAATAAACTATTAATACATCAAGAACAATCACACAGGTGATTCAACCAATAGAAGTGCTTCCTACAGCTGCATATTGGACCTCAGCTGTGTATTAATACATGTTCATGGTTTAGCCTGCATCATCTAAAGTGAGAACATATTGATATGTGGGGAATGAGTCCATGCTACAGATCTCAGTCATGATAAACCAGGATGGTCCTGGCCTCAGACTCACCGGTGGTCTAGTCTGTCTGTTCCCCTGGAGACACAGTGATGCATCAACTACTTGATTTACAGTCAGCTGTGCGGGAAGCAGCCAGGTGTGTGTGTTTTAACTCTGCTAGGGGGGTGATTGTTGTCTCAAGCAATCAGGCATAAAGAGAGGTGATTAAATCGCTGACACAACGTGTCATGTTTAATAACGGAAGCTGGTTATTGGATGGATTTTATGAATGTCTTTGCACAATTAATGGGGAGACTTCAGACTTTTTTTCTTAGATCATTTAACCTTGAGACTTGAAGCCTTCGTGATGGAAGATGAATATTGAAGTAAGAGGCATTGGTCTAATTTCTGAAAACACCATAATCCCATTTAATCTGATGCTTCACACAATTTTAATCATGAGCATTCATAACCCTGAGGAGAGTTTACAAAGACCTCAGGTGAGTTGAGATTCTTGAGACGTTGTTTAGACCATGTAAAAAGAATGGACGTAGCACCCGTGACGTCACCCATTGGTTTGGGGGAGTCTGTTTTGTGATCCTACTACGGAGATTTGAACTGCACCATCTTGGATTTTAGTGGGAGTCTACTTTCCATTTTATGGAGGAGGTGCGGCGGTTAGCCGGCTGAGAACCCGCCCACTGAACTCGAAGCAACCAGCTAACTGCTGGTAACTGTCTGTGAACCTGTCACTCAGCGTAACCACGCCCCCATTTATGTCAGATTTTAAGCCTAAACAATACTAAAATGGTTGTGGTACAAAAATAATGTACTGACTCTAGGCAATCGTACCATGCCCAAGCACATGCCCCCTAAAGTCTGGATTATTTGGCTCGGTATTTGTGCTTCAGCACAGTATCAAACAACTGCATCCTAACTTGGGCTTGGATTCCCTTTGAATCAGCTGTGCTCAGGTCTTATGCGATCAAATCTTGTACAAATGAAAGAAAGGTCTTTACACGTTATTAAGACGTGTGAGATTTTACACATAAAATCATTCGGGGGCTTCTTAACCTGCGCTGAACCCTGATGCTGTCCTCACGGGTACTCAGGTTATCTGGGATGGGGTCTGAGTCAATCTTCTAACACAGAGGACGTCTCACAAAGTTGAAATGTGCCATTCAGCAGGCAGGAACTATTCAATAACAGATATGGATTCAGTTGTATGACTCAGCAGGTGTCTCATCTGATTGACTGAAACCTGCTTAAAGCAGTAGTGTGATGTGGACGGTGATGGTGACACGGACCAATCAGCTCCATTAGTTCTATCACAGACTGCAGGTGATTCTGCTCTATTTGATACAAGCAACTACAAATTAAACTGTGCTGCTTTGATACTTTGATACAAAGTCACATCTGACTCATGATAAATGAAATATGAATCACAGCAGAGAAACAGTGTGTGTGTGTGTTTGTATGTGTGTGCAGTCATACCTAACAACCTTTCCTGTGATTCAGCCTCGGACCAAACACACTGATGAAATTCACTTAACCTCTCTTCCCACTTTTAGCCGTCCACATTACTCTATGTTCTTCACTCCCACTCCGAGGCTGAGCTTCTCTCTGAGGGCCCAGCATGCCATCCTCCTCTGTGATCATCCACTCACCTTGACTATGCTTTTATCTCAGTGTCTTGAAGTTTTTGATCTAATCTCTTGCTTGCCAATATAGTTAGACATGCAGCAGCTCTATTTAACCTCTTCATGTAGCTGTCGGATTTTTTTTTTACAGCTCTCAGGACACATGAATCTTCTCCCATCAGCTGATGTCACTTTTGATTTTTTGCCAACAACTCTCTTATCTTATTACTTTACACAGTGAAAAGCTTGCTGTCTGCAAATTGGGGCGTTATATTACTGCTCGCCCAATGAGGCAAGTGTGCTTTTAAATGTAATTACTCAAATGAGATGACCACCTTCATTTGCATCCGGTGAGCACTGGCTCAGCCAAGGGCAGAGAAAGCATTGGCACATTTGAATCCAAATGTTCTTCCTGTGAACACTTCTCACTACAACAAGTGAGCAGTGTGATAAAACAGGGCTGGCTGGCTGGCTGGCCCACCTTGCAATGCTTTCTGGGAAACAGGAGCCAGAGTGATGTCGACAGGTTGTTGCGTCAGAATGGAGAAGGCTGGAAAACCTCAGCACCAAGGACAGCTCCACAAGAAGACTGGAGAAATACAGCACTGCTCATTCTGGGTGAAGGAGGTGACCTGTTTCCCTTAGAATTACTCTAAAAACTTTATAAAAGCTGCACCAAATGTTATTAAAGGGACATTGTGTAACTTCTCCTGTTATCTATTCACGAAAATCGATTATTTTGTTCAAAAGTATGTTTTTCATTAATCAGTAATCACCCCCGTCAACAAACTGAAGTGTTCCGGTAAGCTCTGAATTTGCCGTTCATATCATTCATATCTACATGGAGCGGGTAAGTGTTTTTACGTTCAGTGGCAGCGTGACGGTAGGAAACCACGGAAACTCACCGGAGACACCGGAGCTGTCGGCTCAGGTCGAGGTGGCGTCTGTGAAAAGTCACCGCGGTAACGCAGTGAGGAGGAATGGAGCGTTACACTGATGCTGCATTCACCTGCAGTCGGGCAGACGGCCGTCGGTAACAAACCAGATGTCATTTTAGTCACAGAAGTCCAGAGAAAGCCGGTAAAACGTGGGTCAGGTAAACAATACGACATCGCCATGACAACATATTGTCACGTGTATTGTTTTGCCTTTTGCTGACGGATGACTTGTTTACATAGAGGCTTGTTTATGCCGTTACGTGCAGCGGCTGTCGTCCGTCTGCCCAATTTCACGTGAATGCAGCATGAAAAATACGATTGAATTGCTTGCGATATACAACCGCAACGCTAGATGGGAGTAATTCCTACACAATGTACCTTTAAGCAATGCAATGCTACTGTTTCAAGAGTCAATGGAGGTTCTCCTCTTTTTGGCAATTTATTATGTAATAACCCACTCAACTGAGGATTTCTCATGATGTGACTGACTGAGTGTAACATGTAATACTGCCAAAGAATAATCTAAAATTCCCCAACTTCAGCCTGTTCAACTAAACAACAGTCCTTTTATTCAAAGACATAAAGCAGGTTGTTGTTCATTACAGTACATGTAAATAAGCCATTCGCTATCAACTCCAGTTGAGCAGTGCAACACAGAACAGATTTGCATATATGAATCATGTTTTTCCCAAATGAGTGCCATCACAAACTGCTGTAGCTCTGTTTGCCCAGAATTACTAAGCCAACAATCCAAGTAGGCGAAGCCGTGCTGTTTGGCTCAAGGACACTTCAGTGGTGTTGTTCTTTTCTACCTTGCTCCACCTTGCTCACCCAGACACGGCGGTGCACTCCAATCAGCGCTGCGAGTGTCATGTTCGATCAATGGCTTTTCAGAATTAGGAAGTGTTGGACGAAATGCGAGAGCTGTGATGTTGCTGGAAGTGAGACTTCACTACATCAGAAGTGGGATGTCAGCAGTAACTGCTAATTGCCGTTCTCAGATTAGGGCATTCACTCCTTCCTGACAAGCAGCAGATTTAATTGCTCCATTAGCTGCAACTAAAATATCTCAAAAGATTTACAGTGATTTTAGAGCATGGAGCCAACATGGCCATAAATCTGCACAGAGCAGGTTGGTATGAGGGTTCAGACTGCAAAAAAGGAAAAACATCTTAACCACAAGTTAGTATTTTGCACTGTACAGCGTGTCTACACCACTTTCCCTTATATTCTCCACTATAGATTTTCACCAGCTCCTTCTCTCGGCGCTTTGTGGGTTTGGAGGACTGGTCTGTAACAAGATGAAACTTTAATGATCCCTGGGGAGGGGAGCTGGGCTGTACAGCAGAAACAAAAATGAAAACCACATACATACGTAGAATGCATGCAGTCTTTGATGAGGCTTTGACAAATCTGGACCAGTGATACTCCTCCAACAAGCAGGAGCAACGCTGCCTCCATGAATAATTTAAATATATGAATCTGATAGGGTTTGGGAATTAGCTGGAGATCAATCTGCTGAATACACACATACAGTACACATTCACAAGATGCCTAATTATTTTGGGAGACACATTCTCGGCCAAAAATGAAGATCAAAAAAGAGTGGCTAATTATCATTTAATCCCATTGGTCACAATAGAGACCATGAAAACAGTTTCACTTATATGGCTCCAAAAATCCAACTGAATGTTTTTATCAATGCATTTCCAGCAAATGTTGAAATCAAAAGGAAACTCAATGACAACTTTGCAGTGTTACATGTTTAGTACTTTTACCAAAAAAAATGGTTGATTATTCCAAAGTGTTACTGAGGATTGTGATATTTCCCGCTCTGGGAGAAATTGTGATCACTCACTCACCAGTCCCATCTCACCAGGCCCGTTGCTGCTTCAGTGTCCTGCTCTACCAGCACACTCCCTCCTTCATTTGTTACCGTGTCGTCATTTAGAATAGACATTTTAATGTTGTCTTCTTTAGCTGCGTTCAAGACAACTCGGAAGTTGGAAAAAAACGACTTGACGTCACAACAACATCAAAACATGGCAGCCCTCGTCTTAAACAGTTAGAATTTAGAAATTTTAAGTTATTTGTTGAGGTTTTAATGCATATTTTTGCAGTAGAAATGAAATACATTTATATCAACCTATGATAGTTCTATCGTCTGAAATTGTGGTCCTCGTATGTGATGGAAATAACGTTTAACTGTTATCAAGGCCACAACATTATATGTGCGCTCGTCTGCGGTGTCTCCTCTCCTCTTCATTTGCCTCCAAAATAAACATAATTTGCTGCTGCATATATTTTTCGTATTAAGCTATGAGCCACAAAATGCCAAACTTCCTTCGGGTATCCATGTTTTTTCTCTTCCGAATTCCTGCAATGATGTCGGAAGTCGGAAATTTCCGAGTTGGGAATTCCGACCTCCGAATTGTAATGAACGCACCATTTATCCTAGTGACGTTTTTCATCAGTTACTTCCATTATGGCCTATGTGACCATTAGGACACTGATTCATCAGAAATCAAGAACCAGAATGTCTGAAAAGATGGAATAAGTGGATTGACCATATAAATAAATAAAACTGAAGAGTCCAGCTCTGAAGAAATGTTTAGTAGGTCTCTGAAGAGAATGTACTGTATATATATGAGTGCATGCACGTGTATGTATATATTTTTGTTTTATCTTATGCTTTTTTAATTTTTCATTGTCCCACCCTTCTTTTTTCCCTTAATTATTATTCTTTTTTTTTTACATTTTTATTTTTATTTTTCCTGTTACCTTGAACCTTTTCATTTCTTTGATGTCTCTCACTAAAAATTGCATACATTTTGTGGGATCGCTCCAAAGGCTAAAAAGATGTGTAATGGAACATGCAACTTGTGCAATCCTGCAATAAAGTATTTTAAAAAAAGGACACTGATTCATGTGAATGTTTCCCAATCACCTCAATGATCAACCACGACCTCGACCGTACAAAACACACCCCTGTTGCATTGCAAAGGATCGCATCATTTGAACGTTACTGTAGTTGTGAATTGCAGCAGACATGGTGTCTGAATCCTTAGGAATTCTGTTCATATTGGATGTCTCTTCTTCTCATACCTGACATCAACACCAACACTCAGCGTGAGAGCAGAGAAAGAGAGAGATAGAGAGAAGAAAGGCTTCGTGTCACGTCACAGAACTGCTATCAAGCAGTAGAAGAGACAGCCCACCTCAGGACGACAGGCAGCAGTGGAGCTGCATTGTGCCAAACCAGGAAGCCAGTGTGGTGACATAGCTGCTGTTCTGGAGCAACTTAACACACCATCCTGACACACTGTCACGGTGCAACCTCTGTTCAGAGGCTGCTTTGATCTTACTGTTGAGCTGGATTAATACTTGCACATCCATGTCATTGGTCTCTGTCACAGAAACTTTTTCATGTCTGTGAGACTCAGAGTGCATGTCTTTGCAGACATCTGCATCCAGCCAAAGTGTGTCACGTGCACACAAAAACAACACTGATACTGGACAGTCGCACAAAGTCTTGAAATACAGCGTTGCTTACTTCTTGTTTTTCAAAGCAGTTTTAAAATGGCTGATTTTGCTTTGTGTGTGTAACAAATACATTATCATGGCCCTTAAATATACTGCATTCAGATATGGGATAGGTACAGTAACACACACTACTGTTTAGACAAAACTCTGTGGGGAGGGTTGATAAAATCCTCTGGACTTCCCAGCACTGACCTTTAGCAGTAGACATACCAAGGTTCAGAATCAGCCACTGTGATGATAGTAAGCTGGTGTGAACAGCTGGGCGTCTGCTGACACTCATCAGGGAAACACACGTTAAAGCGTCTGAACAAAGGACGTGGATACTACTGATGTCTTCTTCTCCTGCCTCTAATGGAAGCGGTGTGATTTCAGCGCTGACGCTCTCTGCTGCAGCTGCCTCTCACCGCTCCCTGCAGACCGCCTGCTCAATTTCAAAGATAACTCCGACAAACCCTGACCTCAGCTCACCCACAGCCACTCAGGTATACACACAGTCGGGTCCAAATATACATACACACACACACACACACTAGGGCTGACCCAAAAAAATCAAAGCTTTGAAGCTTCGTTCGTTGCCATGGTAATCGATCATGAAGTCCGTGATCGATTGTTTTTT
Source organism: Trachurus japonicus (assembly GCF_045865225.1). NCBI lineage: Eukaryota > Metazoa > Chordata > Actinopteri > Carangiformes > Carangidae > Trachurus > Trachurus japonicus. The sequence goes on from NC_140924.1 coordinate 23,255,939, forward strand.
TTTTCTTCCTTTTTTCCTTTTTGACACCGATTCTCATCGGCAATTGTTACATTAAAATGAGTAGGTGACTTGGCATCCTGGAAACCTGCCTGATTTTGGGGATATGCAGTGTTTGCTTGCCATTACTTTCATTATTTCCGCCCCCCCCCCCCCCTCCCGTTCAGACGTTACGATCGCGCACCCCTCCGGCCGTCGAAGCTTCGATTAAAATCGATTTTATTTCCGGTAGGGTTTTGACTAAAACCCTAACCAACACTCATTTAACCCTCCTCTTGTTATCTTTCTGCTACCATCTCGTGTTACAGTCGGTTTTGACCCGAGTCTTAAATCAGCTATAAAATACACTAAAAACATTTTTTATTTCATCCAATTAGTTTCTCATCTCTAGGTTACGCTGTTGGGCTTCCTGGTCCATGAAAAGGTTGGTTTTGCACTTTTGATTTCAGTTTTGACTCCTTTTTTTTTTACCCTAACCCTTATTGTTCTTATTGTTATAACTGGGTCAAAACCGACCCTAACAACGCAAATGTCATGACTTTAACCAGAGCATTTTAGAATTTTGTGAGAATAAAAAAAAATGTGTTATTTTGTTTAAATAGAGGTTCCTGACAAAGTCAAAAAGCCTTGATGCTATAAACACATTTGTGTGGTACTTTTATACATTAAAAACCTAAAAACTTACAAACTTCAGCATTTCTGTGTCCACAGAGCTGACAGACCCCACAAGTATAGCTGCCTCTTGATTTTCAGACCCCCCACACACACACACACACACACACACACACCACACACACACACACACACACACACACACACACACACACACACACACACACACACACACACACACACACACACACACACACACACACACACACACACACACACACACACACACACAGTCTCTCTCCCTATCTGAGTGGCCTCTCCATCGCTCTGCCTCTCTTAGTTAGGGCTGAAGAGGCTATTTGTAGCCTTGAAATAAGAAGCCTTTCACAGTGCAGCTGACAGAGAGCAGCCATGAGGGAGGCTGCTGGATGGTCCAGTCTAAGAACAAGGTGAGAGGGCTGTGAGCCGACATGCCCGGAAGTGTCTGATTGGATTAGGACTCGGGTGGGAAGTGTGTTGGAGGAAATCGGTAAGAGGTGAAACGGCCGCAGCGCAGGACAGACGTGGCGTGGTGGAGGCCAGGCTGACATGCTACTGTAGCACACGGTGCAGGTGGAGAGGTAAAGGTAAAGGTAAAGGTAAAGGTAAAGGTGAAAGAGGAATTACATGATGTACTAGAAGGATATGTGCTCTGCTCCCAGTGGTAGTGCTGATGGATGGATGTCTGACAGCTCTTTCATCCCTCTATACCACTTTTCTGCCATTAGGGCTGCTTCATCCCGACAGTACTTCCTGTTTCTGGTCACTCTTTTAGCCTACATGTCTTCAAATTCACTCTAAATCATAAAACCTAAAAAGTGGCTTCAAACCTTTCTTATTGCTTGGTCTTGTTTAGTCTGTGAAGCCACCCACTGGTACCAGGACCTTCCACCTCACATCATCCTGTTTAGTAACTTCTACAGCTTCACATCAAAACATTCAAACTGATCCCTAATAGGCAGCGCTATCATGATGGTGAAATAGCTGCTTTGGGAGAAATGCTGCGTCTGGCCTCTTTTTAGGCAGAGTAAACAGAGAGCTAGGGTGTAGACTACAGACAGATCAGTCACAGCAGAGGCAGCGAGGCCTGGCTGGGAACCTGTGGAAAACACATCTCAGGAAAGCAACATTTCATCAAGGACAAAAACAAACAACTTTGTGGCGACATTTTTTCAGCTTGGTGACATTGGTTAGTAGCTAATTAGTTACAATAGCTCCTGGAACTTTTATTTACTTTCTCTGTGCTTCTCCATTTACCTCTTGGCTTTTAGTTAAGCATTGCACATGCCTTTTATTCTGTAAAGGGATGCTGAGGTGGTCAAATAAAGATCACAAATAAACCTAATGACGTTGCTAACAGTCACACAGCTAATGAGCTACTACAGCTTCCTGTCATTTGGACTCCAGGTATCTGATCTGTCCCCTCAGAGAAGAACTGTCCAGCAGATTCTCACTGGTCAACTGGAGAGTTAAAGGGATAGTTCAACATTTTGGCAAATTGGCCCATTGCCATAATCGCTATAGTCATAGCAGTAGGTTCGTTATATTTATTTGTCGGTGTAAGCTGTTTTTAGTGCCACCGAGCTGCTCAGAGCTATGCCACGGAGGCTAATGGGATTTCTTGGTTTCCCTCATCAAACTCATCGAATACAAAATCCAACAACTCCAAAACGCTCTGGTGGACAAGTTGTGACCTGCACATTCACCACGCTATGAGATAAAAGAGGTAAATACAGAGACTGCTTGCTGAAAAACTGTTCCTGAAGGCAACGTGCATCAGCGGTTTTGCATGAATTTACCTCTAAAACAACTGTGTCTCATAACGTTCCATTATTATCTCATAGTGTGGTGAATGTGCAGGTCACAACTTGTCCACCAGAACGTTTTGGAGTTGTTGGATTGTGTGTTTGATGAGGGAAACCAAGAAATCCCATTAGCCTCCGTAGTGTAGCTCTGAGCAGCTCATGACTCTGCTCCGCCGCTCTAAAAATAGCTTGCACCAACGAATAAAGGTAACGAACCTACTGCTATGACTATAGCGATTATAGCAATGAGCCAATTTGCCAAAATGTTGAACTATCCCTTTAACAGTATATGCAGGCTGCATGTTTCCTCTTCACTACTATCCAAACCTGGTCACACTGCATACGGCCAACCAACATGAAAGCCAGCTCTGAGTGTGAAATCTGAACATCCTACTGTATGATTGATGACCTGCTCTCCTTCTCTGACCACGCTGCACCCCTCTGATGTGAGAAACATCAAGTCAGACATGGTTCAGTACAGCACCTACATACAGGCCATGGCTGTCCTTCACCTCAACTGCTATGATGCCCTCCCTGTGAACCTCCCAGAACGCATGTCTGACTTTCAATCAATCTCAAAGGGCGCATCACTCCACCGCTCACTGACCTCCACCCTGTCCGCTCACATCAAGTGCAAGCCACCAATGCTGCCTGCAGACTGAGTCCCCGGTCTGTCTCCAGGGACTGTCGCCTGGCATTACCCAGCGGGGGAACCAGCTATCACATGCTTTCAGAGAAACAGTGTCTCTCTCTGTCTCTAACAGTCTCCTGTAAGACCAACTCCTGTCCTCACACCCTGTGTACTTCTATGCACTATGTCTTAATGCCCCGTCCCATTTCTCCCCCTTAAAACTTCCACATGGTTTGTAATTTCCCCTTGTTGAGGGAAGTGGCTGAAAATCTTTCCCTAAGGAAATGGGACGCCACTATATGCAAATTAGCGTAGTGAACGTAGCGAACGTGCTAACATACGTCACATGTTGACAATTCTACCGGTGGAGCGTGCTACTATTTTCATTCAGGAAAAATGTCGGTGGTTCCAGTTGTTGTGTTGCCTGTTGCGTTGGATGTGTTTGTTTATCTCCATCTAAACAATTTTTGTAATTAGTCATGGTTATCGTAAATTGGCAGGGCTAATACCGTTACCTGTTTAACTTTAATAACCGGTCCATGAAAAAAATATTTTTCCAGCGGATATCTTAGTTACAACATAACTGAGCTAACCAGAGTAGTTCCATGTCGTGTCTGACGACGGGAGGGTTTGGACAGTTGATGTCCTGATGTTAGCTTTAATACCGCCGTTAGCTTAGCTGCTGCCGTTACGTTGCTACCGCCGTTAGCTGTCCCTGTCAGCTGAGCCACTATGCTTTCTAGACACTGTGATTCCCCCAAACTGAATAAATACCACACATAGCAACACAAAACACACACACACGGAAATAGTAATGTTTCTTCAATCATTTCAGATTTGTCTAAACGGTGATCCGGTGTGAAAAACATGATATAAAGCCTAGCTATCATGGGTAATTTCATCTTCCACTTCGTTTTAGGCCCGCATCGGACCTCACTATATTTTGAGGGTTGATTATGAGGGCAAAATCGCACTCCCCCTTGCTCCCTACAGTAATGGACCCTACCCCTACACGAGAACGCGCAAAATATAGGGTTAGGGCAAAAATGTAGGGTTAGGGTAGGTATTGGGACGGGACCTAACCCCTTGGTCGCACTGCATGCGGAAGCTGAGCGCGCGCATTGCGCGCGGCTTATCGGGCGCTTGGGTGGTCGCACTGGGAGCGTAGTACTTCTCCTCTTCTCTCCGCGCCCGTCAGACATCGACTGCAGTCGCCCATACTCGTATTCACTCGGTTTTCCACACACACGTCATTTTAAACATGTGTGTGTGTCTCATGTGCAGACGCAACGGTCAAAATGTGTATGGACAAGCAACAACTTAGTAAATCATCATTTAATTATTTTATTTTGAAAATTGACCGGATTCTCTCGCCTTTTCTGTGCCCGACTTCCTGTCTGGTACGATCTGGTCTACCCAGCTTGACAGACGGCGCTCTCGGCGCTCACGGCTCGCGTGAAAAATAGAAATGAACCGATCTGAAGCGCTGCAGGCGCGCGCACTGCGCTCCAGAGCGCGAGATGTGCGACCAGGCAGACCAGTTAACATGTGCGCCGATCTGAAACTGCCTCCGCTCCAGGGCGCTGCGCTTCGGTTCCGCGTCCAGTGCGACCAGGCTGTTAGTCTATGTCTTATTCCATGTCTCAAAATAGCAGGTTGCCTATCCAGCTTTGTACTGATTGTACTGAGTTTGAGTGTTGTCACTCACCCGGGTAACAGTGTCTTCAAATGAATAGATCATTGTTTAATCATCTTTTTAACAATGAAAGGGATTTAGTTGAACAGACTATGATGAAACCATTAAAGCATGCCTACCATCCATACCATACAAGACTTAAGTGTAGGCAGCTGATTTTGCATTTAACACAGATGTCTATATAACAAGTCATTAAAGGGCTCATCAGCATGTCAGTGCTACATCTTCATCTTTGATCTCTGCGTATCTTTGACTTCAGTGTGCCGGGTGTCTCTCATCAAACACTCCTCCCCCTCCTCCATCATCCACGGCTTGTTTTAATTGGATTGCCTATTCTTTTTTTCCTCAATCACCTCCACCCACCCACCTCTGTGTTATTTAGGAGTCATCAGAGAGTTTGCTTGGGCCATCAAGGCCAGGGAGCGTGCCTTGGTCAGAGGCCAGACAAACTGGAGAATATTAAGAAAGCAGAGATTTATAGGCCACGGTGTAGTGCTGAAGGTTTAATAGACTGCAGGTGTACTGGGTTAGGGGATGACTGCTTCAGAGCACACACACACACACACACACATACACACACACACTTGAACTTTTGACTTGACAGATGCATTAACACTGGCTTTATGTCATTTTACATTATTCTGAGGTACAAACCAGCCTGTGTTATGCAGGTTTATAATAATGAAGGGTAACTATTCATATGTTTTTTTGTTTTTTTTTTGTCATGATCTTTACATGGAACTCGATGGACTTCCAAGACTTCAAGTTTTTAGGCTTAGACCCTGATAACTATTTTTTAAAGGGATAGTTCAACATTTTGGCTATAGTCATAGCAGTAGGTTTGTTACCTTTATTTGTCGGTGCAAGCTCCACCAGAGTGTTTTGGAGTTTTTGGATTGTGTACAGTATGTGATGAGTTTGATGGGGGAAACCAAGAAATCCCATTAGCCTCCGTAGCGTAGCTCTGAGCAGCTCGCAGCTTGGCTCCGCCGTTCTAAAAATAGCTTGCACCGACAAATAAAGGTAACAAACCTACTGCTATGACTATAGCGATTATGGCAATGGGCCAATTTGCCAAAATGTTGAACTATCCCTTTAAAGTGATATTGATATTGTTATGGAAAGATAAATCAGCTCAGGTTAAAAAACAGCAAAAGCTCTGCTTGATAAAGTTATTTGAAAAATAATCAAAACAGAGGTTATGGCAGCAATCTCAGCCTCTGCCTCCTCCCTGTCTCTGTGTTCCCTTCCATACTGTTGAAACTGCTTCATTATGTTATAATCAGAAGCTCTGTTTGATCTCCTACACTATTTCATGATGTCACCTGAAGCTGTCCTCTGATTTCATTTTGATTGGAGGAACCCTGGAAGCAGAACACACGCTGTGAGTTTAATGTGAGGATGTGAATATGAAGGTACACTAACAAAGATGCCAATTAGCACTATTAAAGAGACATTCCCAGGCACATGTCCATTCTCTCCGGTGTGCAACATCAATGTCCTTCATCAAAGTAAAAGCTGTGCACTGACAGATCACATGGGAGCAGATTTAAAATCATTCTGAGCATGTTCAAGAGAGGACAACAAGCTGCCAGAGTGTGAGAGTTATTACTGCAGAGGAAAAAGCAAGAGCTGCAGCAGAAGAGGTTGTCTGTCATAATTATCTTTTTCTTTTTGTGTCATCTGAACCGCTAAATTTAAACCATGTAAGGAATGGAAGTGTAATGAAGTTTAGCACTGTTCCTTCAGACTGGGAAATGTTGGAAGTGGTGGTCTGACAATCATTAGTGTCAGCATGTGTACGTTAAGTTTAGATTTATTAAAAAGGAGATATTCAACAGCTTGTCTATGAACTCAGTGATCTACTCACTGTGTTGCGTTCACATGTTATTTTTAACGTGTCCTTCACACCAAATGAAGACTAGAATGAAGAAGGCTCTATAAAGGATTACCATCCCACAAAATGGCTAAATGGGATTATAGGATTTCACAAACTAAACTGGAATGTGGACATTTCCCCATTCACTCTGATATTTTCTCCCATTCACTCTCTTCACTATTTTTTCCCTGTCCCTGTAAGGTCAGAGAAGTACAGAGTCTCCTCAACGATGAATGTGGTGACATCACACATCAGTGATATATGACACAAGAATTCATATGAATACTATATTATATATTGTTCATCTGAACAATATGGATGGAAGGCTGTCCAGGCATCATCAGTGATCAGTGATGAGTGAGTGGTGAGAAGTTAAACCACTGGAGGTGAGTGACTGAAGCAGAAATAAAATTTTGGGGGGGTTGTTCAATCACCCTTTGATTAACGTCAACTCTCTACTTCCAACTCTCGCTCTTCCTGTCATTCTGTGTCCCATCTATGTGTGTCTGCCTCCATCTCTTTTCATTCTGGATGAGTGGGAGTTATGGTAAAAGCGGTGACATTGAAGATTACATCTCTCAGATAGTGGCAAAGTGAATTAGCTGACACAGACTGATGGAGAGAGCAAAGAAATTGAGAGATTTTAAACAGAAAGGGGAAAAAAATCAAGGAAACCATATTGAAACCAAAACATCCTTGGCCTTAATACAGATTCAGCCAAATGAGATTTTTTTCACATACAGCTGAAGCGTTCTTGTTAAAAGTGACAACAATAAGATCAAAAAGGTTCAATCACCTTTGGGCTCATTATTAAAATAGTCATAAAAAATTAATATTCTGTTCACTATTACAAAAAGTAAAGCAGTGTAATTCATCAAGAAAGATACAAAAGGAAAGTCGTAATTTCAAATTTCATTGCTGCCACAACATCCAAGTAATATGTTTCTGACATTTCTTCCATGACAAAAGAAAATGATACAACCTGAACAAAGGCCCATGAAACCACAAGTGTCATTTTCATGTTTCTTTTCAAGGTGGAGATGAAGTTTCGTCTCAACAAATGTTCAAAACTAAATTTGTTCCTAAAAACCACAGTTCACATAAGAGCTTCGTCTCTGATGGTTTCTGCCTCGTCTTCATCGTCAGGACACTGACAGGTTCACACATGAGTGACAGTTGAGGAGTTGGGCTGTGATTGGTGTTTCTCCTGTGATGAACACTGTACGTATGGTTTATCACATTTTCAAAAAAAAAATCACTGACAATCAACTGCTTCAACGTAAGCAAAAGTGTTCAAAAGTACAATATTTGTCTTTTAGGTGGAGTGTAGTATAAGTCAGAACAATATAAATACTTAAAAGGTATAATGTGTAGGAATTACCCCCATCTAGCAGAGCGGTTGCATATCGGAACGTATTCTTGATGTTGCATTCACGTGAAATTGGGCAGACGTCAGACAGACAATAGACGCTGCATGTAACAGGTTAAGTGGTCCGCCAGCACGAGGCAAAACAATACAAGCGTGACAACATGTTGTCATGGTGATGTCGTATTGTTTACCTGACCCACGTTTTACCGTCTTTCTCTCGTCGAGTAAAATGACATCCGGTTTGTCTGCCGACGGCCGTCTGCCTGACTGCACCTGAATGCAACATCAGTGCCTCCGTCCTTCCTCACACTACACAGTGGTGACAGTTTTAACAGGCGCTACCTGGAAAACTTTCTCCCCGAGCCGACAGCTCCGCTGAGTTTCCGTGGTTACCTACGGTCACGCTGCCACTGAACGTATAAAATGGCGATGCAACATGGCCGCCTCGGTTCGGTGCGTCACCCACTTAGGTATTTGTAACGACTTGTAACAACTCATTCTAAGGTACGAGAAAGCTTTCATTTGTATGCGGGTGTGATTTGACTTCAGTGAAATACGTATTTATGAAAGCAATATTTGATTTTTGCTAATAAAAAGCCAAACAAGTTACATACTGGGGCTTTAAAGCAAGACCAGATTGTCTGAAAATAGACAAGAACCAAGGCCAGTCTTCCTTCCATAAAAACAAGGCCTTGTTTGAAAATAAAAGCCCCATAAAAATAATGTACTGCAACTGCAAACTTTTAGTCACCATAATAAACATCAAGTTGTGTGGTAAGTGTGTTACGGCTCAATTTGCACTTGGCTCAGCCAAATGTGGGGAGCTGGTGCGGTGGCATCCCTCCTCACTGAGCAATCTCACAAACAAGATTCAAAACTATAATGAAAAGACTGAACAAAGAATTTCAGATTTATTCAGAGTTCATTGTTTCCAGTTATGTGGTGTTTGTAGCTCATAATAAAGACATTTGGTTCTGCCCCTTTGGGCCCAGAACCCTAATAAGCATAAGCAAAGAGGAAGATAGAAAATAGATTGAGTAGGAAAAGCTGGGTGGACTACAGTGGACGGCAGGGCAGCTTGTCTCTCACTGGCTGTCTCACCTCAGACATCTCTAACCCACCAGGCTGATAGCAAAAGACAGACTGCCAACAAGTCAATGGGAAGCCATCAAAATCCGATTCATAATTAAAATATGCTGAGGGTGAGCTGGGCTTGACTCAGTTGGGGGGTCCGAATGCCTGAGCTCACATTCGTCTTCCAGTCGGCAGGGGGAGAGAAAGCAGTGGGCTAAGAGGATTAGCCCAAATCCTTGCTGATTTTTTATTTTTCCGCGGGTTAAAGAGGAGACAAATCAGAGCCAAATGTCCCAGCCGGCCGCCAAATGAGCATTATGCAATCTCTCCCTGATTGTCTTGGGTTTTGGGGCTTTTTGTTTCCCTAAAAGACTTTTTGTTCGAAGATGAAATTTGAATGATACGGGGGACTGGAATAATGGGCTTCAGATCACCTCAGACATGCAGATGAGTGCTTTCAATGAAAATCTCGGGTTTCTTCAAAGAAAAGATGGCAGACAATTCATCTATGTGCACACACTGTGTAGCTGGTGAAGAAGCAGCAATCCCCATCAGCTCCTACCCACTTAGAAGTGAACAAGCTGTCCTCCCTCCTCACTTTACCTCCCCCCCACCCCCCCTCTCTGAAACATTAGGGATGCTGATGGGGGAGAGACATTAACCTTGATGTCTGGAAACTATCTATGCAAGCCAAAGTCCAAACCAAAAGGACAGAGCAGCGAGGGAGGACAAGGAGGACGGAAAAGAAAGACTCCTATATGTATTGAAAGACATTAAAGGAATAGTTCACCAAAAAATGAAATTCAGTAATTAGTGACTCACCCTCATGCTGATGAATAATTAGTAGTTTTTTATTTTTTATATGTAGTTTATATTTATCCAACGAAAACTTTATATGAGTAATAGGGCCCGACACAAAAACGTCCATAAAAATACACAAAAACCATTTAATATTCCTCCACACTGTTCGTCCACTGCAATCCAAGTGTCCTGGAGGGATATAGTCCAGAGTTTACTTGAACCATCATCATTTAGGACATTTTTACAGCCTAAACAGTCCTGTATTGAATTGCCTGGTGCACACTCTCACGTTCACACTTGGATTGCAGCGGACGAGCAGTGTGGAGGAATATTAAATGGTTTTGTGTAGTGCAAGTGCAGCAAATGAAATAGTTTGTATTGATAATTTTTTTCAACCCTATCCACCACTTTCCGGAGAACGACGCTGGGTGTCGCCATGACACTCCATTCATTACATTGTAGATTAACGTTAGCTGGGCTAACTGTTAGCCGTTAGCAGTGTCTTAAATAACTCAATAAACACTAAACAGCCCATGAAAAAAAAAAATTTCCAGCGGATATCTTTGTAACAACATGATTGAGCTAACTGGAGTAGTTTCATGTCGTGTCCGACAACAGGAGGGTTTTAACAGCTGACGTCCTGATGTTGGTTAGCTGCTGCTGTTAGCTGTCAGCAGCAGCTAAGCTAACGGCTACGATAGCCATGACTAGTTGCAGAGGCGTGCACATAGAAGTGGTGGTGTTTGATCGGTAATTCGTTTCATAGACTTGACAAACATCAGATTTAGTCAAAACGGTTTTGGCAGCCCGGAGCCCCCACATTTGGTGCCTACACCGGTGGCTAGCGCTACCAGTTAGCCGCTAACGCTACCAGTTAGCCGCTCGCTAGAATGCTACTACCATAATACATCCATGGCTACTACGGGGTTGAAAACCGACTTCCGTTGTGGTGTGACGCAATGGATCATGGGAAAATAAAGTGGTGGATTATAGGCTACCAACCACAGCAGTGTGCCAAGTTACCAGACATTGGGTTGTCATGGTTACAACAGTAAAAATTCTGCCTGTATTGAGAGTAGGGGTGTAACGGTATATGTATTCGTCCCGTGCCGTCACGGTACGGGGGTCACGGTTCGGTGCACACAGTCACACGACGAATACGTCTGAATGAATATTTAAAAAAAAAAAAAAAAAAGTCGAGTCCTCACTCGAATCCAGGTGGCGGTAATGAGCCTCGAAGCTGCCTGCAGCCGTCATAGCAGACGAAGAAGAGAAGTGATGAGAGAGTGAAGTTAGAGGAGGAGAGCTGTCTGCTTCATTCATGTCACTGTGGCTTCTCAATGAAACAAACGGCGGCGGCGGCTCGCGACCATAATACATCCATGCTCGCAACTGGTCCACCGGTCAAAGTCCGTCGGCGATGTTTCACGGATGCGCGGTGAGTCGCTAGAAACGTATCCAACACGTAGCGCATGTTCAACCCGATATGTCAATCACTGGTGCAAGTAAAAAGACAAGTTGTGTGCAACAACTTATCCCGCAGCTTTTAAGCCTCTTGACATGAACACAGACAGGTGAGGAGAAAAGGAGACCGCACACTATATATAATCAGACACATTTTGTCTGATGAAGGGCTGACGCCCGAAACGTGTGAGTGACATTAAACTGTCACGAGAGCTTTTAACTAGTGAGCGGTCTCCTTTTTTCCTTACCTGTGTCTTTCTTGGTGGTCCAGCACCTAGTCTTCAGTTTTTTGGGGGATGTGCGTGTAGCTGCCTAATATGTTTTATGAACACAGGCAGGACCAGAAACATCACCAAAGTAACTGCTAGTCTAATTTAACTGTGTAAACCAACATTGATGTCAGTTTATTGTTTTGTTTTTTTAATAATATTTTTTTAATAATAATAATAATTTAATAATTCGAATAATAGTTGCCAGTTGTCAAGTGCACGTTTTTTTTCCCTCTAGAATTAATGAATGGCATTATAACACTCCTAATGCACTTGTTTTATTTTGTATTCTTTTTTCTTTTAACTTTTATAACACAAGACAGATTTTAGTTTTACATTCAATTAGTGTCTGTTGTACCGAAACCGTACCGAACCGTGACCCCTGAACCGAGGTACGTACCGAACCGTGACTTTTGTGTACCGTTACACCCCTAATTGAGAGTGGTGTAGCTACCTTCAGGAAAGGATCCTGGTTTGGGTTAATATGAGCACTCCTTTGATATTAGATTATCTTGTTATTATATTGTTGCTTTGTTGCCAGTTAAAACAACATGGTTAACTTTGCCACAACACCACAATCATGTGTCACAGTCATGTGGACACATCACCTACGACCTTATATCACAAAACAGGCTCCGTGTTCACTTTAACCTTCTGATTTATTGAGCTTCAGGGAAGAGGATGTTATGATGCCATGCACTGTAAGGCCCTTTGAGACAAACTGTTTATAATGGGCTGTACAAATAAAACTGCCTTGCCTTGACTTACATGTTTTACATTCCACAAAAGAAAACTGATATTACACAGTAATGGAGTATTTTAGTGTGAACCTAAAAAAAAATTGTAAAAATTGTTGTAGCCTATCTTAGTAATTAGCTGTATGTCTGTAAATGAAATATGATATTGCAGCAATGATACATAGAGACATGTCACTACACTTTTCCCGTTTGCTCTCTTTGTCATAATGAGTAGAACCAGTTATGGGTGGATCTCATCAACAGCTCATAACCAACCATGGTAAAGCGAGCTCCTGGATCAAACACAGCCAGATGACCAGACACGCAACAGGGTTAAATGTTGAGTACTGAGGATTTACATTTAGCCTACATCTCCATGTACACATCCTCAACTAAATCACTCCACTCACCTCTGGGTTCATGTAGAGGATAGAAACGATCAAACAGGAACAAACACAAGAAACTGTAACTGTGCACCACTAAAATAGCATCTATCTGCTTTGTAGTGACATAAAAATGAGTTATTGAAGTCAATATTTTTTTTGCAGGGCACGAGGAAGCAGGATGAAACAGACAGTGAAATCACAAAGGGAGGATGAGGAGACGGTCTCTCGCTGTAAGTGGAACCAAAGGCAACTTTAATTAAAGTGCCATTAACCCCCCTTCCCACCTCCCCCCACCCCCACCACCCCCCTTGTGTGCCAATGAGAAAAGCTGCTAAGAAGCTCCAGCTAGATTAAGAAAGGCCAAAGCCTCCCTTCAGCCCAAAATCGTGTTAAGTCATCTTCGTCATTTTGTGTAGAGGTACAGTACAGTGCTTTTTTTTTTTTGCCTCCCTGGTGAGCTTTTCACATTCTCCCGTTATGAGTCGTGTCGTTTAATTTGGCGGGTGAGTGAATGAACATATACAGCAATCATAGTCTAAGGCTGTCTGAAGACTAATATAAGGCAGTCAGACATAATTAAATCTCCTGTTGGATACAATTCTGATGTCCCACTCTGTATTTACACAGCTGATGGTATTTAAATTCATACATCAGCCCACGATGGGTTGCCCTGCCAGAGAGCTGCCGCTGTGGTTGCTGTTGTTGTTGCTTTTGGCTGCTGGTAACCATGGTGACAGCGGTGACCATCCACTTCCTTCGCTCAAGAGGTGAGGAGGTGTGTTTGGTGAAGGCAGCAGTGATCTGGGGCAGCTACAGCAGCTAGGCCCCCTGGGAGATGGAGTCTATGTGTGATCAGGGCTTGGCTCGTGTCAGCCACCGTCTCTCCAGGCTTCCACCCAGACCTCACAACCAGCAGTGTGTGTGTGTGTGTGTGTGTGTGTATATATAAGAGAAAGCTGGGGGGATGCTGGCAGTATATAAGTTCTAAGCAGTCGGAGCAGCATCGACTGGAGGCCATATACTGGATGTGTTTCATGTTTTATTGAGATAGCCAGTGGTGACTGGGCCTGGCTTAGTTCCTCGCACCCTCACGCCTCGGGCTACTGTGAAATCCTACTTTACCATAGTGTGTGTGTGTGTGTGTGTGTCAAGGAGAGTCACAACTGCAACTGCAACCCAAGGGGTTGGCAGGAGGAGGTGGAGGAAAGCGTCACTGACCATGCTGCTCTTTTTCCCCCATCCACTATCAAAGCCTCTATGCACAGGCCAGTCTCCCCCTGCACCCTCACACCTCTCTTAGCTGTTTTTATTTTTTCACTCAATAATTCTTTCTCTTTCTCTCTCTCTGGGTGCCAAGGCCGTGGATTTTCAGCTTCTCACTCCATTATTCAAAGTCCCTTCACCCAGCTTGCTGCAGAATCCCAAGTCTTATGAGATGTCACACACGGCTGATGGAGTGTTTTGAGTATAGATTCAGCCAGCGTCTGTTATGCAGTCAGAATAAGGCCTAGTCCACGTACACAGGTATTTTTGAAACTGAACTTTTATGGCACCCAGTTAAAAAAAAATTCCCATCCACACCACCGGTGTGATAAAAAAAATCTCTGTCCACCATGAAACCGCAAAATCCGCCTGTCATGCACATGCCGATACCAGGCGATAGCACTCCTAACAGGAAAGCCATTTTAGCCAATCACAAGGCTGGAAAAATTCATACCGGAAAAACAACAATGGCTGTGCTAAATGCTAATGCTTTTGACCTTACTGTGGGAGTTTGCATGTTCTCCTGGTGCCCATGTGGGCTCTCTTATCTCTAGTTACTTTGGCTTCCCCCCCTACAAAGACATGCATTTTAATTGGCTACCTAAAATAATTAACAGTCAGTAGCTATTTGTCTCTTTGTGTTCACCCTGGGATGGAATATCTGTCAAGGGCGCACCCCACCCTCGCCCTTTGTCAGCTGGGGTTAGGGGACATGTGATGAATGAAGGTCTGATGATGAACTTTTTTCTTTCTATTGCATACAAAAGCTAAAATTAATATAGGTCGTAATAATTCAAAATTGAAAACATGATAAAGAGGAAGTCATTATGTTAGAAATCAAAGTTAACACTAATTAAAAAGTCTCTTGACAAAGTTAACAAAGTTAACGATCCTCCGTCAGAGCTAACTCCCTTTTAAATTCAAAGTGAAATTCATAGGCTAAGTAATACAATATACGTACCCGGTGTAGCATAGTGTTCAGGCAGCTCACCCCACTCTCTCAGTACATTAGCCTATAGCAGCAGACCTCAGTGACACCACATCAGCTGATGCTCCAATTGGCAAATCTCATAAAGGGCACCCATCTAAACGGGTTTTGCCTGCTGTCCCTCCTGCTCCCTCTGCACAGCCACTTTGCGCGCCCCAGGAGAGCCACCAAGCTGTTAGTGTACATGTTTCAACTCACCCACCCTACCCATGTTACAGTTGCTGCTCTCCCTGCCTTCACTTTCAATGTAGGCACACCAAAGGGTAAAGAGGTGTGCTCTCTGTAACTTAGGCACTCCATGTATGCACAGGAAGGGCAGGGAGGTCCCAGCACTAAGGACCAGGAGGGGGAGGGCAAGGAGCCCTGCCCAGTTTGGTGCTTTGGTGCCCAAAACTAAAGCCATATTGGATGCTCAAAAAGTTCTGAGTGCAACTGATCTGCTGGCGTCCTTATTTAACTAGCAGTATCCTGCTGGCTATCGGTGCATATGTCACTGGTCTCATTGCATTTTAGCCTCATCCATTGTCATTCAGGAGCAGCTAACTCCTCCTGCTGGAACTTCCATACAAGCGCATGGAAGGCCATGGAGGATTGCCTGGTATGACAGATTTGGAAGGTTTAGTTTTGCTGCTGCTCTCCCTTCCCTAGGTTCCCATGCTGCACATGGAAGGGTAGGGAGGGGTGCCCTCACTATGGGCTTTCCATATGCTAATGAAAGGGCAGGGAGGTCCCAGATCAGAGCCATGCTGTCGAACACAACAGTGCAGTTTGGAGTTAGTGGGATTCATTCTTTTTTTGACCAACTGGGTCCAGAATGAAATACATTTCTTTGAGGAGTTTTGCTGCTACTTATATTGCTGAGTTTGTCTGATGGCGTTAGAATGTCTAAAACAACATTGGTATTGTAGGTTATATATTTGAGTTGTGTTCTTATATTATCCCCAAATGTTGCCTGTAATGATCATGGGCCTTTCAGGTTAAAGGTACATGGTGTAGGAATTACTCCCATCTAGCGTTGCGGTTGTATATCGCAAGCAACTCAATCGTATGTTTCATGCTGCATTCACGTAAAATTGGGCAGACGGCAGACGGACGACAGCCGCTGCACGTAACGGCATAAACAAGCCTCTATGTAAACAAGTGGTCCGTCAGCACGAGGCAAAACAATACACGTGACAATATGTTGTCATGGCGATGTCGTATTGTTTACCTGTCCCACGTTTTACCGGCTTTCTCTCGACTTCTGTGTCTAAAATGACATCTGGTTTGTTACCGATGGCCGTCTGCCCGACTGCACGTGAATGCAGCATCAGTGTAACGCTCCATTCCTCCTCACTGCACAATGTCCCTTTAAGTAGTAGAATTAGGCTAATTCCCCAGTATCTTCCCCATCTTCCTATTCTTCCTTTCTACTAACACACATGCAGCCCTCGGCTCCCTCTCCTCGTAATATTAATCATCACAAAGTAAACGAAGGAATGTAAACACAGCTCCCGTGGGGACTGTGGCTGCCGGTGTCTCTCCAAATGCCACCTGTCTGGCACAGACAGTTGGCTGGAATGCCATGATGATGCTTTCCCCCCTGAAGCACCCCCCTTGCCCACCATGCTTACTGCCCATTGGAACAGGAGCAACACTGAGATCAAGATGTTGGGGCCTGACCTCACCTCAACTAAAACAAGGACACCTCCAAACTATACAGACATCTCATTAAGGTATCCTCCCTGCGCACATCAGGCGGGAGACACCTGGCACAAGAAAGGAGTGATTTGTCAATGTAAACTAGCCTGTAACCTTTGATTATTAACAGTTTTAACTAGAGGCCGATAGCCTACCCCCCCCCCCCCCCCCCCCCCCGCGAAAAAAAAAATATATATATTATATATTAATAGTTTTTTTTTTTTTAATAATAACATATAGCTATTAGCTAGTGTAAAACTAAAGGATGTGGGACACTGAATCATCCCTGGACCCTGTGAGTGAGAACAGCCGAACTCCACACGTGAGTTTGTTTACATCAGAACAGCTGTAGTGAGGACATGACGCTGCAGGAGAGGAGACTGTAACTAAACAGGACGTTAGCTCGTGGTGTGGTTACGCCGCACATTAACAGGTGACTGTTTCACTACAATTAGCCTACTGTGTGGAAAACCCATAGACTGTAAAAAGAAAAACCATGCTGTAATGATCGTGATCGAGCTGGACGAGTGTGTTTGGAGCTGACGGGAGGAGAGAAAAAAGAGAGCGAGACGCACGTAGCGGCCGTGATATGACGACCCCGGTCCCCGTCCCCGCTGAGGAGGAACTCTGCTGTTACGGAACAGGACCTAAACCAAGTCGAGTAAATATGGAGCCATTATTGTGCGTCTGCCCCAACTCTGAAGCTGAAGCGGCGCTCTCTCTTCCTCCTTCCCGTCTCTCTCTAGCTGTCCTTTCAAAATAAAAGCACAAAAAGCCGGACGGGAAAAAAAAAAAAAAAACACTGACTCGTGAGCTGGTGGCGGTGAGATATTTAGCGTGGCAGCCGCCACCAAATTATCTATGCAGGAACCCAGGCTGTACATATATGATTAAGAGAAAATACTACAGTGTTTCTCATTAAATAACAAGAGAGTTTCGTTCCAGTCAGCCCCTCCACCTGCCGCCTCTCTCTTAGTGCTGTCGCACCGCACCTTCCCTCACCTGGGTCACTTCTCCGCTGCTGCTGCTGCTGCTGCTGCTTCACATGCCCCGTCTCTCTCTCTCCCATGCTCTGTGTGTGTGTGAAGAGCAGCCCCGCCCCTCAGTGATCAGAGAGACAGACAGCGGCAGGGAAGAAGCAGTTTATGGCGCTGTGGAAAAAACTGCAGCCATCGGCCACTATCGGAGCCAAGTTCCGCTGATTCCGATAGTTTGTAAAACGTCCTATCGGCGCCGATTAATCGGCCAAAACGATTAATCGGTCGACCTCTAGTTTTAACACATTTTGTAAAATATGACAAGTTGTCACTTTGGAGAGGGTGAGGGGGGAGGGAGTGGGTAGGAGAGGGTGAGGGGGCAGCAACTGCAGGAGGAGAAGTAGGAGAGCAGGCATCATTCTGCAGAGTAGGACTCCTACTTGTTGTATTTTAGTTGTTTTTTGTTGTTGTTGTTGTTTTGTACAATGAAAAACATGTGAAATTAAATTTTCAGATGTCTTACATGTTTTTGAACCCAAAATTAAAACTGATAAATCACTGTTTTTCTTGAGAGACTCTATTTCACAAAAATGCATTTTTCTCAGCTTTCTAGAAAAAAAGTGGTCTTTTTGGTGCAACCAGGCTCTATTCAACGTAAGATAAATCAAGAATGGAACAAGGTACAAACAAATGTTTTTTTCCCTAGTTAAATAGAGAGTCTCCTCTTTCCTTTGAGCTATTTGGTGTTTTCAGAGTCATAGTACAAAATATTCTGTGGGTCTTGAAATATTACTCAAAATGCCCCGAAACGCTGGCACATGGCACTGACCATTTTATAAAAGGGCTGGCACTCAATGAGTTAAGCTAATTCACTGTAAGGTACCAAGCCTAGACACCTTACTGCACCTGGCCAAGAGCCCGGGTCAGAACTCAGTGTGTTATTTCATGACAGTAGCATCAATCTTCTCATCTCTGCACAGTCATGCTGCCCTCACATGTCTAAAAGAAGACATTTTTCTATTATATTTCAGCTCTTAGTGGTCACAGACCTATTGTTCACCCATAATATGCGCCCCCCCCCCCCCCCATGCCCTCTGCATACACACTCCTCCTCCCTGCACAAACAGCTAATAAAAAGTCATAAAACAAGCCAAAGAGAAAACTGCGTTCAGGCTCACAACTTCACCTCCTCAGCTCATGTGATGCATCTCTTAGCGACATCATTAACACCATAATAGTCGTTGTTCTACGGCAATTATCTGTGGCGTGTTATTGAAAGGCTCATTGTTCTGATGATGGTGGGCTCATAAATAAAACAGCAATAAGACTCTGTGAAGAGCTCTCTGAGACCAATAAAGTGTTACTGATGATAGCATGATGGAGACTGCCAAGTCTTCCTGAAAAAAACAGAGCTGGCAGTGCAATGTGATGGTGTGTGTGTGTGTGTGTGTGTGTGTGTGTGTGTGTGTGTTGCTGGCATAAAATGAAGTGAATGACCTTCTGTGCAGTTCAAAACTCTATCAGGATTTGAGAACAGAGGACACATACACAATCCTTAACCGCTCTTTATGAGCTCAGCCTCTTGAGCTCACTCTGGAATGGGAGGGGCTGTTTTGTGCACCCAGGTTTGTCAAAGTAAAAGAAAATGTTTTGGATTAAAAAGTCAAAGTAACAAGATGTGCAAACTTTTATAAAAAAAAATTATACATAAAAGCTTTAAGCTTATTTTGCAGCTGTGTATGAACTGCAGTCTTGAATCATGACCTTCAGTAGAAGCTCATAAAAAGGGAGTTTGATATTAAGTAGCCTAGAGCTGTGTTACTTCAGTGTCAGACTCACAGTTTAATCAATATACAATAATAAAAGTGTGAGATCAGACTTATCAAAGCACACAGCTCAGGATTAGGGTTACACTTAATTGACAGGGAAAATTAAAACAAGGACAAAAGAAGACTGAATATTGATCTTTCATTCATTCAGTCACCTGAAGATGTGCTAATAAGCAACTGTTTACTACTCGTATGTTTTCCACATCTGTTTCAAATATCAAATACACTGTTGTATTGACTGCCTGTTGCAGAATGTATTAATACAGGTTTAAGGACAAAAGTCAGATGGTGAGCATGAGTCTGTTCATAAACCTGACAAACTGTTTAAATTGTGTTCACTTTCAACCTCAAGGTCAGTTTTTGAGTTGTTGGTTAATTCAGCAACTGTGCTATTTATTTTTTTATTTTTTCCCAGGGACAAATAGTCTTAATATGCTGCAGCACAGAGACATTTCTGAGAAGCAAAGCTGAAATTATTAAAGCTGGTGGTGACCATAACATCTTATTAGCAGGGGTAAATTATTCAGGAGATCCAGGAGAAGACTCCACTCCACTTTATTACAACTTGGGTCCCTTAAAACAACAACGTCGTCCTCATCCAGTTTACTGCCGAGAACGCAGCAGCAAATGGAAAAAAAGGCCAATTTGGAAAAAAAAAAGCAAAAGCAGTGAGATGATCAGACAACAACCCTCCAGACTGTCTTGCCAGTTTTTGGGGAAAAGAAAATGAACACAAACAGTATAATTATGTTGTAAACTATACTCACTGTACAGCTGTTGTGCATGTAAAATCATTTCCCTGAGAAATTAGGATTAGCAGATAAACTGGTTTGGACCATTTGGATTCTGTCTGACTGGAGACTCCATGTTTTCCTGACATTTCAGACTTTATGTTATACTGGTCAGTCAGTTCTTCTCATTTTAACCCACAGACACTTTATCTCCAGACTGACTTAGGTGTAAGAGCAAAGATCCATCTTAACAATGGCACTTACGCTGACCAGTAACATCAAACAACAAAAAGCAGGAAAACGTAACTCATAACTTGTTGTTTTCTAATATTTTCATGTAATTTCCATGAGTTTGATGTGTTGAGACTGTAAAATGAAGCTGCAGGAACGGTCAGGGAAGTCTAGCTCTGCAGTCCTAACACTGACCTCCTGACCCTCAGAGAATTGATTTTAAAATAGCACTGCACAAACAGTTCTGGTGTCCAGCTACAGTACAAACCATGGAGCTCTCAGGTCATCAGGACCAGGTCTACTTTCTGTCTCTGCACTGAATATTTGGAGCTAGCTCTCTGATGGCTCCAACCCTGAGCTTCTTACAAACAAGGCTGGACTCTTTTCTGTTTGCTGCTGCCTTGAGTAAAGCTAAAATGCTGCACTTTACCTTTTACCTTTCTATTTGATGCTCTAGTGTCTATTCTAGCTTTTCTTCTGTATTAGTTGTTTTCTTTTGTCTGTCCCAATGTTCTTGTTTGTTTGTGTAAATCACTTTGGGTTGACCTGTTGACCTGTTGTGTGCTGTACAGATAAATCTGCCTTGCCTATAAGACACAGTCAAAGTTTAGGAAACCAGCCCCAGATCACAGAAAAGTTACCTAATGAATACATGTTCATTAAAATACTGTAAACACAGTGTTGCACCAAAAGGTTTAAATCTGGATTTCATAGTGAACACAAACAGATCTTTCCCCTAGTATAACATAACCCCTAGTTTGACCCCTTACAAGCCAAATTAAACATTTCGGAATTTTCAAAACTCATGTTAGGAAATCCAGGTTGGTAGCCAAAATAGCCTAAATAGACAATATTTCAGGTTGGGATCATCAACATTTGTATACAAGACATCTTGAAGATTGTAAAAAATATATAAAAGTTAGGAAAAAAATGTCAGTGGGGTGCATGGGGGAGGAGTTCCTGTGATAAAATTCCGCCATTGTTTTAACATTTTTTGGTGTTTTGGGGGGTTTTTATGTACCATATATGATTTAATCATGGCAATCTTCATCTCTACCAATTCCTCATGCCAAGACAAAAAGAAAATGTGGTCAATTGTCTCTGTAGGATGTATAGTTCAGGAGCTATACAGATTTACATTTTTCATTTTTCACAGTTGGAAATCCAGGATGGCCACAAAAATATGCATGGGACAATAATTGGCACAGGGATCATCAAAATTCATTTACTAGACACCTTAAAGATTACAAAAAGCTAAGTTAGAAAAATATATGTTTCGGTGCATGGGAACGCCCCCTTCCTACTAGAATATTCCCCTTTTTACCACTGAACTGAACCATTCATGTGCTCTCAGGTTGTAATTAGGACGTAGTGTGTCATTATAACACAGAGCTGGTTGGCTGAGGCGCTCCAGCTTCAGGTGTATGATCAAAAACACATCAGCTGCCTTCATTAGACTAAAATAAACAGCCAGCCTCTATCTTAGGTACACACACACAAACACACACACCTGTCCTTTCATTATTGAAGCAGTTAGTTGTTTTGGCAAGGGTAAATACCAAACTGCTGACGAACCTGTATGTGGCTGCGTTTCTGTGTTTGTGTGTTTTCCATCCTGAGCTGAGAGTGTGAAGAGCAAATGTGCCGCAGGTACCAGCAGGAGGATTAGTCCCAGTGTCCTGTTGTCCCTACTGTACATGCAAACACACCAGGGACACAGGCTTGTTTGTGTGTACAAGTGTGTTTGTGCATCATGTCTAACTAAACATGTGTATAAGTTCCAGCTAACCTCTCCTCATGCAGCTGCTGACCAGGCAAAACAGGGTTTCTCACAGACGAAGCCAGGAAACTTTGGCTTCACTCTGACACGCCATGCTCACATGTGCTTTTCTTTACCCACAATCCCCAGATTTTCTGTTAAATGGAGGGAAACTTTTTTTTCTTGCTTGTATAAATTAATTGGGTGACATGAAACAGATAGAACAGACAGAACAAGAAGATGAAGCGTTCTGTATCACCTAATGACTACATGAAACAAGTGTGCAGTGCTGACAAGCCAATTTCTCCTCTCATATCTTTAAGAAGATGACATGTTGTTCTATTAAAAGTTAAATTAACATTTCACACGCTGGTCCAAACCTCAATTTCCACTTTAACAGCCCTGTCTCCATCTCATCTCCTCTCCTCTCCTCTCCTCTCCACAGTGGCACAGAATAGTAACAAAGTGGCTGATATGAAGTTATAAATGTTACACATTGATCAACATTCACTGAAATTTAACTCAATCTCAATGTTTTCTCTCAACTTTCTCTATATTCCTTTTATTACTCAGCTATTGCTATTCTCTGAGAAAGCCCCATCGGATTGGAATGATCTCCCTCCTTTTTTGCGTTCTATTACCTCTTTTCATTGTTTCAGGATGTCACTATACTCCTATCTTAAAAAGAATTGCTCATGTTTCTAATTAATTAATTAATTTTTTTTTTTTCTAATTTTGTTATTCTTACTATGTTTTTTTTATGTTCACATCATTGATCCTTGTTATTCAATATCTCTATTCTGTATGTTAGACTTATGTGAGTAGGGGTTGTGTGTGGGAGGGTGGGAGCAAGATGTCTGTATTTGTCATACTGTATGTTATGTATGTCTATAATATAATGTAGTGTATTGTTGTCATGTGTTCTATATGTCTGTTTAGGGACCCCCTTGAAAATGAGATGCTACATCTATACATCTATACACTACCATGCATTTTAGCCGAGTCAGACGTAACATGAACCTCTAATTTAGCAGAATATTAGGATTCTGGGACTGATATGGTACAAGGAAGCCAGTGAGTAAGTCCATGGGTCCAAACTTGGATTCTGCATAGTGAAAAATGTATTATTTGATACCAAGATCATTCAAATAGGACAAGTCTTTGCAATTGTATTCCGAAATGCAATATCACTGTATATTCAATGGCGGCCATCTTTAAATTTTAGGTGGCTAACGGGTTTTATCAAAAGAGCAATCCCCAAGGAGTATGTGTACCAATTTTGGTGCTTGTTTCCAGAAATGAACGATTATTACAGTTATATGCCCCACTATCTCAAGGGGCTCTCCTTTAATAAATTCAAACTGGTTTGGCTGGTAGATGCAAGTAGTGGCTTTGATTAGGTTCATTAGGATCCATCATCCACCATGAAAGTCTGAATAGGTATCAAGTGTTTTGGTGCAGTACATATGACCAGAGACTCACCAGAGTCATTGGGATTCATCCTCAGGGGACCATGAACTA
Organism: Trachurus japonicus; assembly: GCF_045865225.1. Lineage (NCBI taxonomy): Eukaryota > Metazoa > Chordata > Actinopteri > Carangiformes > Carangidae > Trachurus > Trachurus japonicus. Next base: position 23,279,677 of record NC_140924.1, read on the forward strand.
CTGCATCTATGATACCACAGCCCATAAACACTGGGTTGGCACATTGTAGCTAAAAGCATTCACAGATGAAGCCAATGCAGAAGTAAAATAAATATATGGCCCTTGCAGACAACTACAAGCTGGTGAGGAATGATTTGTCGCCCATGTTGCCAACACATCCTCCAACCTGAACAACCACGACCTTTTGGTATATGACCCATACAGTGGCAGCTTCATGTTCATTCCACTGAGTTCATGGCTCACAGGAGACAAACACAGAACTATTTATGCTGAGTTCATCCATCACAGATTTTATAAGTCAAAACTACAGCAGCAAAACTACAAATACCAGACGTTCCTGCAGCACTATTGTGTGAGTGTGTGGCTGGGAGGTCAGTGTCCTGGAAAGCAGCCTCCAGCGAGGCCGTGACATTTGGATAAAGACAAAAATGGGAAACTGTAGAAAGGATTGTGTGTCTCTCCAGCTCTGAGCTCTGCCAACTATTGTTTCCTTTCACAATTCAGTTGGAAGTAAATCTCTTTCTCTCGTTCTCTGTCTCCGCCAGCTGTGTGCAGATGTGGACCTGTGATCCTCCTCACAGAAAGAATGTGGAAATGGGAAACGTCTTCCAGATGTGTGTGTACATGGGCCCTTTCAGCCGCCGTGTGAACACGATCTGGCTCTCATGCACACGCAGTACGCCAAAAACACACCTAAATATACTCAACATGCCTCTACACAGTGCAGACACACACACACACACACACACACACACACCATGGCATTATGATCCAGATACAGACACATGCTTGCAGAGTCATCTCAGTTTTCAGGTCCTGTCAGGTCCAATCAGATAGTAAGACGGCTTTTCTGCACTTCTGCATCCTCCTCCATTTCCCAACAGATTATCATTGGCAGCCACTGTGTTATAGGACAACAAACTCACTCTCCATGTCTGGCTTGAATTGTAACTGATACTGACCCTAGAACTGTAAAATGATTTTTACTTTTTTGTTTTATGGACCATTTCAGTAGCTACACTACATGCCAACACTCAGCTCTATCAATATAGCGGTTTTCCCAGATCTCCCAAATCTGAATATTTATTTTAAAGGGACAACGAGGAGTTTTGGAAAGCGAAGTGTTTTCACACTACGTTTCCCATGAGCCTCCGTGCGCACGGTGAAATTCTTGGACCGGCGCAAGACGGACGAAAGCGAAAACATTTGGCAAGAATGTTATCATTAATCAAGAATGAAAGTCGTTGGTTCGAAGACGATCAGATACCGTCGTAGTTCCGACCAAACAGCGATTTGGCGGCGTTATTCCCATGACCCGCTGGGCAGCATCCACAAAACCGAAAGCTTCGATTTTTTTGGGGTCAGCCCTAATGGGTTGATCCACAATAATATAAGACTTTTTTATAACCAAATACAAACTCCTTGTTGTCCCTTTAAAGAATATATTTCTTCAAAAAAAAAAAAAGATCTTTATAAACTAAGGGATCAGACAATGCAAAAACATTTCTTTAACCTTTTCAATGTACAAGACTATCCTCCCGTAAAGAAAAATGAGCCCACAGCTTGTTTGTTCAGCAGCTCATGATATATATACCCATGTGCGTGTGTGTATATGTATATATAAGTCTAACCAAAGTCAACACAATTTCAGTTCTTCATCACAGTTTGAAGCCACATCTTCAATCACACTGACTACCTGTGTTTTTCCGACTGAGATGTTGCTGCCTTACACATTTATTTGACTAACAAGTCAGGTACAAACCTAACAAGCCTTACCTAAGGCAGCCTATTTGCACATCCTGTACACAACTCAATTAAACTGTGAGGTGTAAACAGCTCAGCGAGCTGAGGAGAACTGCAGAATGGCCTGATACTTCTCTAGGGTTCATCACTGCTATAGAGCCCTTCACATTACAGCCATTTGACGTATTGATTTCATGATAGCTAGACAATATCAGAGTAGCTGTAAAGATGTGGTTGTTGATTTCAGTCAGAAGTCAGAAATATGTCTGTGAAGAAGCTCTATCCAGATGCTAACTCCACTCAGAAAAGCCTCGGGCCCGGGGATTGAACCTAGAACCTTGCTTCCTTGCTGGGAGGCAACAGTGCCAACCACTGTACCACTGTTCCACCTTGAGGAGAAAACAAAGGAAGCTAAATAACACCAGTCTTTACGTGTGGAGTCTCTACTGGTCAATAAACACAGTGACATGTTACCTAATCACTGTTATGTGTCTCTCCTTTTTGCTTCACAACAAGAGAAGGATTTGCTGCATTCCTATCTATAAGACCTTGGTCGTCATGGTTACTGAGGATAGGAATGGGGCCATCTGGACACCATCAGTCATTATAGTAACAGTAGTTAAGTTAAACAGCAAGCCACTGTGGAACAACATGAAGTCTGTATGACATGTACCATTAGAGGTCCTCACAGTGAGAGCAGTTTGATACAGCTGACTGCAGCAGAGGCAGCATCACATGCTCTCAACTAGGAGATCTAATCAAAGTCAGTGTTTTTGATTATAATGTTTACAACTAAACCAATTAAACCAGACTGAAGTCATTTAAGGGGACTGGGCTGTGTGTTTACAGAACTTAGCAATGATTCAATTCAGTGCTATGTTCATTAGTGGAAAGGGAGAGAGTGTGTCCCCATAAAGTTACAGTTAAACAAGCTGTTGCATCAGTAGCTGGCTGCACATCTGCCTCGTCATCTTGGAGGAAATAGATGTGATCAATGTGAAAAAAATGTCATAACTAGAAATCATTGTTTCCATCATCATCTTTTAGAGGACAATTCCGGGCAAATTCAACTCGGGGCTGTATTTTCCTAACATTTTAGGTCTAAAAGAAGGAATCTGAAAATTTTCAGTTTAATTGCTACTGTTTTGTGGTACTTGTGTCTGTCCCCGCATCGCCACGGCAGCAATGAATGGGAGTGGATGGAAGTTCCGCTGCTTAGGTTGTTTACATCCCTCAAAGCCGCAATTTTTTTCCACAGACAGCGTCAGGTGGCTACTCAAACATGCACCGAGAAGTTTATTTACTTCAAGCAAGTCAAGAGTTGATATTCCTGTGTTTATGAGATGGCAAACGGGAGCTACCGACTGCACGTGAACACACAGAGCACGGCAACTTGGGTCTCACGCAAGACTCCGGGAGACTTTGAATTAGATCTAGTTTTACAAACATGTCGGCTTGCTTGAAGTAAATAAACTTCTCGGCGCATGTTTGAGTCACCATCTAACGCTGTCTGTGGAAAAAAATTGCGGCTGCAGGGACAGACACAACTTCCGCAAAACAGGAGCAATTAAACTGAAAATCTTCAGATTCCTTCTTTTAGACCTAAAATGTTAGGAAGATACATCCTCGAGTTGAATTTGCCCGGAATTGTCCTTTAATATCCTTGTCATTTATTGTGAGTCGTTGTGTTTTTTTTTTTGGAGCCCGTCTGGAGCCTCATTAAGACGTCTCTAGTCCCATTGGAAGTTCAGAGTTTAGCGATGTGTGAGAGCCTCGGTTCCAGAATCTGTGATTGTTCTTTCTTCACTCTGTCTGATCGCTGGTGGCAAACTGACTGATTAATGAAGAGATTCATCATCTACAGCCAATCATCGGAGTGGAAGTGGCTCCTGCACGTGTCCAATTCTTCATTTAGTTAAACAGTGAGTGGACTCATGTGCATGCTTACTGTACATGGGCATATTTCTGGTAACACATTTTAATCATGAATACATGATTAAACAATACGCCACTGGATCATCACTGAAGCAGCTTATTGTCTGTTTTCTTGCAGTTGCAGTTCAGTTTCCTATATATGTGTGTAGGAGTTCTATAGAGATCCTTAAAATCCTTCCTAGAATAGTTCCACCCAACACAGCGGCACGGCCCTGGAGACCTGTTCTGTGGTTCTATATCAAACCACTTGTGTTTGGAGGAAAGACTCCCTGGCTGCCATCTTGAGTAGCAAGCAGAGCTCCCTAGGGTGCTGCCTCGCCCTCATTATCTATGTCTCTCTCTCTCTCTCTCTCTCTCTCTCAAGGCTGTAAAATATGCATGGATTAGGGCAGCGGTGAGGAGGCGGTGGTGGTGGTGGTGGTGGTGGTGGTGGAGCTGGGGCATGTGGGGGTGAAGGGAGGATGATGCTCTCCCCTCAATTAAGTATTTACAGCACCCCAGACCATCTGGAGCGAGGGAGCACCACAGTGAAAACCAAAGAGGGAGAAAGCAAGAAAACAGACAGAAAACAGCCTGAGAGGGAAACAAATGGATGGAAGTGAGGAGAGCGGTGAGGTGAAGAGGAAGAGGAAGAGCGGAGGGGAAATGAAACACGCTGTCCTGTTCAGGCCCAGAAGCACATGTTCCTACTCGGTGGCTCTCTCTCTCTCCTGTTTAGTTTGGGGAAATGTGATCTGGACTCCAGGGAGGGCTAATCATCAACACATTTATAATGATGAAATAACTCTGTGTGTGTATACACTAACACACACACACACTCACGTCTGAAATTAACTGGATAAAGAAGGCATCAAAGTGAAGTGAGCTAGATGTGTCGGGTCTCAGAGCAGCAGCTTCAAGACAGCTAAGAGACACATGAGTTTACTACGTGGACTTCTTTCCTCTGCATTCATGTTTTTCAGTTGATGTATTTCTGTTCAAGGTGAACTCTCCTTCACAGGTGTCAGTGAGCTTTACTCCGTGAAGTCTGTGTCATGTGACCTTATTGGGGCTGCTGCAGAGTCCCACTTCCTTTATGCTGCATGACGGATAAGAATCTAAAGATCATTATTACAAAGTGGCTGAAGTATGCTAGAATAGTGTGGCTGACCTCAGATCTGAGGACAATTCCGGACAAATTCATCTCGGGGCTGTACATTTTAGGTCTAAAAGAAGGAATCCGAAGATTTTCAGTTTAATTGCTCCTGTTTTGCGGTAGTTGTGTCTGTCCCCGATGAATGGAGCGGATTGAAGTTCCACTACAACTACCGCAAAACAGGAGCAATTAAACTCTAATAAAATCTTCAGATTCCTTCTTTTAGACCTAAAATGTTAGGAAAATACAACCCGAGTTGAATTTGCCTGGAATTGTCCTTTAACTGTTAGTTTTAAAAATTGTTAAATATTTTCACAGGGATCAATGAAAGGGAATTTTAACATGAAACTGTCGACAATAGCACACCCATTAGCTTCTGTCAGAGCTTTCCACAACAACTCATGGTCCTCTGACTGATAACGACCATGAGATTTGACTGAAAGCTCCAGAAACAGCCACTAAATAGATGTTGTGTTGAGATTTTTCATCAAGTTATTTCCAGACTTAAAGGTACATCGTGTAGGAATTACTCCCATCTAGCGTTGCGGTTGCAAGCAACTTAATCATATTTTTCATGCTGCATTCACGTGAAATTGGGCAGACGGCAGACGGACGACAAGCCTCTATGTAAACAAGTGGTCCGTCAGCACGAGGCAAAACAATACACGTGACAATATGTTGTCATGGCGATGTCGTATTGTTTACCTGACCCACGTTTTACACTTCAGTTTGTTGATGGGGGTGATTACTGATTAATGAAAAACATACTTTTGAACGAAATAATCGATTTTCGTGAATAGATAACAGGAGAAGTTACACAATGTCCCTTTAAGACTTCCCAACATTGTGCAAGTGTTCATAAGCAAAGACTAGAAATTCACCTTTTAAGCTTTTGCAAAAAAACTACACAATTATTTCAGGGCCAATACATGGTGACACAAACAAACAGTCATACGCTGGTATACAAGCATTCATGTGCACAAGTAAAAACAAAACAAAAACCCATGGACTTTCATTCCCATGGTAAAAACTGAATTCTTTTGTGTGGTGCAGTGGAGCTGGTGGTCTGTCAGATCCAGCCCCTCCTCCACTTACCAGCAGTTCAGTTCAGTGCAGCCCAACCCCAACCCTCCCCATCCCCAACCTCACCCGTGCTGTGGTTACCAGCCCTCCGCTGTCTATTGAGATGAAGATTAGGGAAGATGAGGCATGAATTATAAATGCCCCCGCTCCAGCACTCTAACACCAGCCAGCACACATTTTGGGACTGTGCGACCCCAGTAGGTATTTGTGTTGTACAACACTACAATAAAAAATGAGTGCACGGCCACGGCGCTGTACATACTTGATTTTATCAACCTTTGGGAAGGTTCATTCAGAATACATAACAACAATAATATCTAATAGATCTGGATTTGAGGCCAGAAAACTGTGCGTCTTGTCTGGATCTTAACAAAATGAAATAAAATGATGCTCCAATGTACTGTATGTGTTGTTTTGGCTGTTAATCCCAGACACATTTCCTGATTTTAAAAGCCTCCCAAACAATATTAAGCCCTTTATAAAATCTCAGGCATTAACACCATCCAAATCAGAACATCAATATCCATCAAATGGTAAACGGACGCGTCTGACGGTCTACAGTTTGAAGCTGTGTATCATCTAAAAATAAGAAACACTTGCACTGGGGATTCAAAAAAGAAGTGCACATCTGCTCCTTTCAGTCTGAGGATCAAAAAGGTTTACTGAGTATTTCATGGTTCGACTTGGAGCGCCAGAGTCTTAAGATTAGTTCTGTCAGCCTGCAGTCATCGCAGTGTTTGGTAATGCAGTGGCAAATCCAGACATCTCTGCGTAATCTGCAAGTACCTCTCCTTCTGTGTACTCGATACCATATCCTATTTGATACTGTATGTATTTGAGGCACAAGCTAATTCAATGACAACATCAGGTTAGACAAACATCTGATTCAAGTGTCCTCAAGTAGGACACTGCGCTCTCAAAGTTCACCTCACACTCTTTATCATCTGTTGTTTCCAGAGGCTATTCAACATTCACTGCTTATACTTTATATAACAGTACAGAATCTAAATCAAGGAGTAACTTCCTTATTTAGTTGGAAGTCTAATGTTCCTTCTCTGACTGATCTGATAAAAAGTAGAGAAGGTTTCAGAAACCACAAAAAAAAAGAAAAAAAAGTCTTGAGTGGTTAATGGTGGGTCTATGTGGGCCGGACTTAGTGACTGCTTTGTTGTGACATCACAAAGTGACAGGAAGGCCTGACGGCTGGTTTTAAGGCTCAGTTTCTGAATAAAGGTTGTGTGTATTTCTCTGTGAACTGAGGCTTTGATACTTTCACAGTATTAATATAGAAACTCAACCTTATTTATAATCACACTACACATAGATATCTAACTTTAGATTATATGTGACCTTTAATATTTCATAATGAGAGCTAAACTCAAGTCACATTTTGCGTGCAGGCAGCACCAATAAAGCTTTTGAAAAGAGAGAGATCCCTGATCTGTGATCACAGATTTCTTCATCTTATTCAAGAGGGAACTAATCTAAAAAAAAAAGGTAAAAAGACTTCCTGAAGCTTTGTTAGTGCCTTTGTTTCAAACACAGGGAGTCCATAATGGTACTGATGGTAGTGGGGGTGTAGAAGGTCACTATAAATCACTATAAATAAGCAAACTCTTCCGATAAGACTTTGTTTTCTTTTTCTGCTCAGAAAGCTGACTCTCTCCTCCTCTCTGTTCACAAAGAGAGACACTTTCATGAGGCGAGTCCAGCGAGATGTGTGGAGCTCTTTTATCAGTCGTGTTATAGCACAGGACCTTGGGCCAGCCAAAACAGACTGAAGGACAGACATGCTGGAATAACACGCAGCGATTACAAAGGAGCCGGCACTGACGCCAAAGCCCGGGGACAGACAAAACTCTCAGCAGCACAAGAGGGAAACAGACATGGCACCGAGCATGGTTCTGGTTACCATTAAAGGCTACAAGCTGGAAACATTACACTTGATCATGCAGGAAACAGCTGAGACGAGCTGAGACGAGCCTGAGAAGTGGGTGAAAGCGGCTGATATTTAGTTTTCCTGGGTTGAGCTGCTCAGGTAAAGGTGCTCAGCTGTGAAGACACGCGTTGTGTGCTTTGCTTACTGACACAGGACAAACCTCCACGGAGCAGCGCTGATCTAAAAGGGCTCTCAGTTCATTTACTCAGCTGCCCTCAAAAACTTTTCCTCGATGCTGTTAACTTCCCCCCTGTGTGAAATCTGCCATCTTGATCTACGCCACCTGACAGGGGAAGAAGCCAAGCCCATTCATCTTCCTCATTTGATCCTGCAGCCTGTGGGACTTCAAAGCCTATAGCTATAGTGGACTGTGTCTATCTACACCACACCACACCTGGCCCAGCTGAAGGTACGCCTCGCACCTACCTAAGACGTGGCCGAGGAGCCATGCGGTCGTCTTGGAAACATGCTAATTTCATGCTAATTTCACGTTTTTTTGGACAATGACGCCAACAGGCAGCCTGGCAGCTTCTTCTTCCTCTGCCAATTTAGATTCAATTCTGATTAAACCCAACCATTTGCTGTGTGTGAGTTTTTTTTTTTCTTTCCTTTTTCTCAGGCAGGCTGTCCACTGGTGAATGTGGAGCATTATTCATAGACTGCAACAATTAAAACATCAACAGGGGCTGGATAAAAATATGTACATTATTCATATGTGTCCTCCAGGGAGACAGGCAGTCAGCTAGTGAGATAATGAGAGGCTGAAGCTTTGAAGTCATGGAGCCCTCAATGAGGTAAATGGCATGAATTAAGTACCACCATCACAAACCTTTAACTCTTGCGAATGTCTTCCAGACGGCTAATTTTAGCCAGTGTTACTGTATGAGCCCCGTCTTGACGATTTTTTTTTAGGTTTTATTGGGAAATTTTTAACATAATTAAAGGGATAGTTCACCCAAAATTCAAATTTCACTCATTATCTACTCACCCTCATGTCGAACGGAGCTCACTTTTCTTCGTCCAAAAAGACACACCAAAAAAAATACAAATACCTCCATAGTGCTCGTCTGTAATGTCCCTCTTGTATTGAAGCCCCAACATGAGAAATTGTTCCAAAAAAAATTAAATAAGTCTATGTTTTAAGCTTGTTTGTAGCGAAGCTCCCAGCACTGCTCTTCCTGGTCCATCCAAATCTCACACCCAGTTCACGGCTCCGCAAATCGTGCAAGATTCCGGCAGAGCAACACTGGGAGCTTCTGCTACAAACAAGCTTAAAATATAGACTTATTTAATTTTTTTCGGAACAATTTCTCATGCCGGGGCTTCAATACAAGAGGGACATAACAGACGAGCACTATGGAGGTATTTGGATGTTTTTTTGGTGTGTCTTTTTGGACGAAGAAAAGTGAGCTCCATTCGCAACCGTCATATGGACATGCAGTGCTGCGCCGAGCCCCGCTTTAACTCAGAGAAGGCACGGAGGACTCTGAAAATCCTCCCAGCCCTTAGTTGACATGAGGGTGAGTAGATAATGAGAAATTTGAATTTTGGGTGAACTATCCCTTTAAGTCTCCACCACCCACTCCTTGTCTATGAGAAGGTCAGCCTCAGCTACATAGCAGTGCCCTGGGAGCTGGGTGGGGGGATATTGAGAATAAAAGACAAAATTAATATTCCATGAGAAAAAATGTGTACCACTGCAAGATACAGTTGTTGTGAAGTGAAGCAGAATGGGTGCTTTGCTTCCACAGGCAAAGAGGAGTGTGAAGTGGTTTTGGTTTTGGTGAGCAGCAGCTTTCGTTAAATAGAAGAAGCCCTGCCAGCCGGACTTGACCCCCTCTCCCTGGTGCTGCTGGTGCCCGCTGTCCTGCCCTGTGCCACGCTGATACGCTATCTGCCCGAACAGATGCCCACTCTGGCCTCGCAGCGCTGCTCTCTCCCTAGCTGCCTGCTGATGTTTTGTCCGTCCTAATTCCTGCAGCTCTGTATCAACCCCTCGTCTCCTTGAGGAGGCGCAGCGCAGAGGTGACTGACATCCGCCCTGACCTTGCTGTTTAAAGGGAAGCTGAGACCAGGCATGGCATATAGATAGCTAGCGAGAGTTAGCATACAAAAAAAAGAAAAGTAAAGGGCCTACCTCCACAGCGAGCTCTCCAGCACCTTGGAGGAGTCAGCGTGGTAGTACTTGGTCAGGATGAGGATGACCTGCAGAAGGTAGAAGAGAGAAACACATTAACACACAGAGGTTCAGACGTGAAGAGAAAGAGCAGGTAGAGTACTGCTGAATTATCAGCATACAGCAGTTCAAGCTTGATCTTATGCTCAGTCCTAACCAGTGCCAATGGATCATTTAATATTGCACAGCTTATAGCAGTTTTGTCAGGACATGCCTTCTCACTGTAAAATTCAATTCATAATTCAATGTTAACCAATTCCCCTCAAGAAAATTTTGATTAACTGCAGATTTTACATTTTTTAATCGGCCTTCATGATCAATGTGCTAATTTCTCTGTGTCAGGTTTTTATGGAAGAACAGTAGGATGAAAATACACACAAGAACAATTACAATTAAAGGCAAATATTAAAAAAATAATAATTTTCAAAAATCTAGTTTTTCTTCTTAATTTCTTTTATTCTTTTTAGTCCTTGAAGCACAAACTGTTTCAGGCTACAGGACTGGAAAGAAGGGTTTTAATCAATACTTCATAATTGCTTTCTAATTTTAAACTTAAGAGCACCATTGGTTGGTCAATAGACCTGCATGGATGTGATCAATGTTTGGCCAAGATTTCAACTAATCTAGAGTATCTTCTGCATTTACATTTCAAGCAAATGGAAACCACATCTGCAGCACTGCTGATTTTCATATGGAGCTTTATTTGAGGGGGCTGAACAAACACCTCTGAATTTAGAGGAATCTCATGCTCTCCTCACTTCATCATTTGTAGAAGCAAAGTTATGATTTTAGCTCACATCTATCTGTCTATATTTGTTGTATTTATTATTCTATACTCTATTATGTTTTTACATTATTCCATACGTAAATGAAATGTCCAGGATATATATTATGTATATATACTAAAATGCCAAGAGATCTCGGTCAAGGGCACAAACCCTGTATGTGCACTAGATCAGAGTTTCTTGTCTTTCATATTTCTGAGATCTCCTGCTCTTGACAGCAAGGTCTGCAGGGACTTGCATTGTTATGGCTAGAATGTCAGTAGGTCAGGCAGTATACCGGGGTCTGGAGGTGTGATTGACAGGCTGGCTCCTAGGTAACAGAGCAGGTGATAAAGCAGGGCCTGCCTTCATGCAGAGGGAAGTTGACGGGCCAAAGGTTCCTGCCCAGAGGCAGCTGCCAGAAGCCTGTCTTTAAGGTAGCTGCTCACAGCCAGTCAGGCTGCACACTGCAGCCTGGACACCCCGATACATCTTAATGTGGACAGCCAGGCACAGCCTCTATCACCATATTCACTGTGGTGGTGATGATGATTGATCATTTTTTACTTGTTGAACAAGTGTATGAATGTTTTACAGTCTGGTGACATGACATCCACACTACCATGGTTTTACTTTAAAACACATCTCTTTTCCGTCCTGTCATCGTCAGGTTTCAGCTTAAAAAATGGAGACATTTGGAAACGCTGCTGACTGCGTTTCAGTTTGAAAACCTCACGGTTGGGTTGTGTGAAATCAGATGGTAGAGACCTTCGTAAATTGGCTCCTGCCAGCCTTGACTGCCAGTGGTGGAAGCAACATGGATAATGAAAAAGAAGTGTCACAGATATTTCCTTTGCCTGGGCTGAGATTGATTCTGACATGGAGCTTTTTAAGAGCCATTTTCCTTTGAAAGCAGCATTTTAAAATGAACCCATAGTGTTGATGACATGGCCTGAGTAAATTAAAGGCTACAAACAACCTCAGGAGGTAAATATGCACCTGATCTGTTTGTGTCTTTGATAGGCTGCTCTGCTCACCTAATAGGATGCATGGCTGCACGTCCAAATAGTTTTGCTGGAGAACTTTAAGACCTCATAGCACTAGCAAGAAGAGGCAAAGAGATTGATGTTGCTCTCTTGTGGCACGGCGATTCCACAGCCTGTAGCATGTAGATGCAGATCCTACTCAAAAAGAACCCGAAGCAGGGCCGTTGCTAGGAATTCTGGGCCCCCTGAAAGAATACTAAAGTGGGCCCCTGACTTTTCCACTTTTTTTTTCTTAGACTACGTATATTATCATTTTTTATTTAGTCTACTTTGATTTGATGCTAATGCAGCATTACTATGAGTCATTAGTCAGGGTCTTATGCAGAATAAATCACTCATACAAAGGTTAGACTACTGGGGTTTTTTATGGGCCCCTAGAATTATCATCTCCTTTCTCCCCTATACAACGGCCCAGCCCGAAGGTGTGACAAGTGTCTTCAAGAAGGGTTTTTCTGCACAAAACTCAGAGTTGTTAAAGGCAGAGCACCACAGCTGGGCACCTCCCCGATGAGTTTTGAGAGCTCTAAACTCATTTCCACAACACAGACTGCCATCAAAGCCACTCAGTGGAGTCTCAAGGCCTTGGGCTCAAAGCAGCCCTAGCTCAGGAGTTCCAGGCCTGGTGGAGTTTGGCTTCCAAAGATGTTTGTGGAGTCCAGAAAAGCAGAACAGAGGACATTTCCCTGAGCGGGGGGGCCTGCATGCCAGGCCTGATAACAGATGCAGTGACAGCATACAGCTATTTCTTTCTAGTCCTCGTCGGTCATGAAAACTTTACTTGCTGATGAAGAATCAGATAGCATCCAAGCTGTGAACAAGCCGGCGTGTGAATGCAGGATGTAGCAAGTGTTCCCTGGTTGGTCTTTGGCCGAATATGACTCAACTGGTGTCTCTGGAAACAGGCTGTCCGCCTCTGCAAAGCTGCCTCTCTCTCCTAATGAGACACTTGTGCAAAGTTTGACACTCTGGCCGTGCAGGCAGACGGGCAAAGTGTAACAGCGCTGGTCTCTTCACATGAGCATCAGGTCTTCTACCAAACTCCCCAAAGCCAATCCTCGTTTCATGCCTCCTGCTTAGTTATGTGATTTATTATCATTTCACTTTGCCCACCCACCAGCAGAACAAAAAGAAAGCACAAAACATGGCAGGGTCACTTCATGAAGTTGGTTACTGCATAAACATCCATCTCAGGTGATCCCATCACCAGCAGACACCTCTAAATACCCACGATGCATTCAGATCCATGCACACGCACTCACAACCACACTGATAAAAGAACCATCTGTTGATTGGCTGAAGACACAGCACCTATCTGTTTGTTTTCATATGAAGCAGGAAATGACATCCAATCATAAGTGGTCCTTGGAGAAGCATGTGGAGACAGTTTAAAGGGACATTGTGTAACTTCTCCTGTAATCTATTCACGAAAATCGATTATTTTGTTCAAAAGTCTGTTTTTCATTAATCAGTAATCATCACCCCCATCAACAAACTGAAGTGTTCCTTTCAGCTCTGAATTCGCCGTTCATATCATTCATATCTACATGGAGCGGGTAAGCTCGGTGCTGGCTGCCATGTCGTGTCGCCATGTTTTTACGTTCAGTGGCAGCGTGACGGTAGGAAACCACGGAAACTCACCGGAGACACCGGAGCTGTCGGCTCAGGTCGAGGTGGCATCTGTGAAAAGTCACCGCGGTAACGCAGTGAGGAGGAATGGAGCGTTACACTGATGCTGCATTCACCTGCAGTCGGGCAGACGGCCGTCGCTAACAAACCAGATGTCATTTTAGTCACAGAAGTCGAGAGAAAGCCGGTAAAACGTGGGTCAGGTAAACAATACGACATCGCCATGACAACATATTGTCACATGTATTGTTTTGCCTCGTGCTGACGGACCACATTTTTACATAGAGGCTTGTTTATGCCGTTACGTGCAGCGGCTGTTGTCCGTCTGCCGCCTGCCCAAATTCATGTGAATGCAGCATGAAAAATACAATTGAGTTGCTTGCGATATAGCCTACAACCGCAACGATAGATGGGAGTAATTCCTACACAATGCACCTTTAAAGCCAGTGTGAAGAGATGAGTTTAGATCAGTTTACTGAAAACTCAGGTTTACAGATCTGAACAGGGGTCAGTGCCGTAGAGCTCAAAGATATTAAAAGCCTCTGCAGAGATTCAGTTTACAATCAAGTGTTTGAGGTTTTGATCAGTAAAAGATTCAAACAATGAATTATTAAAAAGGACTGATTGTTTCAGCTCTTTTCAAGGACCACATCCATACTGAGCAGAATGTTTGAAATGTTGAACTTGTTAACAATTACAAAGCACATCACTTTCTCTCTGCATTAAACCGTGTAAATACAGAACGTGTACCGTGGCCCGGTGCCGGCTTCAAAAGGCAGCTCCATGTAAAAATGGAACACTCCACAGCTTGCACACTTACTCACACACTAAATACATTTGGCCTGCTGGTAACAAAGAAGCCAGGTCTGGAATATAAATCTATAATTATAGCTTTTGTAAGCGTGACACACATTAATAAGTCACACACTCTGTCTGGTGCCTGAAAGAAACAGTGAAAATAAAGTGTACATCTCAATTCTATCAGCCCGATGAGATTAACATATGCATCATTCATCAACATGCCCGTGCTGACTACAATGGACCGCAGGGCTCCACCGAGACAACTCAAACCTACACATGTCTGTCGGATCAGATTTCCATCTGAACCAAAGTCAAAGTCACGGATCAGGGATCAGGAGTTAGCAGCAGCTCCACTTGCTTCTGTAATCTGAACAAACCCAGGATGTAGTGGACAAAACGTAACACAACACAACCTCACGTCTGCTCCAAGTACAACAAATGTGCTGATGGTGCTGTTTACATCAAATCTGTGGTGGTGAATCATGCATTGATCTCTTCTGGCAACAGAGCAGATATAGACCAAACAAACAGGAAATATGTTGCCATGGATACAGTGAGTTAAACCTGCTGTGCTGTGTGTTCAGGTCGTTACTCACTCATTTGATGACTTGTTAAATGATCTTATTGATGTGAATTGTTTTGGAGATCAGACTAAGACATTCAATTTTGTCAGAGCAGCTCATCTTTTAGAGACAAACATTATTGCCTGTCCAATGGAACAGAAACAGTTCCCAGAAATTCTCACACCTGCCTCTTTAACCAGCACTAAGATTTAATCACTTGTTTTCTGGCCCATAATACATCCCTCCATCAAGTTTGGTGCGAATCGCTTCAGTATTATTTGTGAAATAACTAACTAAAACAGAAACAAACAGACATGGATGAAAACAGAGCCTCCTTGGCAGAGATAATGAAATATGCTGCCTCTCTTTTCCTCTTTTTAGCCGCTTTTCAAGGCCCGAGTTCTGCTCAATTGGAAAATAATTTGTCTTTGGGGATGAAGTGGACAGGGCAAGGATGTATTCTGCCATAAATCACCACTGGCAGGAGGCAGAGAGAGCATTTATTTGGCAGCGGCGCTCCAGCCCACACTGACTAAACTGCTGAACAGCACATGAAGCCAGATTCCTCTGTTGCCTCTAGTGTACAGAGCAGTGCATTAAGACCAGAACTTGGCAGCTTCTTGCTACAGCTCATTGGACTCAAGGGCAGAATTGGCACAGATTGAGAATCCAACCAGAATGATACAAAAAGAAATGCACTCTTTTGTCTTGTTAAGAAACATATAGTGCCATGCCAGTCGGTTGTCATTCAACAGGAATAAATCACAGAGCCATGTTTAGAGACAACAAGTACTGGGAAGTCTGACCGCTCATTAAAAAGTCTCCCCTCCTGTGATCCATTCAGATGACACGCTGCAAAGAAGTTTGTGACAAACCTGATGACCTGGACTGCTGCAGAGGAAGCACGGCTCCGTTGGGACCGTCTTGTAACACCGTGACCACATAATCAGCCACTGTGGGCTCCTTGTTTGTAAGCTGGCAGACAATGAAGCTAATGGCTTTTATTGGGGGAAAGTCAACAGGGTGGTCAGGACCCCTGGATGACTCTGCACAAGAGCTACAAGAGACCCCATTGTGGCTGGAGCTCGTGGCCAAGTTGATCATGAACTCCAGCCCGTCAGCCGCAGTTTGTCCTCCAGGCATTTCCATCAACTGTGTCAATGGAGCGCTATCAATCAGCTGCCGAGGCACAGACAGAGGAATAAAGGAGGGGGTGGGGGGTACGGGGGGTCTAAAGACAGACAGACGCTCCCGATAAAGAATGCGCTCATTCATTTACAGAGCAAAAACAGTGAAATACAAATACTCCATCGAAGTGTGCAACATCCACCCTCCCCTCCCTTCCTCCCTCATCCCTCTAAGGCACCTCCATTCTCCAGAAGCAGACCACACACATAAACAATTCATCACAGACTGGAAGAAAAGGGAGGAACTTCAAAAAAAAAAAAAGAGATGAAGCCCAATTTATATTCTGTTGGCACAAAAGTAAAAAATGCACAATGATTAAATTTGGGGGATGACACTTTGACACCATCGCCGTCCGTCTGTCTGTCTGTCTCTCTGTCTCCACACATACACCAACACTCAAAATCGCAAAGCCACAATGATACAGATGCAAACAAGTGCAAGGCTTTCAATTGGTTGACCTCGACCTTTTCACCTTTCACAGCAGAAGTGTGATGGCATGCTACTGAGACTGAATTAGCATTTAAACCAGGGACGTATAGCAGTTGGCTCACATGTCCTGGATGCATTCCAGCTCCAGGACATGTGAGGACACTTTTGACCAGTGTCCACCAGATGTGTGACTGCATTAGATTTTCATTTAAAAATATGTTTTTCTTATCTGCTGAGTAACAATTCAGCTGTGATGCTAAATGTGGTAAAGAATGACGTGACATTCTGTGGTCAAACAGCACAGCTATGCCTATAGACTGCTGCAGATACTGTACACCCACAGACCCACACTGTCATGTGACACACAGCTGGTGTCTACAAGGCCGTAAATGTGCATGTAGTTATGGTCAAAGTGCTGCCATGCTCTGGGCCGTCATGGTGCAGACAGAGGAGCAGCTGGTTAGCATTAGCTCACTAGCCGCATGACACAGTGGCTAGCTACACTACACTGAGGCTGGTAAAAATGTAGCATAGTTCCTCTTTAAAAACAGAGTCCTATTGCTGGTTAAATCAATAACTTGTAACTTGTTCCAGGGAGAATGGAGGCTCTCTGCCTTCCACCTATAGCGTCTCTTGGCTGAAAACCAACCTTGTAAGATCAGAGCCTCTGACCCGGTGTCCCAGCTCTGGTCTCTGCGGCACCATGACAAATCGCGCCCTGTAACCCCTAATCTCTTGTTTGACAGATAAGACTACCGTAGATGACCATTTAGTAGCCTGGGCGTTTAATATGCTAAATCGACTTGGACCCCAGGCGTTTATAAGAACCAGGCGCGTATTTGCAACAGGCTACAATTTATTTTTGCAATGAGCAGCACCAGACCATCATGCAAAGAACAAGGAGGTCACCGTAGGACCACTGGAACAAAATTACTCCCAACATCGTTATTGACATCAGACAATAAAAAGACTGCGTTAGGAGGGGGGTCGATCGCGGTAATTTCAACACTGTACATTAGCGCATTTATCTATTTGTCTTTGTCTATTAGCAGTCCAGCGCGACCTGTCCCGCTAGCGCACCTGTGTTTGTGTCTCTGTGTGTGTGTGTCCGCCTGCATGCGAGAGAGAGAGCGAATGGAGGGGCTGACTGACAGAAGAGGTGAGAGCCGGTGATACGCTGTTAAAAAAACTTCTTTTTTTTCTGTGCAAGGCTTTGGTAAACACTTAATTGCCCGGGCGTTTAATTGAACCGGCGTTTATTTTGCCAAATGAGCTCGGACCCCGGCGGCTATTAGAGCACAGGCGCGTATTTGCACGCGGGTGACTATTTGGTCATCTACGGTATACACATTGTAATATAATAAATAACATTATCCACCACTCCGTGAGTTGATTTCTTGCCGGCTTCATTAAAAACAAATGCACATGGCCGAGAGGAGGGTTAGCAAACCAGAGTAAAGGAGACTGAACTTGCCCCTTTAAGTTCAGTATGCGTGGAGGCGGAATTTGATTAGAATTTGTGGATGTTCTTCATCTTTAAACACACAATGGAACACAGAAATAAAATACTTTTTTTTTTCTTTGATTCAGAGCCGTATCTTGTTGAGGGAATATGACCCATGTTACTCTACTGAGACTATTTATCTAATTGTATCGGAGGGTAATATGAAATAAGAGACAATTTGCCAAAGTGTGTCTCAACGCTGTCTCACTCCTTCAGACACATACACATGTTCACATAAAATAAAGTGCTTCATTCATCCAAATAGTTCCCCATTATCACCGCACAATGGCCGCACTAATGGTTCAGGACACCAGCCGCCACTGAGTAGGCACATCTGCTGGAAGTCGTTTTTTTGTATTGGACCTTGACCGCAGTCTTTATCTGGGGCCAGCCGGTGACCCGCGCACTGGTTACCATTCTGACACTAGTTTGAGATTCCATTCATTAAACTACTCAGGCGGAGAAGAGAGGAGGGTAATTACATGGACCTTTGCTTCCGCTTGCCTTCTGCACTGTCCACACAAAAGACTTGTGCTGACCCCTCTCGCTGGAGTCGGTCCACTGAGAGGGAACAGCAGCACCTCTGGATATCACATGAACTCTGGCAGGACGTTCAAAAATTTGTGTGTTGTATTTATTTTTTTATTTTACAATAAATACAATTTTTAAAAAAATACTTAATCAGAAGTGTTAAAGTTAAAGCCAAAGTTAAAATGAGTCGCTGTGGGACAGAAGCTCTGGTGTCACTAATGGCTCTTCCTATTTCTATATTCACTCATCAGCTGCAAAGTAATGTTACTTAAGATTCATAGCTCGAGTCAAATGTAAAACAAAACAAAATAAAGAATTCATATTGCCATTATACTGTATAGGCTGATACTGTCATTTCAGTTGGAATGGTCATTTAATATTAAGTTAACTTTGTTGGGCTTGTTTCAAACATTGTGTTTCTTTACATAGGGAGGATTATATGATCTGAAGCCAGAGTGTCTATAGACAATACAAAATACTTATACTGCTGACAATGCACCAGTGTTGCAACACTATTTACCTTTATCAAGAAAAAAAACTGTTTCAGTAATTTGGATACTGGACTTTGTCATATCTTTGTGCAACCATATGTAGTCCAGCAAATACATAACATAATACATAACAGAGAGAGAGAGAGCCTGGAGCGTCAGACTGATGCTCAGTCTCTGGTTTAAAATACAGAGTTGGGTCTACTCTGAACACAGTAATAGTTCCCTTTAATCAATAACAACACAACAGACACCAAATAAAGTTTCAGATTTTGAAAATGAGGCTTCACTTACACTTAAATTCAGAAAGTTACAGACACAACCTAACTCTAAGCCACACCTTCAACACTAAAGTCCTGCTCACTTCTGAAGTTGGTTCAATTGCTCATCCTCATGGAGTGAGTGGTGCTAGAAACAGGGTTATTTTTAGAAAGCTGCAGAGGGGCCAACACTCTTGGTCTCAATCGAAATGTTCCTGTCCACATTTCCCAAATATCTATAATGGAGCTGGTGAGTAAAATGGTATTTTAACTGAAAATATGAAAAGAAGACCAGATTCCCATCTGCTGTCATTGTCTCCTCCTGTTTCATGTCTACCAGCTCTGTTGTTATTTGTTGCTTGCGTCTTTAAATGTCTGCAGTTTTATTCCCCCTCCCAAACTTCCACTGTCCTCTGTCCTCCTCTGGATATTGGGCAATAAATATCAATGGGCCTACTGATCAAACTGGCAGTTAGATGATCATTCTCACAAATGCACTCATCCTTCCAGAGCTTTTAATTATGGGGTGCATCCACAACAACAGGCTCAACACATGGGACTGTAATTCACAATAATAAATCAAAGGAGCATCGTCAACATTTAGGTATGAAGCTCAATCAAGTCAACATGATTTACTGACTGGATTTCCACTCTAATCAACAACTGTTCAAAATAAACACACTTAAACATACCAGTCACAGGCACTTAACCCTCACAAGTCAGCAGGTACTAATGCACCAACTGTGCCTACATCGGAAGGACCTACAGTATACTCACCAACTTCCTGACAGACACTCAGCTGTTTGATATGAATATCACCACTGACTGCAAGTTCCACATGAGTGTCTCTCTGAGACTCTATTCTGCATTAACCATATGCAAACTTCCCAAGAAATATCTCCTATCATGACTCTTTGTTTTTCAAAGCAGTCAGGATTCTGGATGTTAGATAAATATGTGTTATCCCCAATTAACACTGTAGCCTACACTAGTGCAATTTAGGTAGACATTGCTACTTAGGGCTGCACGATTATGGCCAAAATGATAATCACGATTATTTTTGTCGAAATTGAAATCACGATTATTAATCACGATTATACATCATGTTAGATAAAACATGTTTTTATTGCACTTTCTATTTGAAACAAACAATAGGCTATGTGAACAAGGCTTTCAGTTCAAAATAAAACGTAAAATAAAAATAAATAATAGCCTAAAATTAAATTTACCCAAGACAAAGGGCTAGCGAAAAATAAATGCCATTGCCGAGTGCAGAGGTGTCATTCTGTACAGTAGCGTACAGATACTTGTGTAAAAAACAAAAAATAAAAAATAAATCTGGTAGAAGTAGCTGCTGATTCAACTCCTTTACTCAAATAAAAGTAAGAAAGTACAGGCTCTGAAATGTAATTTCAAAGTAGGCTATAGGTAAAAATTAATTTTTGCCATCAATGATACACAGAGATGTGTGGGCAAGAGTCTGTCTAGCATGGACCAAAGCACAGCACGGGTGGTTCAGCAGCAATTTGGAACGAATTAAAAACATTTAATGAATAAATGATAATGACCAAGTGTTTTCACACAGGCAGCGTCCAGCAGGTCGGCCTAGCTCAACTGTGCTGCCACCAAAACGGTGACGGATCGCTGTTACCGGCCGTTATGATCGCAGTCGGAACGTTTTATTTACACGACGTATGTAATTAACACCAGAACGGCCGCGTGGGGTGACGGGGTCTCGGTCCAGCTTTGAGACCACCCCGCAGCCCGACCTCCATCCGATCCAGAGCCAGACGGCGACAGTAGACAGCCTTTGGAGGTGCTGACTGACCAGACACAGACACACGTCATGTCTACTGTCACCGTCTGCTGCCGACATCGTCTCACTCTCACGTCAGAGTGAGATCCATACAGTCTGAGTGAGACGTAACACCGGGCGCAGAAGGTGACGGTACAGCAGCATCTGACTGACCGGCCGGGACACACACTCTGGACTGTAAACATGTAAAGAGAGGAAGCGCTCGCTTGTTAGTTAGGCAGCTTCATGGAGCCCTGACCTCTCGTTCGCCCCCTGGTGGTTGGCGGAATATTGGTTGAGAAAGCGCTTGATTTGATATGCAGCACAGCCCGTTTTTTTACATGTTAATAATCGTGACGATCATCTTAATTTAATCGTGGCAGCCAAAATCGTGATCGTGATTAAAATTCGATTAATTGTGCAGCCCTATTGCTACTGTTGTAAGGTGTGCAGTGCCAAAAGGGTAGATGTCCTCTTATATATATGAATGAATGAATGATTTTTATTGTTAAATTTTGAAAATACTGGAAGAATGTTATGTCAAAAATGTAACATGCAGAAAAAATGAATATGTGAGTATTGGGGGCGGGACTAGATAAGCTTTTGCTTCTCCCGCTTTCCCTTTCGGTCATGTGTATTGTATTATTGGATTAAGATGATGTGTGATGATGATGACTAATTGACATGCCCGAAATGAACCAAATAAATAAATAAATAAATAAATAAATAAAAATTATTTCCATGTCATGCCACCACTGTGGCCCATTCCATATGGGATTACAAGACACATTTAATGACAAATACAAAAAAAAAAGACTAGACAGTCCTTCCTGTTGGTACCTGCCAAAAATAAGTAATTTAAGATTACTTTCAGTATTCAACTATATCGCTCTTCGTCTCATTGCCCAAGCTTTATAAAGAAAATGCAAATATATTCAACTGAAAAAGATGTTTTAGCTTCTCAGCATCGTCTAACCACTGCACAAATTTGTTATTTGGATCTACCTTACTAAACAGTTTTTGTCTTATAAAGTCATAGAAAGGACAGTAGAACACAAAATGAATTTCCTCTGTATTCCCAAAGAAAAAACATATATCCAGGCAAGGTCTATGTGTGTGTGGAACTGGGAGATGATTCTGCCTGCAGAGATTCCAGTAAACCGAGTGGTGATTGGTCCAATGGCTCATTGGACCAACAGGGCTGAGGGAACTGAATTCACTGAGGGCAATTCATACTCCAGCCCATAGACCTCTGTGCTATGACGTCTGAATGTGGACTTGGTGCAAATTCACCAATTGCACATGCTTCAAAATGGATCCTTGTTTTTAAGAGACATTGTGTGGGGTCATGGTGTTTCCAAATTATATATGACTCCTCTCTGACGCAATACAAAGAGCAAAATGAGTGTGAATCAGATCCTCGACTGTCGTATTGATGGTTCATGTTCATGCTTTTAGACGTGTGATAGTCCACTGAGCCTGAGGCCTTTGGGACTGAAAGACGGGAGCTGGGGAGGGGGAGGGAGAAGAAGATAGGAAGAGAGATATGGCAGATAGAGCAGGAGACGGGATGAAAGGAGGATGCTAAAGACAAAGAGCTGAAATGAGAAAAGAGTTCAGGATGGATTAGTTGGGGAAAAGACATCACATGAAACAAGGAGAGAAAAAAAGACAAATTATAGTTGGGGAATAACTGTGAGAGATAAGGGGGGGAGGGAGGAAAGGGCTGGGGATTGATAGAGGAAGAAAATAAGAGAAAGAGCCTTGAGAAATAAAATGGGACAGGGAGGTTGGAGTGTGAAGGCTGTAATGGGGATGGTAATCAATGAAGCCGGGGGATCAAGACGAGCTCTGGCCCTCAAATCTATCCATCGATCCAGGCGGATTACAGGGAACCAGGCAGTGGGGTTTGATGGGGTTTGATGGGGCTGCTGGGACCGCAAACCCAACTTAACTTGGATCTAAGTAATCAGTGCTGGTCTTGAAGGGGGCACCTGATGAGGTTCATGACCCTATGTGTTGTGTAAGACGCGTTACTGCGGTGAGATCAACCCGTGTCTACTGATTTTCCTCCCACTACAGAAACATTTCTCCGTTGAGTTGTTATTCAAGCCTCCGTGTTGTTTTCTTAGTTTCATGTCGGAGGATTGGAAAGATGCTGAAAAGTTAAAACTGATGTGTTTATCCATGATCAAATCTGACAATCTGATGGAGGTCAATAAAATATTCACTCTCCTCCTAAGTCTGCTGTGGTGTCCAGATCCTGAATGTTGTCTCATAGAAACTAAAGCCGTGACTTAGAAGAGTTCAAAGCTTCATAGAGATAAGAAAACATGAGCTGTTTGTCAGCACGTACAGTAATACATCCCTTTTTACCAACATCTAATATGTTTTCTCTGAAAAACTGTATTTCAGCCATTTTTGCATCTAACATTCTGGCAGAACTAAAAGGGTAATAGAATTTCCCAAAAAGGGCATATAATGAGAAATCTAATTTCTATATGCAACGCCTGCATCAATATCACATTATGCAGACAACATCTGAAGACATCTTTCATAAACCTGACTGGATAATAACTTTTGACAATAGAAAACAAATTTCATCACAATTTGAACCGACAGAGGAGCGACAACATAATAACCAGCAGTGAGCATCTTGTCCTCCTGGTGTGCTGAAAAGAGGCAGAGGCATCAGAAAGCAGAGAGGTCTTTGAATACAGAAACGGTGACGACGTGTGATCTCTTTCATGTCGCCGCTGGTGGTGGTGGTGTCCCACCTCAGAGTCACAGTTACAAGCAGAGAGAGAGGGACTAAGTGGACAGATAAGAGGCCGGAAATGTCTCTCCTCCTTTCAGGTGGACATGTGTTGGATTGTGTCGCTCAATATAATCTTTCCAGACAGGAAAAAAACATCAGGCCGACACACGCTGCTGTAATACAGGAGCTATAGAGGGATTATCAGTCTACGTCACTGACGTTCTACGATCATGTCTTATTGTGCTGTTAGTTGCACTAATTGTTTTCATAAAAATAACAAAACGCGCAAATTTTACAGAATACCGTCAACTCGCACCCCTTTCAAGGCAACGAGAGAGAAAATAGTACATTGGCGATTAATTTGGAGCAATATAATGTGTTAGACACATTGGTTTGAATGGTGATAAAGCTAGATGCCCACAGGCACAGCTGTATAACTGCAGCAAATAAGTCGTGAAACGTTTAGGCCTACTACAATAACGACAGTGACTGAAGACAAGGTTACATACAAATGGAAAGCAAACTGAGATTGATTAATTAACGTTAAACTATATTATTTTAAATTACATACTCAATCATGCAGGTGCAGTTCGCAGTCAGGATGCAGTTGTTCCAGACTTTAGACATGTCCATCCTCTTCCCTTGTCTCTGACTAGGCAGCACCTCAGTCCTCACATCCACCAAGGTTTGTAATCGTGTAAGAGTATTTTCCTGAACATGATTGTCTGTTAAATAGCTGTAGGTAGGGAGCACATTGTTCTTTTTACCGATGACCCACGCCATGCTGAGTGTCCGTGGCTTGTGCTGATCCTCTATCCTGGCGTTTTTTTTCTGCCGTTATGAAACCAACAGTCTATAAAACACACACTTTTATCAATAGGTTATAAAAGGTTGTAGTATGCTGACAACATCGCTAGCTAACACCGCTTTGACTACACTAGATCCATGGAGGTGACCATGACAACCGGTTCTTTCTGCAGTTAGGTAGCGCACGCATCCGCTGTGTTGGTAAACAAATAATCCCTCTATAGAGACCACCTGTGGGGAGGGGTGTCTGCAGCAGCCTCCGACCCTGATGATGACACCATCAGAGGTTATTAAAGTTTGCATAATAAAAAGTGTTCTGGTAGGAGTCAGGGTTTCCCCCAGAAAACTGGTTAAGCCCGGTGGTAGGGTGGCACTGGCGGCCCATCGGCGGGCCACCGGTGCCCAAGCGTGTTTTTTTGTGACAGGGGCCTGACCCTGACTGATGGCAGGGCCCTGTAGGGAACAGATTCATTAATGGAGCAGTAGCATTTAGCGGGTGTGATTCCATAAGGCCTTAAGATCAATGTTAAAAGTTGACTAGAAATTTGAAAATATTATCATAAACATCTGTTATTATAAGACTTTATGTAACATATTTAAACACCAGCTATAGCAGAGTCTTACAGAAAGGCACTCTTGAAATGCTGTTCAATCAACCACAAAAAAAAAGTAGGCCTAATAATTATAATTATTAAAAAAATATTTAAATAAATAACATCAACTGTTTGCATTAAAAACTAAAAAACAACTGCCTGGTGTCTCCATTGTTAAAGTCTAGCCTTATTTCCATGGATGTATTATAGATCCATCATCCATGTTTTTTTTATTTTTTATTTTGCTCCGAGATTTTTTACATCTGGAGTCACGTGCACATGACGTACCACGCTCTTTTTCCGGTCAGTCGTCATGGAAACGTGACACTCACGGATCTACTAGAACAAACGTGTCTGATCGCGAACTTTACGAGCTGAAAAATGAAACAATGGATCATTTTCACATCAGGTGAAAGCCCCGCGGCTCACAGGAGTCTGGAGCTCTGACGCTGCAGGGGACGACGTGCTAACAGCTAACAGCTAACAGCTACCAGTTGCAGCAGCTGACTGAGCCTCACGTTAACGTGGACTTGGTGCGTTCCTCTTGCTCAGCTGGTGAAGCAGCGGGCTGATGCTGTCTGTTGTCTGATGAGCATGATGTCCGTGACGTGTCCCGTTATGTGCGGCAAAGTGGTAACGTTGTCAGGTGATGAAAAAGACACCTGATCACGTGTTTATTGCTATAAAAACTGATTTAAAAAATTAATAAACGATGTTTAGCCTGGCGGGGGGTCAAGTAAAGCCTGGCGGGCCGCCAGGCTTATAATACACTGGGGGAAACCCTGGGAGTATTGACGGGGACAAGCTGTGCCGGAGCAGCTGTGACTCCGGAAGTAAAAACAGCCCAGCGTCCACCGATCGATGGAACGCGTCATAATGTTCCGTCTGAGCCCGGAGCACAGAGCCACACACAGAGAGTATACTCACAGAGCGACACACATACACACACGGGGCCAGTAAAAACTTTATGGATATTTTGCTTGTGGAGACGGAGGTGTGTGTCCCTGCCAGACCACAGGCACACATACCGTCACAGCCCAGTTCAAAAAGTCTATTACATTTACATCTGTTCTATTTACCTATGCAGAGTGAAGGAGGTTGATATGTTTAATTATCATTGTGTTTGGTTGTCATGGTGCTGTGGACAGAGGTGCTGTCCTGGCCTCAGCGGGTACAGCTGCTCACCACAGCTCAACAGCTGTCGCCTCAGCATTATCATAATCCCTGTCCCTCTCCCTCTCCCTCTCATCTTTCCTGAGGGTTTTCTTTTTCTCATATGCATCAACTACCAGTCTTCCTTCCTAACTCCCAGTACCAGTCAACAAACTTTGTATCCTACACTCACCTCAGCAAAAACTCTTAAAGTCCCCCTAAAGAGGCATGTTAAAATTTGTAAAAATGCTCTGCTATGACCATTTCTTGATTAAAATTGCTTTCCCACAAAAAAAGTTGTTTAAAAAATAAACTCCCAAATAGGCTAATAACAGGTCTACTATTTCTCTCTCATTGAAAAATCCAGATTCTATGAATATTCATGAGCATGCAAATGCCTCATGACTCGCGGAGGGGGAGGAGCTAAATCAAAACTCGAGATTTGCGCCAGGATTCAGGCGGCGACCATTCCTCTGGGCCACGGCAACTAATGATACTATGAATGAACATCTAGCTGTGTAAGTAGACCACATCACAGTGTAGGGCTGGGTATTGTTGAGAATCTCACGATTCGATTCGATTTCGATTCATTAGGTCACGATTCGATTCGATATCGATTCGATTCGATATTGATTGAAATGCTTCGATATCGATTCAGTATCAAGCAGAAATACACAAATAAGAGTACCAGATTTTTTTTTTTTTAATAATTATTTGTTTAGTTTCATGCCTTATGAACAGTCATAGCATAACAAAATATGACACTGCTTTAACACTGAACTACAGTGCAGCTAAATTTAAATTAGGCTATGTGATACTTTCCTCTTGGAAAATAACTCATAACATTTTGAGTAATAAAACAATACAAAACAATATTATTAATAATAGTTGACTGCACAACTGAAAATATTGTAGCGACCCCGCAGTAATGTTCTTGTTATGATGTTTAAGTTCTGTGATTTCTGACTGACTGTCAATGTGTATGGTACGGGCAGGTGGGATGAGAAACTGAGGGGCTGGGGTGAGTGTGAGGAAGACAGAGTCCTGTCTGTGTGTAGGTGAGTGAGGAGGAGGAGCAGAGGAAGAAGTGAGAGCAGCTTCAGGGTTTCCCGCAGCGCTTTCCTGTTAAGGCGGCCGCCTTAACAACAAAGAGCTGCCGCCTAAACTAACGTCTTAAAAAAAAAAAAAAGTAGCGATATTCGCCGCCGCCGCCCCCCCCGTCGGACGATGGCCGCATCCTCTCACACACATACACACCACAGAGAAGCACGCATGCATAACAGCAGCGCGTGTTGAAAGCGAAAGTTAATACGGCACGGCGCGGTGCGTCCCTCCCCCGACGATCGATCCCCGCTGCTGCTGCTACTCCCTCCCATATTGTTATGGTTTGGTCTAGTGCGGCCCCCGTCCGTACAGCGCGAATCACACGAGGGTGTTGCTCGCAGCGCCCCCACTGGCCAGGGGCTTGAATCGATTCAGAAGATTGCTGAATCGATATTGAATTGCAGAGAAAAGAATTGCAATGCATTGCTGAATCGATATTTTTACCCAGCCCTATCACAGTGAACAACAAATGAGATGCAAAACAAATTCAACGGGATTGGTCAACGGGATTGGTTGCTAGGGATTATGACGTATTAATCCCGACTGTTTGCTGAAAAACTGAATCCAACTTTTTCAGACTCTGGCTTTGAAACTGCATTTTCAAATCTAAAATGCTCAGTTGTGGCTGCATTAGCGACTTTGCTGCTGGAATGTCTTGTAGCAGAACCCAAACACTACATTGACATGTTAATAATTTCAAAAAGGAAATTTTTGGTTTAGGGGGTCTTTAAACCACACATCATTAACACATGCAGCTAATTAACTAACCACCTATGTCTGAGTGTTGTTGTTAATGGGACTTAAAGATGACTTGGTTTGGTGCAACAAGTAGCTACTGAATGCAACATTAAACACAGTGGAGATACACTCAGGGTCTAATTTGGGCAAATGTGTTGTGGGAGCTGCTCTAATTACACACAGGAGATACATTATTCATCCATGTACATTATTACACAGTGTTTTCCCTGTCCGGGGTTCATGTACAGTTTATCCTACATGTTGTATGTTAACCCAAAATGAGCTATAAAGAAAGAGCAGCTATTTGTTCTTTGGCTGTTTTTGAGCCTGTTTCCAGTTATGCTGACTCTCAGGGAGACTGCAGGACTCCATCCCAACATTTTTCCACTCTGTCATTAGGTCCCATTAAGATTAATTCAAAGGCCAGTGCGCACTCCCCCTGGATATGAACAGGGTTATTACAATACCACCAGTCAACGCCACTGGGAGACATTATGGGAATTAGAAAACTGAATAGAAACAGTTTATCAACACAGTCGGCTGAGAAGAAACTCACTCTGAATAGAAATGAATAAAACTTTTTTTTTTAATCACAATTAATACTGTGTTCCATCAGGATGCAGTCAACAGTTCAGTATGTTGCTGACTGATTACGGAAGACGACTTGTGGTTTTAACCAACCAAAACCATCTCTATCTACTTTAACCTATCTCCTCTCTCTGATGTTCAAACGGATCACTGAGCCAATTAGAAGGGAGGAGGCTCTGAGCCTCTCTCATGATTGGCTGACTATACCCCTCTTGTGATCTAATCCAAATACAGCAGATTTCAGGCCCACCAGGTGTTTCCTGGTGACACCTCTTAGTTTGCATTTTGCTGTTATCATATGACAAGATCTGACCACAAGGAATGCATGTTTCTTTTGTGGTACAGCTGCAAGTAACCATGTCAGGATTCATATAGCTTCTAATCATTAATCATCTTTTTCCATGAAAATGATCAGAAATTTTTCAAATGATTTCAAATCCCCAAACTATTCACCCTGCCCTGAAAGCTCTGTTCCCAGTGTCCAGTCCAACAGGCCCCTGGCCCAGAGCAGAGGGCTATGTAAATACATTAGGACTAACACGCTCAGTGCAACCAAATGGAGCATTAACACGGATAATTGAGTTTGGTGCCTTTTGGCTGTGATGCTTCATTACTCATCAGCTGAAGCAAGACATGCTGTCTCAACAATGATCCCATCTCCCCCCATGAGATCATCCTGTCTCTCTCTGTCTCTCCAACATCAGCTCTTATGGGGGGGGGCATTAATTGGGGTTAGCAGGGTTGGAAGAATAATAAACTTTTCTTTTGTCTCTGCCCGTCAGTGTCTATATCTGTGTGCATTTCAACTGCCAGGGTCTTTTTATTATGAAAAGAATGGGGATTAGCTCCAATAAGACCTGAAGGTGCTCACTTAGGAACAAACCCAGCAGCTTGCTCATTCAGACAGTGTGGAGGTGTCTTTAAAAGTCTCACATAGTGGAAAGTGAGATTTACGTGCCTTTTTCCATTATAAAGCTGCTCTGGGTTCTACATTACTGCTGTGAAAGTGAAAGTGTCCAAGCCTCAGTCCACAGAAAAATGCACACAGCCTGGATTCAGAGGCTGAGCCTTAGAAGCAGTTAAGAAGAAACACACACAACCACTGGAAACTAGTGTCCACCACCTGGAGAGGGGAGGAAAGGACAGGCTGCATGCTGATTCTGTGTCTGTAGTGTCTGTCCATACTGACCCATGATGCCACTGCTGGTCTGTCACCTGCAGTCCCAATCAATCCCATGTTCTCACGGTGCACTGCTCCCTCCTTCTCTTGGTGACCTCACCCAGATGGTACTGTACTCCACCACTGCTGCATTTGACCTCACTGCTGTTTGGATTCTTTACTTTAGTTTATTCTGCAGACCAGACGATCCAGCAGTTTGCACCGAAGGCTCTGGTCTCTCCCTCCTCCAGACAAAATCTAGCTGGACATTTTTTGTCCACATTTGACTTTCTGCTCGGTTCATAACCACCCCCACCCCCAGCACAACCTGTTCACACTTCTGCCCTCAGGCCGGAGGTACAGAAGTGTGAAGAGCAGGACCTCCAGATTAAAAAAACTCCTTCTTCCCCTCTGCCATCAGACTTCTAAACAATAACAATAAGAGTCAATAACCAATAGCACCTTGTTAGCATCTTGTTGGCACATGCACAATTTGCACATTATACATATTGCACACACACATCATACCTCCTTCTCTTTTCTTTTATCTCTGTATTAGCTACTATTGTTGCTGCCATTGTTGTTGTTGTTATATTATTGTTGCTTTTTAAATGTCTATTTTTATACCTAGTTTTTTATAATTGCTGGCGTTTTGTGATGTGGACAGCAAAGTAAGAATTTCATTGTCAGGGAAACTCACCTTTCCACTGTACAAATGACAATAAACACTTTTGACTTTGACTTTTGACTAATCACTGACTATTGTTACTATTGTATACAGTATACAGTACTATGCAAAAGTTTTAGGCAGGCGTGATAAAATGCTGTTAAGTCAGAATGCGTAGCCATCATGCAATACCATCAGTGAGGCGTCTGATTGGACCCAAATTTATTCACAACAACCCCAAACATTCAGCCAGTGTCATCAGCATAAAGAAGAACAACAAGTCCTGGAAGTGATGGTGTGGCCGCCCCCCCACGGAGCCCTGAGCTCAACATCATCCAGTCTGTCTGGGATTACATGTAGAGACAGAAGGATCTGAGGAGCTCCAAGATATTTGGAAAAAAACACCGGCCCAGGTCCTTCAAAAACTGTGTGCAGGTGTACCTACCTAGAAGAATTGATGCTGTTTTGAAGGCAAAGGGTTGTCACACCAAATATTGATTTGATTTAGGATTCTCGTCTCTTTATTCACTGCATTTTGTTAATTGATGAAAAAAAAATTAACACTTCCATCTTTGAAAGCATTCAGCTTTTTTTTCCACGCCTGCCTACAACCTTTGCACTGTACTACACGTATATATGATGTATGCGTGCTGCTTACAAATTTGGGGTATTAATAGAAGTAATGCTGTAGTGGCTGTTTCTCTGATGAGAGCACACTGTGAGCTGTAGCCTACCTACGGACTGTGTGCTGATAGTGGCAGTTCTCCCACTGCAAGTCATTATGGAAACAAATCCACTTTTCATTATTTGTGCAAAATGCAGTTGAGGCAGCACTTTCTGTTACCCAGAAAAAAAAGAAAAAGCTGGCAGAATGTAAACATGTCTCCAGTTCTGTTTTCTCTACACAATGACGATGCATAAATCCCAATTTAACTGTTCTTCTTCCAGAGCTCAACTTATCCATGGCAGAACGACAGTACTGTACCTCAGTCAAAGGAAAGTGTAGCACTCATATGTCCCCCCTCCCCTCCTGCTAGATCTTTAAGGAGGTCATGTTTAGACACGGAGCCACGCTGTGGCCACTGTCATAAGCCAGTCTCTCCTTCCCACACATCCACAGACACACACTTTCCACCCAGCCTCCAGCTCCTTTCATCTCCACCGCCCTCAAGGAAAGACCCAGAGTTCTGCTCCGATGGAAATGCTCTGTCACACTTCACTCCTGCTCTTAGGAAGGAACAGGAATGGATGTGGGTGCATACACAAACATACCGTTACACAACATGTAGGCTTGTGTATGCATACAGACACAAATGCTAATTGTTAGAAACTCTGCAGGCTACCAGAATTCACTCCCGGTTTTCAGATTTTCAATGGGCTCCCTCCTCTTACTCACTGCCTCCTTTCCATCTCTTTGTATTGTCCTATTCAGGCCAAGGCCACCCATCTATAGAATGAGGTCAGAGCAAGTGTTAGAAGTCCTAACAAGTAGAAACAGTCGGGCTCCTTCACCCATTGAAGGATGCAAATATAACCTGACACAGGGCCAAGCCGTGCTGTCTGTCAAACGGCAGTGAAAACAAGTGAGTGAAAGGCTTTTCAGACCTCGCAACCAACAAGCCTGTGAAGTAAGCAGGGTGGTGGATCATTAAGCAAACCGTATGAGGTGTGTGAAACAAACAAAGCCTTGGCCGGGGGCTGCAGCCAGCTGCCAAAGGTTAGTGTTGGCAGGGATGAAATGCCATCTTGGGTAAAACTGCAAAAACTTTTCATTTTTACAAAGAAAATGGAAATTTGGCTGAGGGAGAACTTGATACCAGTGGTGGTGAGCAGAGCCAAACAAACAGAGCCTTTCTACTGCAGAACCCTCCCAATGAAAATCTATTATTATATCTTTTTAATCTTGTCACAATCAACACATATCATGAGTTAATAAACAGCCAGCTACCAGAATAGATTGTGGCGCACATAATGAATGTATGGCAAACAAATACTGCATGTCTCCAAAACTTGTCAGGCAGGTTTCCATGATGCCAAGTATAGATTGTAGATGAGAACTGGTGTTGAAAAGGGAAAAAAAACCATCACGGACTTCATGATCGATTACCATGGCAACGAACAAAGCTTTGAAGCTTCAAGTTTTTTGGGTCAGCCCTACTACACACATACACATTCTTTTTTTTATCGATCGATCAGCGAACCAACTGTGCGTTGCATCACTTCTTAAAATATTTCAATTTCTCTTCTTGAAGTTTTTTACTGAGTTGATAAAACTTAAGTGTGTTGCAGATGTTACATAACAGATTTGGTTGGAATAATAAGCTGGTCCTACAAGAGCTAGAGAGAGAGAGAGAGAGAGAGAGAACATTAAATGAATGTGATTCGAATATTACATTTTCTTTTTTTTAAACCTTCATAAAATATTTTCATAACTTTTGTGATGATACATCGACTTACAACAAGTTGAATGACACCTCTGTCATGGCCTGAGGGGGTCTGTATCTCTTTCTCTGGCACTAAGCAGCTTTGAGGAGCATGGTAGGAACCCTGCTCTCACTTAAGTTTCACTTTCACTTTTGTGAGTCACAACAAGGAGGGAACAGGCAAAACGGCACTTTAGCAATGGATTATGTTTGTGATGATGTCTTCTGTTAATTTTAATGCAGGATATTTACAGGGCTTAACACTAGTGTTCATGGGAAATGGAGTCTTCCTTCAGGCAAAACACTACCGCTTTGGTCCACAGGCGCTGCCAAACTCAACCAAAACTGAAAGTTCTTTAGTACTGCTTTAAGAAGCATTATAATTTGAACCTGATTTGGGGGGAAGATTGACAGCCCTACTGGGAACTGACAGGACGAGACAGAGAGACAGCCAGAAGGTCCAAAGTGACTCTGATGCAGGGAAAAGGGTACACACTTGGTGTACCACTGTACCACCCTCCAACAGATCTCTCATATAAAAATGCAGGTCTGCTTGTGGTTGGTAGTGTTTAGAAGTTTGACCTTCAGTCGTCTGGTTCTCCTCCTGTGGAGTCAACTCCCAGTCTGGGTTCAGGAGGAAAACACCCTGTCTCCACCAGATGATCAGGCTTAAACCCCCCTCTCCGATAAGGTTTATAGTTGGAGCTGGCTTCGCTGAGCTGTGAACCATCCCTTGGTTATGAACTACCCCCACACCCCTCTCTCTCTCTCTTTATGCATTTACATCACAGTTCCCTCTGTCATTAACAGACTGAGCCTCTTCTCTCGCCTCCTGACTCCAGATCTGCTCCCACTACTCCAGTTATTTATACTTACATGGTTATATCATTTTAATTATCACTGATTAGAGCTGCTGTCATTATTAATACATGTACCACCCTTACACCTTGGGGTATATGGTTATTATTGTTTTGACTATAGCAGTCAGCCTGAAAGAGTTGTTCTTGGCCCCTCACTTGTGTCAATACCCTCACTTGTGTGTTTAACTCTCTGGTTGTCCCTTAGTCCTTGTCAGGAGTACACATCCTTTATCTTTTCTAAATAAACCATGTGACAATGACTTCGATTACATCACAGTCTTGTATAGTCAGGACCAGATCATTGAAACCGAGCTATAATGATCCACATTTACATCAGTAGAGTGAGGTTATGCGGGATTCAAAAGTTTTTAGACTTCACTATACTTGCAACTCTGTAGCAGCCTCCTACAGACACTGACCCACTGAGTCGAGAGAAACGGCAAACAGCTTTTGTCAGACAGCCCACACCCAAACACGCACACACAATCACATGTGCACTCACTAACAAGAGTCCAACTGCATTCTACATGTGTGGCTCACACCCGTTCCTGCACATAAACCGCATGGTGGCATGACATTACAACAACTTCAAAATCCTGCACAAGTCAAGAGGTGAACACCAGATGCTCGCGCTCCCTCACTGGTGTGGGAAATGTCAGCGGTGCAGATGGCGGAGGGATTTTTATTTCGCGGGGTCCAGTTGCGACCTGTCCCTGCGGCGCGGCACGCGACATCTCATACATAAACATGGCCGTGAGCGGTGGATGTTGTGGTTGGCTTGCCAGATGGCAGGAGAGATGCCAAGCTACTGTACAGGCCTTTCATTATTCATCACAGGTCGCGCTTTGTTTTGAAGCAACACAGATGTGGAACATACAAAAAAAATTGAAAATGAATCCAACTGATTTCGGAAAAAATGCTTTTCATTTTGCAACAGCTCTTACAAATATTATATTTTATTTTCTGAGATGTCCTTTTTTTTCCATTTTGGATTAGAGCGTCCTCTGTTTCACTTGTGTCTGATCTTGGGAGAGACGTACCTGCAGTAAAAAATATTCAAGGGCGGTTTTTCAAGCACTCAGACATTTCCAGTTCTTTGTTTGACTGCTCTTTGTTCTCACAGTCTGGGAGAGGGAGTGGCCACCATGCACCTGCATGCACACCCATACACACAGTGAGGCCGGTAAATGGGATCCATATTCATAAATAGAAACAAAAACATTTTATCTCATGAACAATATTAGACAGGCTGTCTTAGAGTCATCCCTGTCTATGCAATGCACCTGTTCCCACATACTTCATTCATAAAACAATTTTGAAATTCTATATTTCCACATCTGCTTTTCACACGCAGGCTTCACTGTGCTAAATGCTCTCTAGTTCCACCAGAGTTTGACACTATAACCTCCTGATGCTGCCAGAAGAACAGAGTCTACTAACAGATACAGGGAGGAACTGAACAAGGCTGAGGTGAAGACAAAACACTGAATAAACTCAACGAGTTCTGAAGTTTCCTGTCTGCCTTCAGACACCAAGACAGTAATCCCTGTCAGTGGTAGTGTCCTCTTCACTCTCTAACAGCATGGAAGCCAAGTAACGGGTCCTCACAGCACTTTGTATTTGAATGAATTCAGGACTGGACTGGAAGCTTCTCTGTTTAAGTCATGTATTTCCTTTCACTCCCCCGTTACTAAGTTTATTCTTTTAGTCCAGAATCAGACTGAGATAGCAAACCAGAATGCAATGTGCTACTGTGACACCAACATAAAAGTTCTGACTGGTCTTGATACTAGAATAACATCTATTTATTTACTTATCTATCTATTGGTTTATTTATTTCTGTTTTCTGTAAATTCATTAGAGCCACTGCCTTACAACATAACTCCTGTGGGCCTGGGTCTGGGTCTGGGCCTTTATCTTTTGGTGACAGCTGAGATATAAAACAGTCAGATCGGGTAGCTCTGGTCAGACATGTTGTCTTTTTACCAACTCATTTGTGCTTCTAGAAAACCTTTCCCTCCAAACCCATAAAGGAGAACAGAATCACATTCTCAGCTCACTTGTAAATCTTTGGCTAAAAGAATCTGTGTGGATTTTTGTAGAGATCTG
The DNA here is from genome assembly GCF_045865225.1 of Trachurus japonicus. NCBI lineage: Eukaryota > Metazoa > Chordata > Actinopteri > Carangiformes > Carangidae > Trachurus > Trachurus japonicus. Next base: position 23,315,641 of record NC_140924.1, read on the forward strand.
TCTTTATTATACTGTAATGCCACCAAGGTAATATCTTTATAGCGACCACAGTTAAGGTTTTATATTCAGACCTAATGTATGTGATTTTCCATTATGTCTGGGAATTCTGTCACATTGAGCAATTCCACACTTTGCAATTTACATCCAGTGCCAACACAACCCAACCGTCTAAGTCGAGCATGAGTCGTGTGCCTGTTGTGAAGCAAAAACAAAGAAAAGCAGGTTTGGTGCACTGTGTGGTCATCGCTCTATTTAACACCCAGAACTCCCACAGTCAACAACAACTGCCATACTGTAGCTGCATCTGCTGATATTTCACTGAGCAATGTTTTTATCTCCAGGTCTCAATATATGGGGTATCACAACACACCACGTTACACAATCATGGAGGAGATGCATGTAGAAGCTGCCTATCTGTCATATTGTGAGAGGTGGAGGAATTATTCCAGCACATAGGCCTACTCTGTGTTCTTCATCAAAGTGGGCTTTGATGAAGAACACAGAGTTTGCCTCCTTTCACAGAGGCAAGGCAAGGCAATGGCATCTATATTTATATAGTGTATTTCATACCAAGGGGCAACTCAATGTGCTTTACATAAAGACAAAACATTTAGCAGTAACTGAAAACGGAATTTAAAAAAAGAAAGACAGCAGCAACAGCATAAAAACACAATTTTTAAAAATTCTAATAACCGAGAGTAGAAAAAATCATGAACATCAAACATACAATTAAAAGCAAGAAAAAAGGAATAAAGAAAGTACAAGAAAAAAATTAAACAATAAAATTTGTTTAGAAAAAAAGTGTTTTTCAACCTTGGGGTCGGGACCCCACATGGGGTCGCCTGGAATTCAAATGGGGTCGCCTGAAATGTCTAGTAATTGATTTAAAAAAAATTACTGATATAAATATTTTTTAACTAATTATTATTCTTTTTTAAATTGTGATTAAAAACACCACACACAATCTTAAACAACTGTATTCTTTACTTTCACTTTCACAAATATAAATCGAGTTCAAACAAAATGCATCATATAAAAATATCTGAGTTGGCGCATCTTGATTGACAGCTGTGATCATGTGCGGTCACATGATCCCGGGGTCGCCAGAAATTTGTGATGTCAAAATTGGGTCACGAGACAAAAAAGGCTGGGAACCACCAAGATTGATTTGTATTAAAACAATTAAGAGGACTTACAATGCAAATCTAAGAGCTTTGAGCTGCTATTACATGTGTATTTTCCCTGTCTCACCTGTGTTTACCTAACACTCACAAGGACTGGAGCCGGCCTGTGAGTGGACTGACAGTGGATTGTTCCTCCTGCACATTCACAACATATTCATATCCTGTTGTTTTTTATATTAGTTGGAGAACAGTTGTGAGCATACATGCCCTCTATGAGCACAAAGCTTCACAGAGCAACTGTCACATCCCAAACAGAAGGCAGGAAACTTTTGTGACAACCTTTCTGTGCACGTGGTTCACATTTTTATATGCATGAGATCAGATCAAGGACAGTGGAGGAGATTACATCCTGAATGCAAACATCATGTCTGCTGCACTGTGTCCCTGTTGCGTGTCAGTAGAATATAATTGCTCAGTGCATGAAGAACAGGACAGGATCTAGTATAACAAAGACTCCTGTATCTATCAGGCCATGTGCGATGTCAGAGATATAGACAAAGAGGAAGGTGATGGGGAAGACAATTAAAGGAGGGAATACAAGGGTACAAGAAAAGAGGATACAGAAAACAGAAACAGTGAATTTCATTTTCTACCTTTGTCACACAAAAAGCTTATGAATTCCAAATTGATGCTAATTCAGTGTCTTGGAATATGCAACGATGCCCCACACCTCAACACACAAGCTCAAAATGTGCACCCAGAAGCAACTCCATGTTGAAATGTCTTTCATATTTCATCTTGATGTTTTAATAATGTTGTTTCTTTTATTTGTATTCCTCTGCCAATAAAGCACAGAAGACTGGGGGTAATGGAATTGATAGAAGCAGAAAGTAAAGAAGGGGAGAGTGAACCTCCAACATCGAGGGAGATACCAACGAGACTTAAAGGGATAGGTCAACATTTTGGCAAATTGGCCCATTGCCATAATCCCTATAGACGAATTCGGAGAACGTTTTGTGTATGCCGCCATCTTGCGGCGGCGCCATTGCTGCGGTGACATGTGTCAGTCATAGTAAACTGATTCTCTATGACAGCATCATAAATAGGCTGCATTTGTGATGTTTAGTGCCCCCCAGTAACTGATTAAGGTATCTTACATGAATACCAATATTCATTTAGTAATTAATCATTTGTTTGAGCGATTAGCAGGAAAGATTAGAGTAACAGGGAGATAAGAGACTGTATCATAAACGATATAACATACCGGTACGTTATGCGTGCTGACGTTAGCAAGCCAGCAGCGGGATATTTAATCATGTGGACAGGCTACATGAATAAGATTATAAAAACAACAACAACTTTTGCTTTGTTTTAGATATTCAAGAATATTTTATTGACCAGCTGGCCTCCGATGATCAGAAAAAACGTCAATTACAGGTCTCTGATTTATGGTCAAAATTACCTGAGCTCCGGATGGGTCGGACATATTTTACACCGGCTTTTAGACGACCATGATCACATCATATTGAAGGGATCAGTGAGACATTCACAGACTGTCCACACGATGTGAAGGTAACGGTGAGAAGGGAGGGTAGCCAGGTTGTACAGGTCAGCTGTGACTGCGTCGCTGGCGGCTGCTGCTGCTGCTGCTGCTGCTGACACGCTGTACGTAACGTTACGGTCTAAACACGGACACTCCTCCTGAAGTAAGGGGCTGTGTTTTGCTGATATTAGAGCAGTCGAGGACGGCACATGTCCTCCCAGCCTTCCTGGACATGTTCGCAGAAGAGAAAGGGAAGAGAAAAGGTCCACTTGCATTCAAATGCCCGCTTCGCGCACAGAGCCAACAGCTGCCTGACTGTGAGTTGTCACCGCAGTAATGGCGGCCGTTCGATTTCCGGTGACGTCGCCGAATCAGTCTATAGTCATAGCTGTAGGTTCATTACCTTTAATTGTCGGTGTAAGCTATTTTTAGAACGGCGGGGCACAGCCGCGAGCTGCTCAGAGCTACGCTACGGAGGCTAGTGGGATTTCTTGGTTTCCCTCATCAAACTCATCAAATGCACAATCCAACAACTCCAAAACGCTCTGGTGGACAAGTTGTGACCTGCACATTCACCACGCAATGAGATAACAACGGAACGTTACGAGAATGGTGTTTTAGAGGTAAATTCATGCAAAACCACTGATGCCTTCAGGGACAGTTTTTCAGCAAGCATTCTCCTCGAAAACAACTCTGTTTCGTAACGTTCCATTATTATCTCATAGCATGGTGAATGTGCAGGTCACAACTTGTCCACCAGAGTGTTTTGGAGTTGTTGGATTGTGTATTTGATTAGTTTGATGAGGGAAACCAAGAAATCCCATTAGCCTCCGTAGCGTAGCTCTGAGCAGCTCGCAGCTCTTCTCTGCCGTTCTAAAAATAGCTTGCACCGACAATTAAAGGTAACGAACCTACTGCTATGACTATAGTGATTATGGCAATGGGCCAATTTGCCAAAATGTTGAACTATCCCTTTAGCAAGAGTAAAAGTGGCCAAATGCACATTAAACTACTGGTATCTGTTACTTTGACTTCTCACGGGCGAATTGTGTGAAAGATGGACACTGTAGGCAACAGAGTGTGCTCTGACCTCATGTGGCCTTCACTACCTTGCAGAATAACAAAGAGCTTTCCCCCCTGACACTGACCCTGAAGCAGCCAGACCCCAGCCTGCTGCTCACCCCCCACAACATGGCCCTGGTCCTGGTCCAGGTGCAGGTGATGCCCTCAGCTGCTTTTGCTCTTTAGCTGCTCCCTAACCACACACACACATACACACACACATACACACACAGCTGCTGCTATTTCAGTTTATCTGAACAGCTACTGTGATAGATCCTCGAGCCCTGATTTATAGAGATGAATGATGTAATGAGACAGAACTTAACAAGTCTCCCTACAAAGCAAACATCTTCTCCTCCCTCTCAGTGATTAGGAGATAAGCTGTAGGATTGAACATCCAGGTCTATATGCAGCAGCAGCAGCAGCAGCAGCAGCAGCAGCAATGTGGGCTTGCATACATTTGGCCCACACAGTATTTTGCAAATCATTTATTCAAATGAAATAAAACGCAGCCCACGTTGCCTGATCCTGACATATGTGCTCACAACTTCTTCTATTCGCCTTCAAATGCAAAGTGCTCCGCTTCCTGTACTGTACACCTGAAGCTTCTTCACAGAGAAGGCATCTGGATAAGAGGCTTCATCACTTCTGTGTTGTGTGAGTCCGCTACCGAGAGCAACATAATGGACTTTAGTCAAATGAAAAATGCCACAGACGATTACTTTCAAACTGAGCTTTACAAGAAGAGCTATTTAGGAGGAGAAGCAATAAATACTCTGATTCAGGCGTCAAGGACAACGGAGGGAAAAGGCCCAGATTCTGGCACATACAGGGAAAAGTCAAGACAGGAGGAAATGTTGCAAACCATGAAAAAATAATCATCCTTAAAAACTGCACAGACAGGACAGGACTACACATCATCAACCTACACATCATCAATAGCATGTGTGAAATACACATACACACTGATGCATCATGAGATTCACCATGTTGTGCCGGAGCTCAGCGTCTGCCAACTTGGCAGTGCAGTCACTTCTCACACATTCTTGTTATATTACATAAGTGATGATGTGTGTGTGTGTGTTTGTGTGTGTGTAGACAGTTAGATGAGATAACACTTGTAACTGATTGCTGACAGTGACTGGTACACACTAATATTACCTGCGCTACCACGGTGACGGTACTGTGGGTAGCAAAATACAATTTCATGTGTTATGTTTTGGATTTATTTGTGTAGGCACCTGGTTCAATCCCAGAATGCAGTCAATGTCAGTTTGCTGCATTATGGGATGCAGTCAGATGTTTGATGTTTGTTTTATTTTACAGAACCTTTTTAAGGCCACATGAAACACTATGTAAAATCTATAGTGACTACAAATCAGAACTAACTATATCTATAGTTGCTCTATACATCACTGCACTGTAAGCTGTAGAGCCACAGTCAATAGGAAGCTAAAGGAAGGTGTAACTCTTAACCTTTCTCCTACTGCTTCCACTCTCCTGGAACTGACAGACAGTTCTTCTCTGCTGAGGCTGAGGACAGAGATGGAAATGTGACATCACTCACAGGTTTTGAGGCTCAGTCTGCTGACTCAGCCTAACTCCTGGTTCATCCAAAAATGGGGAACCGAGAATTTGATGCATGGCTGTTTGTGGCAAGCATGGGTTCACCCACCTGTCACTCAAAGCAACCACTTCCCCAATTATGCATACCTTTAAGACTTTAAAGGTATAATGTGTAGGAATTCCCCCCATCTAGCGGTGCGGTTGCATATCGGAACGTATTCTTGATGTTGCATTCACGTGAAATCGGGCAGACATCAGACAGACAACAGACGCTGCATGTAACAGGATAAGTGGTCCGCCAGCACGAGGCAAAACAATACAGGCGTGACAATATGTCAGGCGCTACCTGGAAAACTTTCTCCCCGAGCCGACAGCTCCACTGAGTTTCCATGGTTACCTACGGTCACGCTGCCACTGAACGTAAAAAATGGCAATGCAACATGGCAGCCAAGGTTCAGTGCGTCGCCCACTTATGTATTTGTAACGACTTGTAACAACTCATTCTAAGGTACGAGAAAGCTTTCATTTGTATGCGGGTGTGACTCGACTTCAGTGAAATACGTATTTATGAAAGCAATATTTGATTTTTGCTAATAAAAAGCCAAATAAGTTACATACTGGGGCTTTAAGTTGAAATTGGTAAAAAAAAAAAAAAAAAAAAGTACAGAGTAGTAGAAAAGTAGAATGTTTTTGGACCTGGGTGTAAGCATTTCTGCAGTTAAGTTTAACATGGGAGTCTATGGAGACTGACTAACTGTTGGAGACTCACTCTAGTGGTCAGGAGAGGAACTGCAGGTTTTTGTTCTTCAGTGTTGACTTGGGTTGAGGCTTATCATTCTATTTTCAATAGTTCAATAACAAAACTCAACCAAAGGCATAATATGTAGTTTTATCATTTTTTATAGGGCTCAGTATCAGCTATATGCAATAACACCAGCTAAGGTCAAAATAAATGGCAATACATGTTTTCCTTAATTCACTCTCACTCTGCCTGAGGCCACTATTGACAGACAGACCTTATATCTGGCTTGTTGACAGAACATAATGTCACCCTGGCTCTGTTCAGTGCAGCACTAGCTCTTTTATCTGTAGCTTGAAGTACTGGAGTGGTGCTGCAGAGGAATAAACATGTTTTGGTAACATGTACAATGCTCATTAAGATCCATTCTTGGTCTTTTATTTGGATTTGTGGACAAAAGGAAAAATACAAGATTATTTAATTGTGCCAGGAAGAGAATCTCCTCTTTTCTGATTGGCTCACTGGGCCTAGTTACCAGAGCTCCAGAGAGAGGCTGAGAGAGAAGATATAAAACTACACAGACATGATTTTTGGTTTCTTACAACAAATATTTCCTCTTATGGATCAACACCTTTAATAAAACACAGAAGAAGAGTCAAATATGGGACATTTAACATATTAAATTATATACTAATTTATGGGACTAATTAAAAGTGCCCTGTGGAGTTTTCCTTTAAACAAACAGAAATTAAGTTTATATTCAGTTTTTTACAAAAATGTCCTTGAGCTTCAGACTAACAAATGTGTCGTTTCATTTCTTTCCACAGAAAACATCACTTTTTTTCCAGCGTTCATTGTTTGTTAGCACAGTCTTCTTTTTCCAATCTGTGGCTGTTCACACATTGTTGTGTGTTTCTTGGTGCCTAGCACCACCAAGCATCAATTAGCAGAATAGCGTGAAACCAAGGGCAGAATGTGAACCGTGCCACCAACATGCAGTAAAACACTGCTGTGCAGCACTGCTACTGATCAAACCCCCACACTCCGAGTGTTTCAACTGTTTCAACACAAAGAGACTCAAATAAGACGTGTTGTTTTAGAACCAACTTCATCCAGTCTGTCCAGAGGCAGCCGGCCTGCATGTATATATTTCAGCTTATATAAAGTCTGTGACATTTACATTTTAAAGCCATAGAATTAAGGAATTTACTAAGGTATACTGTAGATATTCTACATCCAGCTTTACTTGGCTGCCACAATCACTTACAGGACTAAGTTCTCGGTGGTCCTGATCTCAGGATATTCAGTACATGTAGACACTCAGCTTTCCAGATTTCCAGATGTGATCTGGCTCAGGGCTAAGAGCTTCAGTTTGACTTCAACATGATGTTCCTGTAGAAGTTTCTGTCTGCAGGCCGGGGCAATGTCCTCTCCTTCACTCACTGCTTCCTCACCACAGTCCTATGTGGGAGAATGCAAAACGGATTCCAAGGCTCCTGCGTCTAAGAGCAACTGTTTGATTCAGATTTACTGAGGTCTGCTTGCAATTACTAATCATTGGCCAGAGGTAGCGAGTGAGAGATGGTTACACAGGCTTATTATGGGCTGTCCAACAGCAGCGACTGGGTTCTGGCGTCGCTGCGGCTGCAGCTATAGTCCAAACCTCAGCTGATTATTCTTTCTCTCCGCGTCTTTTCTGGTCTGCAGCCATCCTCTGCTTTGTGCTTTTTTTATTCGTGAGGACGAGCGAGTGGGAGGGATGTAGACCGAGAAAAGAGAGGGGAGGTGAAGGAGTAGCAACATGTAACAGGCGATGAGGAGGAGGAAGAAGGCAAATGTGATGATATCATGAAAAAAAAGGGTGGATTAGACATAAACAAATCTCAAAAAGGAGGGGAAAAAAAGGAAGATGGAACAGTGCCTGTGGGAATCTCTGGGCAGTCAGGAGGCAGAGAGAGAGGAGAGGAGGAAATCTAACAAGGAAGGTTTAAAGTGGAGTGGGGGAGGAAGGGAAGGGGGGAGGGCTATACTGAGGGAGAACAGTGCCCAAATGGGACCATCCCTTGAATCCACTAATATGACACATCCAGACTATAGGCATGCACACATTAGACTCTTATATCAATGCAGTCAATGTGCATCTGAGAACACACACACACACTAGACACACACAGATCAGACACGTACACATGAGACTGAATGCCAGCATTAATCAAGCACACCGAAGGCACACACATAATTACATACATAAACAAACACACACACACACACAGAAACACCAAATTAACATCTGCACACACACAAACAGCCCTTCCCGGCCCCCATCCCAACAAACACACACACAAAATGCAAATCATTGTTTCTACCGTCAGATGTTTGTGTTTACGTGCGTGTGCGTGGCTGAGCCTATGTGGCTAAACACAACGAGCCGGTCTGAGGAGTCATTTACAACAAATGGTTCACTCTCAGATTACAGGTGGCCGTGGTATTGAATGTGAGTCTAAGTGGGCCCATTAAAGCCAAATTGGACTAATTCAATCCACAGATCTTATTCAGTAATACAATTGCAGGGTTGTTGGATGCAGTTGTGGAATGCAGCCTGAAACTGAGCTCGGCTTCTGACTGAGACGTGAGAGTGTGATGTGTTGATGTGAGCGCTGAGGCTGAGGAGGAGCTGGAGCATCACTGAGCCCGTTTCCTCTATTGACTCCACGCAGGTGATCAGCAGAGATGATAAAAAAAACATGAAAACATGACCTCTATGGGTCCAGACTAGGGTTGCAGAGGGGGGGGAAATTTCCAGTAAATTTCCGGTAAATTTCCAGAAACTTTTCATGGGAAGTTAAAGGTATAATGTGTAGGAATTACCTCCATCTAGCGGTGCGGTTGCATATCGGAACGTATTCTTGATGTTGCATTCACGTGAAATCGGGCAGACGTCAGACAGACAACAGACGCTGCATGTAACAGGATAAACAAGCCTCTATGTAAACAAGTCGTCTGCCAATACGAGGCAAAACAATACAGGTGTGACAATATGTTGTCATGGTGACGTTGTATTGTTTACCTGACCTACGTTTTACCGTCTTTCTCTCGTCGAGTAAAATGACATCCGGTTGGTTTGCCGACGGCCGTCTGCCTGAATGCAACATCAGTGCCTCCGTCCTTCCTCACACTACACAGTGGTGACCGTTTTAACAGGCGCTACCTGGAAAACTTTCTCCCCAAGCTCCCTGGATTTATTCTTGTTTATTCCCATATATTCCCGTTAATTCCCATGGAAATTTTCCAACTTTGAAAATTCCCGGAATTTTGCAACCCTAGTCCAGACAGAGCTGACACTGGAAGCACTTTGCTTACTAAATGACATCTATTTATCTGAACTGCTAACATGCAGAAATCAATGCAGCTACTCAGACACTGAAAGATGCAGATGCACCTATTTCTCCAAACACTGCAGAAACATTGTAAACACTGTTTGATGTTTGCCCAAAGAAGAAAAGATGCAATCAAGGCTGAAGTGAGCATTTTGTAAATCATTTCCTGAAACTATTTTCTACGCTTCATTGCTGGGCTGCAACTAATGGTTATTCTCATTGATTATTCTGCCAATTACTTTCTCATTCCATTGTTATATCTATAACATGTCCACAGAAAATCAATGTGATCTGTAATGATTCTATTTATTCTTTTTATTTCATTCATCAGATAGAGCATCATGTCACATTTGAGAAATTGGAAATGTTCAAGATCTGTGTTTAAGTTTAAAGTGATTGAATCAGTCAATTAATAGATTTTTGATTAACTTATCATTACTACACATACTGTAGCTCCAAAGTCACTGTTACACCAAACAAATCTAAATTGCATGTGGGCAACGTCCTAGCAGCATTGCAGTGACAAATTCAGCAGGAGAGAGAGACCGAGGATGCTTATGACATTTTGTTGCATTAGACACAGTCATCACACAAAAAACATCTGTCACCATTTAATGTGTGACACTGTAATGGTCCTTACTTATCATCGTGTACTAGCCTCTACACAAGGCACACTGAGATTCTCGTTAAGCTGGATGTTCTGTCTCCACTGTCGTGTCCTGACACAACTCAGTGAGTGCACCTTAAAATGCAACTGTATCAGAGGAAAGAGCTTCAGAGTCTACAGGTTGAAGTTTAGTGCTGGAGATGCTGAAGTCATGTGACTGTGGTTTAACTGGTTTCAGAACTAATGAAGAACTAATGAGTAGCTACTGAGGAACTAAGGTACACAAAATTAGAGTAGTTAATCATTTTTGATGATTTTGACTTTACTTTACTAATAATAATAAATTTTATTTTTAACGCGCTTTTACAGGTGCTCAAAGACGCCTACATTAAAATAATGACACAATTAAAATACAAAAACTATGTGGAAGGTCAAGAGGAGATATGAAAATGAGATAGGATAGAAAAACAGAGAATTAGAAATGTTTAATTTACAGATTAAAAGCCAGTTTAAAAAGGTGGGTTTTTAGGAGTGATTTGAAGGTGTGGGGGTCTGTACAGTCTCTGATGGGTTGGGGGAGTGAATTCCAGAGGGTGGGGGCGGCAACGGAGCTACACAAAAAAGGTAACTAATGATTAAATAATAGTTCATCATTAGTTCCTCAGTAATTTGATTAGAAGTTACTGAAGAACTAACCCTATTAAAGAGGAACTAAGCAAGATTTTTCCCGTGGCTCTGCTACATTTTTACCTTAATTAAAAAGCTCCGGAGTAATTGTGATCGTTAACTACATGACCTGTGACTTGTTACGAGTGACAACGGAGACTCTCTGCCTTCACCTGGCATCTCACGGCTGAAAACCAACCTTGCAACATCAGTGTAGTACCTGGTGTCCCAACTCTCGTCTCTGCACACCGCAACACAAACGCGCTCCATAACCCGTAATCTTTTGTTCATGCAGGTCAAGACTGCACAAACACACGTGCCGTAACATCGTATATGTCATGTAACGTTATCCACCGCTCCATTTATTGATTTTTCGCCGGCTTCGTTCGTTGTAAACAAATGCACATGGGCAAGAGGAGCGTAACTGAAACAGCGGAAAAGCCAGCGGACTTGCATAGTTCCCCTTTAACTAAAGTTCATCATTAATTCCTCAGTAACTACTCATTAGTTTGTCATTAGTTCTTCAGTAACTACTCTAATTGTGTGTACCTTATTGTAAAGTGTTACCCATCTAAAGCCCATCTAAGAATCCCATTAGCTATTATGTCAAAGGAATCTATGCAGCAGTCAAACAACACGTCCTCCCTGCAGCTCTCTCCATTGGTCCAAATGTCTGAAATATGACAGGTGCGTCTGTATAGAACACACTGTATGCACCTGTAGCTGCATGCACAATGAGGTGTGTGTGTGTTGTGTGTGTGTCTTGTGTTATGAGCTGTCTGTTTGTGTGTGGGTGAAAGTCTCATATGCATCCATGCATGTCTAAAAAGGTCATCTTTAACCAGGCTGCGGTTGTAAGAGCCAGACACAACCTCAGAATAACTCACCACACTTCCTCCGAGTCCTCACATTAGCATAACAATAAAGAAACCCACACACTCATCTCCTGTTCCCGCTACAATAATCACTTATTTACCTCCACCACAGGGCTGTCTCATGACCTTGAGCGCAACCGTACGCCTGTGTGTGTGTGTGTGTGGTGCGTGTGTGCGTGAATAAAAGGCAGAGTGTTGCTGTTGCCTTCTGTGTCTTTGTCTCTCTGTGTGTGCGTATATGTGTGTGTGTACCAGCTTGTGTTAACATCGAAACCTGCCCCACAAAAGCTGCCATCACGTCTTGCACACTCACACACACACACACACACACACACACACACACTTGGGGAGGAAAAACAAGTGAAGGGGAAAAGAAAAACAAGTGAAAGAAAAAAACATGCCAGAAATGATGCAGTCGGCACGTCGGGCCTGTTCCGATTGGCTGGGTAGTGGTTGAAGGTTATCCCAGCTAACAAACATATCACACCAACCATGGAAACACACACATACACACACACACACAACAAAAAGGTATCCACACCCATACAGCCCTTTGTGGCCAGACAATAGTCTGTAGCCTTCAATTCTGTAGCAGTGAAATACACGGTGAGCTCCTCACATCCAGCACACGGTCAGGACGGCTGGGGCTCACAGAGGTGGAACAAATGGAACAAATGGAATAAAAGTAAAACGTGATAAAAACCTAGAATGTAGTGCGAGCAGATGAGAGTGTTAGTTAAACAAACATGTCTGGGAGGCAGAGCCGCTCTGAGGCAGAAATTATTCTGTTCAAACTTTACAGTGCTTACATTTGTTGCAGGTTCTTCGTTACAGCCAAAAGCTTTCATCTCAGGCTTTGTTACATTTAGTCTTACAACAATACTGTGTTGTGTGTCGGTTCAGCTGTGGAGACGTATTATCACCTTGTACAGTACTAGTGAGGTGACAGCTGAAGTGTAATGTGACAAGTAATAACACAATTTATTGTTACAATTAGAATTAGATTCATTTCTTTTTCTTCATCTATGGGGAAGCCAACCAGAGTCTCTTGCCTACTGGTATTTGTAGACCCACAAAGAGTTGATTCAAATTATTTGTTGAACATACATAATGTTCAGCAAAGATTAATTAAATGTTACAAACACTCTCTGTAGAAGAGCTATCCAAATAAAGTGTCACCAAATTACCAAATTAAATTAACTCCAGATATGAACTCCTTTACTCTAAAGGTGAAGTGCTGCTAAAATAAGCAAAGCAGAGATGTAGCCATCTCTAGGTAATAGGTTATATTGTTTCACTATTTGTCTGCTCAATACTGTCTTTTTACACACTGTACATAAGCATTGGATATTGTATCCTTTTCGCTTTTGACAGCTACATGATACATGAAGAAGCCCACCAAGGAACATGAGTTTAGAACTTTGTTAGCACAGTGATACCTTGTTTTGACACTATGTTAAATTGAATTATCACAATTAAATAAACACATAAGACTAACAAATCTATTTCATATAATTGACACTTGTAAAAATGGCTGTACACGCTGGTCTTTGTTTACAACAACAGACAGACATTAGATATTAATGAACCCCCCACCACAGTACGGTCCCGTCAACTATTCTGCCATAAATGATTCAGAGCAGGTGATAGAGAATTCTTTTGTTTGGCTCTCCCACAGGACCTATCCTCCATTTCATCCATTGTCTGCACCGCTTATCCATGCTGGGTCTTTGGCAGGCTGGAGCCAATCCCTCCCAGTTGACACATGGCGGGAAGCAGAGTACACCCTGGACAGGTCGTCAGTCTACAGCAGAGCTGACGTAGACAAACAATGCACACAAGTATACTTAGTTTCATGCCTATGGACAATCAACCATGTTTTAGGACTGTGAGAGGAACCTGGAGAACCCAGAGAGAGCCCGAGCAGAGGTGCAAACCACCACACCACCATGCCACTGTCCTCCATTTCAGCCTTCCACAAACAAAAGACTGAGGTAACCAACTGTACAAAAGGGCGTGGCCCCCCTCAATGCATCAGTGCATTTTGTTTATCCTATGCTTTTTTTTAAACATAATAAACACAAACAACTGTGATGCAAAAAAAAACGCCCAAGTTGCACAAAAGGGGACAGGCCTGGTGATTAATTGGAATGCCTTTGGCCATGATTTGTGATCAATAAGAGCTTTTTTCCACAGTAGAGCACAACTCAAGGAGAGTGTCAGTGCTTAAGGCTGGAAATAGATTGCACAACAATGCAGCCCAGTGAGCAAAGCAAAACAAAATATCTAAACAATTAGTCAATTAAAGTTGAGAGCAAACAAGGTGGTTTCACGCCAGCCTCAGGCCAATCATTGGATTTTAATCATTAGAGGGCATTCTGGGAAAAGATCCAGATTTGGTGGTGTGTGGTTTGAAACAGATGATTTCACACATATTTGAGTCATTAGCTCTTTCGTTTTCCCATATGAGGCCATGAATTTAAAGGGACGTTGTGTAACTTCTCCTGTTATCTATTCACAAAAATAAATTATTTCGTTCAAAAGTATGTTTTTCATTAATCAGTATTAATCACCCCCATCAACAAACTGAAGTGTTCCTTTCAGCTCTGAATTAGCCGTTCATATCATTCATATCTCCATGGAGCGGGTAAGCTCGGTGCTGGCTGCCATGTCGTGTCGCCATTTTTTTACGTTCAGTGGCGGCGTGACGGTAGGAAACTACGGAAACTCACCGGAGACACCGGAGCTGTCGGTTCAGGTCGAGGTGGCGTCCAGACGCGCAGGAAGAAGTTTTCGCCAGGGGGTGCGGGTGCGGCGGGGGGGGGGGGGGGGGGGGGGCGGGGGGTTCTGTTCTGTACCCCCCCCCAGCCGCACCGTAACACCGCACCTGACAACGTCTCCCAGACAGTAGGCTGCCGTACTCAAACAGACTCTGGTCTTTAGTGGACCGGTTCTGGCTCCAAATACCCGACCAGGTTCGACCAGTGTTGAAGCCTAGACCCTGGACCCCATGCGGTCGGACTGACGAGCATTATTTGTTTTTATTAATTCTGCGCCGGACCACGGCAAAAAAAAAAAAAAAGAAGCCCGTAGTTGTGTTCAGACGTGACAGGTGGGGCACGACAAGCTGGTGATCAGCTGTGGTCACTGAATTGTTAGACTACATTCACTACAGTAGGTCATTTCAATTTGTGCATCTGTGTTTTTTCCTTTTTATTTTTATTTTTTGTAACATATGCGCATCGAGAGTGAGTGAGTGAGCAAGCGCCAGAGAAACAGCGGGTGCGCACCAGATGATTTCCAACCGGCAAAAACTGAAATGAGACGGTTAAAGAGAGGAAAAACACAGAATATAGGCTTATATGTCCAAGAGACTTTATCCCGTCGTTAAGACGTGAGGGAGGGAGGACCCAGATGAGGAAACTGTCACTGTCAGCTGCACATCTGTCAGCAGCTGCTCCAAACACTCGTTACAAACTTTATTTTGAAGGGACAGATTAGATTAGATGTTGATTTTGTTAACAGTGACTTTGTTGCACCCAAACATATCGGGTGCTGTCTTATCCGGTACAATCGACCTCCTCCCTCCCCACCAGCCCCCCTCAAGAGACCCCTCTCGCCCCCCTCCCCACGGTGCAGCTTGAAAACTCCTCTTTCTCCAAAGGAGGAGATGACAGATAGAGTCTTAGAACTACTGTAGCCTAATCAAAGCTATATTGTTGCGAGTTGGCTCCGGCAGAAGCTCCGCGCCCGTATGCTTCGGCTGCCTATAGTTTATCAACGTTTTTTCGTCATTCTTCATTAGGATAATGTTAAGTTAATTTTGTGGTGGGGACACAATTGTTAACAAAAAGTGGTTCATCTCAAGTATGGCTTACAATGTTGTGGAACAGAAACAGCAACCACAAATATTTATAATCTATCATTTTATTGTCATCGCAATTTTTCAACTTTCGCCACCAGGGGGTGCTGCAGCCCCTGCCACACCCCCACTTCCGGCGCCCCTGGTGGCGTCTGTGAAAAGTCACCGCGGTAACGCAGTGAGGAGGAATGGAGCGTTACGCTGATGCTGCATTCACCTGCAGTCGGGCAGACGGCCGTCGGTAACAAACCAGATGTTGTTTTAGTCACAGAAGTCCAGAGAAAGCCGGTAAAACGTGGGTCAGGTAAACAATACGACATCGCCATGACAACATATTGTCACGTGTATTGTTTTGCCTCGTGCTGACGGACCACTTGTTTACATAGAGGCTTGTTTATGACGTTACGTGCAGCGGCTGTCGTCCATCTGCTGTCTGCCCAATTTCACATGAATGCAGCATGAAAAATACGATTGAGTTGCTTGCGATATACAACCGCAACGCTAGATGGGAGTAATTCCTACACAATGTACCTTTAAAGGGGGATTCTGCCAGTTTACAGAATGTCCTCTTTAGGTTGAAACTGTAACCCCAGTGATGCCTTCAGGAAACCAGTTACTTTGCAACAAAATTTGATTCTGACTAGTCATAATTCCAGTTCAAGATATCTTTAATTCATCTCAATTAAAGATATCTACATGTCCTTTTCAGATGTCTTACATTAAGTTTTGACTAGGCGAAATGACGTTATAGATATATCAAACTGGAATTAGTACTAGTCATAATTCAGTTACAGATATCCGTAATTCACGTAGCTGATACCTGCAACTGAATTGTAGATATCAATATGACAAACCCCATACACATGAATGGCAAAAGTGACGTCATTTGTCCTATAGTTGTGGATATGTGAAATAACAGTTGTGGATAGGAAGAATATAGTTGTGGATCTGAAATGTTCTTTTTGACTAGGCAAAACTGAATTACAGATATCTTAAATGAAAAATCCAACTATTCAAAATGTAATTACGACAAGTCAGAAAGACGTTGCTAATATCTACAATGTTAATTCCAGATAGTCAAACTTCGTTTTTAAATGTAAAACAAATCACTGCCAACGATGGCTGTACACTGTCGCTAGACCTGCTCCACAGCCTGCTGCTATCAAATACTGATATCACACTGGAACAAGTGTTCATCTATTATCTATAGCCTTCCCATTTCTCATTTACCAAAAGGTGGCAGAGTCAAATGTACCAAGAGATGCTCTTCCTCAGGGAGGTTAAATCCAAACTTAAATAGCTGAGTTTAAGACCTTCAATTTTTCACGGAACTGTACATTTTCTACTAATATCCCCCTTTGGCCAACTGCCCTTTCATTATTCTCGCTCTGATTTCTGCCACCACCACCGCTCTCCTGCTCCCCGGTGTCTGTTTTCTCTCTCCTCATCCCTCCATCATTTACCTGCCTCCTCCAGTCTGTCTCTCCCCGGGGCAGGTGAGGAAATCAATCACTGATTTGTCGATTGTCTCAGCAGCAGCTCACACCCAAACACAGGAGTTTTTTAACATTGACCCGCTCCTGTCTGTTGAGATTCAGGAGCTTGTAGGAAGACCTCGCACAGGGCGACCATATATGTGTGTTTGTGTGTGCGCTGCTGATTGTGCACATACGTGTGTGTAATTTCAAATAGGAGTTTGAACAAAGGAGGAAGACAAGCATCTTTCTTCCTCACTCCCTGAGGATCCACCCATGTCTCATGGCTCTTCTTTTTCTCTCTCCCTTTGTTTCCTTGGTATCTCACACACACACACACACACACACACACACACGGAGTCTCTGTTGCCCATGTTATTATTTCTGAGCCCTTGTGACTATGGAGATGTCTAAAGATAGGGCAGAGTTTGCTGTGCTGCTGTTATTAAGATTTCACTAGATGCGAACACACACACACGCGTCGCACACACACACACGGATGCGCGCACACACCCAGCCCCGTCATTGTCCTGTCACAGCTACAGGCTATTTTTGGAAACCCTGCCCACAGCCTTCAGTGTAAATGCCTGCCCTCCCTTTTCCTCCCACAGCACCCGTCAACCCCTCTGTTGCCCTCTGTCACCCTGCCAGCCAATCAGAACCTCCTCCAAGTGACTTTGACAGGAAGCAAAGCTGACAGCCCACCAATCAGCTAATAAGTACTCTCTGCAGCGAGACGTTGACGAGGCTCATTGTGGATATGGATGCCGTATCTATGGTTATTTATGGTATAATTACAGCTTGATTACATGAAAACACTTGCTGTGATATGAGACAGGCTAGTTGGTGAGGTACACACACCCAGCAGGGAGGAATGAGGACTCACATTCTCATCATGTGCTGTGTTCCTCTCTTCACGGTAGCGCTGATGGGAAAAATGACTTGGGATTTCAACAGATCCACAAATCTAAGATTTTATTCCTTTTACCATGTACATCTTATTGGTCATCAATATTACTAACCCATCTATTTATTCATTCTATCTATTGACTATCGATCCTTGATGACACTGTATTTCTCGGCATTCCATTTATACCTCATCTATTCTGTCCTACAAAGGCAAAGTGCAGTATCTGTAAAAATGCCAAACTGAGAAAAACAGCTTTTTGTGTTTTTCATTGTCAGGTTTATCAAATTATGAATAACTACCAAGTCTATAATTGATTAGATAAAGGTGGACTGAATTAAATGTATTTTGTAGTTTGTCTTTCTGACAAATTTTGACCGTTTTATGGCAGATACTGCACTTTTGACTTGGTTTTGAGCTTCATATCTACAATAAGTTTTCTGTCCTAGCAAGCTTTTGAAGTTTGCTTCTCGAAACTAGAAACTCTGTCACAGCCTGCTGAAGATATGTTTGCGTAATTGAAATACTGACTCTTAATTCTTGAGAGTCATTGGTGAACACAGCCACTTCCTGCCGTTCGGTAATTGCCTGTGCTCCCGCAGAAAGGACACCTGTAATCATTGCAGCTGCCTCACCGGTGCAGAGCGCAGCGAAAACAATTCATAAACAGATTAAATGAAGGCGGGAGCAGCGGAAGGGGAAATTGAGGTGAGGTTGGGAGACAGGACAGACAGAGACGGAGCGGAATGAAAATGCAAAAAGACAATCCTTGAAGAAAATGTTGATAGATAAACCAACACCTTGTATAAATTTGCTCTGCTTAAGAGACATCTGCTCAGCTTGGGCCATTTTAAACAGCACACACACGCACACACACTCAGACAAAGCCTCCTCTCTGCTGCGGCTGGAGAAACGGTTTTGTTGCTGATGTTATTTCCATGTAAATCATTAACCAATCAAAGAGGCTCACGGGACAACGTCTGGTGAGGCCGGCTGTCAAGCAGACTGCTGCATGCTGCCACAACGCGCTTCATCATCTGGCTGAGGAGACAGCACTCCATAACATAATAGGTACAGATCCAAGGAGAAGGAGCTACTTAGGTAAGTGTTATAAATCTCCACTTGACAATGAGGTTTCACTTCCATTTTCTTAGAGCTTTTTCTGCTTCTCTCCTTCCCTTTAGGCTCCTTTTAGCCCCATTTCTCTGCAGGAACTCCCCCGAGGGCCAAGGAACCAGTTCAGGAACCTTGAGGCACCTTCACAATTTAGTTCTTCAAGCTGAGATTATGCTTCTCCAAAGATCCGCAAATGCACATACTTCCCAAAGCACTTACACTCTGGCATGGAGCTGCAGTTAACGGAAGTGGATAGGTTGATTCAGCTCCTGGCTGGAGGCAGGTTTGAGACACAAGTACAAGCATTAGCAGCCCCTCTATCTGTAAAACCTTACTTCATGATGGCCTGATAACCATCATAATCATGCTCTACAATGGCAGATATCAGTAAGCAGCAGATACATTTGCCTATAAGTGTCCTGAACACATGTGATCACAGCTCCTGTGTGCCCTCTGTTGATTTACTGTACAGCTATCAGCGTGCTACTGAGGGCGTTGGAATGATTCTGACAATAACTCTCTGCTTTATCTATAACAGAAAATGTCACTTGTCATATTCAGTCAAGATGTTGAAACTGAAGTGTCGACTCTCTAGAACAGAGCGAAAGGAGCAGCAGGAACAACGGATAGAAAAAAAGAGATGAGACAGAGAAGAGGGAAGAGTGACTTGAAAGTATCTGTGATGAGCAGCATGTAATTACAGCACCGCTCCATTATTAATCCTGCCTGGCCCAGGTAGGACTCAAATGAGAGATGTATAATAATGGAGACTGGAGCATCGTTTTGCTTTCTATTCAGGCATGGATGGGTGGATGACAAATTCACCACCAAATAAGAATTTCCCTGACCTTAGTGTTGGCTTCTTTGCTTTTCATTAAATTCTCATATTCCAAGCTTTGAATCTGAATATAAATTAAGTGAATTAAATATGAAATTACACAGGAGGAAACCCTATTGCTTTATAGTCCCAGGCAATATTGTTGCCTAAATAGCTCATGAATAATCCAATGAAAGACTCTGAAGAACTGAAGTTGAACCCATCTCATAAACCCCATCTATTTCCCCAGCTTTAATAATGCAAAGGGGCCCCTGATGGCCCCGTTGGTTGTGTACACACTATTCAATAGATTATAATTGACTTCAGTGATATCATTAAAGGGACATTGTGTAACTTCTCCTGTTATCTATTCACGAAAATCGATTATTTTGTTCAAAAGTATGTTTTTCATTAATCAGTAATCACCCCCATCAACAAACTGAAGTGTTCCGGAAAGCTCTGAATTTGCCGTTCATATCATTCATATCTACATGGAGCGGGTAAGCTCGGTGCTGGTTGCCATGTCGTGTTGCCATGTTTTTACGTTCAGTGGCAGCGTGACGGTAGGAAACCACGGAAACTCACCGGAGACACCACAACGCAGTGAGGAGGAATGGAGCGTTACACTGAAGCTGCATTCACGTGCAGTCGGGCAGACAGCCGTCGGTAACAAACCAGATGTCATTTTAGTCACAGAAGTCGAGAGAAAGCCGGTAAAACGTGGGTCAGGTAAACAATACCATGTCGACCACTTGTTTACATAGAGGCTTGTTTATGCCGTTACGTGCAGCGGCTGTCGTCCGTCTGCCGTCTGCCCAATTTCACGTGAATGCAGCATGAAAAATACGATTGAGTTGCTTGCGATATATAACCACAACGCTAGATGGGAGTAATTCCTACACAATGTACCTTTAAGGTATAGTGAAAGTAGGGGGGGCCTGCCAAATACTTTTTGTCCCAGCACCCAATTACAGTTCTACTGTCATTTGCAGAAATCTTTTGCACACTGTGCCTGTGTGTGTCTGTGACAAGTACCATGTTTCTCCAACTACATCACACATTTCATTCATTTATGTCAAACACAAGGACCTCCATTGTTATCACTCACAACAAGAGTGAAGAGTCACACCACAAAACATGCATCTAAATGAATATCACACACGTGTCAGCACTTCAACGTCTTCCTGTTGTTCACCACAAACGCAATCAACTCACCACTAACATTAAAACAACATTACAAAGTGAGTGTAATCCGCGACAATCCATTGTTACTGGTGCGCTCTGAGCTGTCATCTACAACACGTGTGCCAGGCTGAAGAAGGAACAGTGTCACTGTGTCTGTCTTCGCCTTTGATAGTCACGATGGTGATGTTTGACGGTCTGCCAGAACTGCAGTCTTCATGGGCCAACAGCTTGTGATTTATACATCTAATACATTTCCATTATTTCCCTAGTGCTCTATGAACAAAATGCAGAAATATTCCCTTTCTGTGGTGTCTGAATCATTCTTTCTCCTTCTTGGATCTCTTATTCTCTTTTGTTTTCCCTGTGTCTTTCCAACAATAGCATTTTCACATTCTTTTTTACTATTCCCTTTTCTTCTCTTCTTGCTTCTCACTGAACTAATGTATCTGTATGAATGTGTGCAATTGATTCCCCTCTTCCACTGATCTTTCCTGGTCCGGCTTTGGCAAATGGTTTTTAGTATTGCTGAGTTAGTCTGAACATGAACATCAAAGTTGTTATAACCAGGATGTACCCACACACAGGTCATCAAATGCACCAAGCATGAAGAAAACCCATTTGACATTCAGTCAAATATTTCTGGTCTGTGGTGAGTTTTCAGAAGTTAATTTCTGAGTTGCTACAATTTAACATGAATCTACTGAGCTGTGTGGCCTTGGTGAACTAGTTGCGTTCTCCACCCTCTCTCTGTCTTGGTATCTGGCCATTTCAATTTGAGATACAAAAATAAAGTTAGAAAATCCAGCAGCCACCCACAATGTATTAATAAGAACTTAGAAGAGATACAGCAGATTTAATTTCATTATCTTAAAAAGAGAGCATTCATGTAGTGTCTTATTCTATCTGGCTTGCAGTTTAAGAGTTATCCCCCCCACACATACACAAAAACGCACACACACACACACACACACACACACACACACTGCTTTTCTCTATCTAGTTAAATCATATGATTGCATTAGCCTGCTGTCCCCTGACCTCGTCTTGTCTGAGCCATCCAGATAGAGCAGCAGAGAGGATTAGAGCCCAGTGAAAGGCCAGAGGGGAGCCAGAGCTTACAACCACACCAACACAACACAACCGCATTTCAGACCGCCTTTATAACCTACTGCATTATACATCCTGCATACTCCGTCCATATGCTGATGTTATTAGGTAACAAGCTGTATCTGATGTGGGGAGGAAACATCTTACTGCAGTGTGTGATGCTTTTTAATTGAATATTTTATTGACCCTCATCAGGAAATTCTCTTTCACACAACAACATCCCTGTGTTGCTCAAAGGCGGCTGGTCATTATCCATAAAATCCAACAAACAAGATAAACAAAGCAGCCGCTTCATGCACGACTGCTCTTTCTAAAAGAAGACATAACAATGTGCCTTTGTAAATAAAAAGATAAAGCAATAAAATAAACATGTTTTTTCCATTCAAATGAATACAGTATAATCTGGTCTAGTATGACCAGAAGGCGTATGGTGTGGTGGGTGGAGAGTGAAGGACCTTGGCAATAGAACAGTTTTACAGCATGGTGAAATGTAAACTTTGGGATGGTTATGTGACTTCGCTGTCCTCCTCCACATCATGAGACTGGAAGCAAGACAGAAGTTTTTTTAACCCCGGAGTTTTCCAGAAATCCTAAAATTGAACTGGCTTAAATATCCACCAACTCAGTCTATCGACAGGAGCTGGGAGCTTGGGAAAAGCAAGTCAGTGTTTGTCGTCAAAATACTATTCCAAGGTCAAGAACAGACTGAAGGCAAAACCTGATCAGGTCCTTCGGGTGAAAATTCCCATTGAGTGGACCCGCTGCTGCAATTTCCTGTCAAAGGGTGCAGGAGGTTGGGCTGGATGGATGGGCTAACAAGGCTCTGCACTTCAACATGGCAGACTACTGTTCATTTTTCATTTCCTACCAAGAGTCAGTGACGATTTCTTTTGACCACGGCAATGAAGATTCCCAGACTTTAATTAATGTGCTGCTCTAATTCAAAGAATGATCATTCCCTCATCCTTACCAAGAAATCACAATCAAACAACACTGGGTGTCATTTATATCATTTGTTATGGGAGCCAATTAAAACATTATTAATTTGGAGTACTTGTTACTAACCCTCCTGTTTTCCTCAGTTCTCACATCTCCCCTCCCTTTCTGTTTTCCTGCCCCCTCTTCCCTGCACCCAAAGAGGGAAGGATAAAGCTCACTTTCATGACACCAAACAAGATCATAGTTCAATAATCTTAAGTCTCTTACCCTTATTCAATCCTCAACTTAGCCTGTCATGTCACTAAACCCATTTGCATACATAAGAAGTTGGTCTTTGTCCCCAAACTCTAAACTAAACCTGAAACATCTTACACGACAAACACTTGAAATCTCTTCACATGTGACAGTTCTGGTCCTGGATCAGTCTTTCTCTCCTGGTGACCCCCTGAGCTGCTGCTGCTGCTGCTGCTGCAGCTCAAAGCTGTTGGGGTGTGAATGTAAGCGATACATGAACGACGACAGAACAGCCCAGTCTAAGATTACGGCTGCTTGCTAAACCCCCATACAACTGCACATGGTCTCCAGTGATGTGTATGAACGCTAACTAGGATAAGTAATAGGTAATAAAAGAGCAGTGGAGGCATTAAGGCAGAGGTGAAGGGGGCCTCTTTGAAGCCGTGCTGTTGCAGGCCTGAATATGTATACAGAAGGCGGTAATGCTGAGTTGCTGGATTTCATCGAGAGGGTTATAGGACCCTCCGGGATTCTGACTTGGTATCTGGGTTGATAAGGCTCTACTTTAGCCTGCAGCCAACAAAGCGAAGGCTCTCGCAGCGAGCAGTTGGGGAAAGCGAGATAACCGGGGAGTGGGTGGGAACTGGCTGACATTTATGAACGCGCAGGCATGGAAATGTATGCGAATACCCACATATAGTACAGTTTCTATCTCGTATTCAAAGCGGAAACGGGAAAAAGAGGGAAGTGGCTTTGAGAAACGACGCATACAGTATATCCATGGAAGGATGTTTTGGGATTTGAGAGAAGATGGATTTTAAAGCTGGAGATATTCATTATCCAGCATTTGTCACACTCATTAAATTCTTTACCCACTTGGATATTTCAGCCCAACGCAAGGAATCTATTAAATCCACACATGCTACATGAAGTCAGTTAGACCTGCACCCGTAATCAATCTCCATCTCCCCTTAATCATACACACACACTGTACACCTCCTCCTCCTCCACCACCTTCTCCTTTCATGTGGAGCTAATTAAGTAACTGTGTTGCTGTTAATTAATTACAAGCCTGCGCTAAAGGCCCCCTGCTCATTTGGGCAAATTAACAACATCCTTATTATTGTTGCTGTCTAAGGAGCACCCTGGTTCTGGGCAATGGTGTGTGTGTGGGTTGCATCTGTGTGTGTTGCAGGTGTGGTAACTATAGAAAGTGGAATCGAGGGGAAGAAACTGATGCTTTTGGTATTTTCTGCATCAGTGTTGCTTGGTAGCATGGAAACACTCATTGTTCCTCCTAACACATTCACATGATCCTCCCCATGTATTTGTTAAGTTATTGTGCCCAGCTATTCACATACCCCATCCCTCCCTCCCCCATTCTCACACCCACTCCTCCATCGTCCATCCGACCAGCTTTCCGTGTCCAAAAATAAACAAAAGCTAAAAACAAAGCACAAAGGGACCCCCCCTCTGCGGCCGGCCTGGTGGCCGTGTTTTGGTGAAAGCTTTATTAAACACGCCCAGCCGGTGGAGTTTGAAAGCGCCAAATGGGCCGAATTGAAGCAGTGTACAATAAACCAAACTATTCCCCCGCCTAGAAGGTCTGGGCACGGACCCTGTCCAAGCTCACTACCATCGGCACCATCTGGGAATGGAGGAACTGATGGCCAGGTCTTGGTCTCAGCCACAGCACTGGATAGCACTGTGAGTTCTCCTTCCTGTCTGAAGCATTCCCAGCCCAACTAAATATATCACATCACATTATGTAGTGAGCTTCATTGCTGAAGGACATGAGGGACTGGGACACTGTGGAGAGATCACTTCTACATTGGGTAAACTCTTAGTTTGTGTTCGCTCTGGTCACAGAGCTGATTTAATGTCTAAGCAAACACCATCTCTGTGTGGAGGTGACCTGCTTCGCTCCTGATCTGGAGGCCGATTGATCCACTGTACAGATAAAATTGATTGGTACTTCTGGTGTTGATTAGAGGACTGATAAGTCAAATGGGAAATGTGTCATTTATCATTAGGGTCCGTTTGAATCTTATTGATTCCAGTTCCAATTCCGAATCGAGTTCCTAACGATTCTCGATTCCGATTCTTTTAAGAGTTGGGCTCAAGAATGAATTTGATGAATTAGTATCACAAGGTCCATGAAGTCATAACAACTTTATTCTCGTAAATTTAAGACTTTATTCTCGTAACGTTACTTTTTTCTCGTAGGACATGTACGACTTTATTCTCGTAAATTTATGACTTTATTCTGTTGTACAAACCAAAGACGAACCAAAATGAAAATTGTTTAAGAACCTTTTAAAGAAATTGTAATTAAAACTTCTGATGGAATGTTTGAACCGGTTCTATTCAATTCTCGATTTTTCGATGCCCAATCCCATTTGTCATTTGGTTGACAAACATAAACAGGGTAACCCTAACACTCTCTGGGGTTAGACATGTCAGGTGACACGGATCTGGTCGCCCAGAAAATCAGGATATTGTCAGCAATATCCATTGATAACCTCCTGCATCAATGCACCAAGCTCATGCTATTTCTGTACAGCACATACTCCACTCCCCTGTGGTTGCCTGCGACGCTTAACAAGCATGATGTTCTTGTCACCCTGCCACTTCCCTTTCCTCGTACGTTGTCACTTTCATGCATAAATCACACACAGTATTTCCATATGTTAGAATATCAGCGCTGTTCGGTGGAGTTCTCTTCACATAAAGTGGCAGAAACGACAGTGAGGTTAGGCTTTAATGTGGTCACACAACTAACTGGAGAGGGAGATCAAGTGTTACAAGTCAGGTTGTATCATTTAGTCTTACTCCTCTCATGTGCTAATTCACCTTCCTCCGTTAGTTCCTCCTCTGTCCCTCAGTTTTGATGTCTGGTTGTTGGCTGCTGTTTCCCGCCAACGTCAATTGATTTCTTGGGGTCAGTGTATTTTAGCAGCCACCCTCTTTCACCTGACATCTCGGTGATTCATTACAGTGGAAAGCATAATTGCCTGTGACTTCCAGTTATTTGTCAGGAGCATCAAGAAGATCACTGCTGGGATCATTATTCTTTTCCCATGAATTAGCAGTAACCCTCAGCAGCCGATGCCAAGACAAATACCTCATATTATTGGTTTATTCATGGCTGAGATTCAATTACTGAGCGGCAAAGGTGTGTTGTAAACAGATTAACCTGGATGAGACCTTAACAGGGTTACTCCATGCATGTAACACAGCTGGCTGTACAGTACAGAGCTGCAGCACCTGGCCAAGAAGCAAAACAGCTGCACGCTCATCCTGTGACTTTAAAGAGTCTTTTTTTTCCCCTATTTCTGTTGACTGATGACTCTCATTCAGACTCATAAGTAGGTCCATTTAACGGTGATTCATGTCTGACTGATTGCATTATATTGTATTCCAGCAGCACGGAGAATGACAGGCAGAAGGGTGGGGAACAGAGGGGGAAATGTTTAAGTTAAAACCTTAATAAAGGTCATGTGGCTGTCAGTGGCAGCATTACACTTAAAAGTTTTATTTACACCCCAGGGCAAGCAGAGTGGATAAATGAAAAATAACAAAGGAAATAGGTTTTTACAGGGCACAGTGTTTTTCTATACAGAGAATTATGCTGCTTTTTTATGGGTTTTATTGCTCTTATGAGTTTTATGTTCCCTGCTGAACTGACATTTTGAGTTTGCTACTATGCACCCAGTTCCCCCTAAACTTCATGTGCTTTAACAGTGTGTGTGTGTGTGTGGGGCAGTGATTAATTATACTGCTTAACTCACCCGCAGGACATCACAGTTTAGACCAGGGAGAAGTCAGTCAAAGAGCGTGAATGCCTCCTGCAGTACAGCGCAATACACATTGAAGCAGATATCCTCATGTGGAACAGTGAAACACGGAGGCCAGTCGGATCACAATACCAGGGCTTGTAATAAACCGCGAGGCAGCCCCCCTCGCCGCTGATTGCACTGACCCAAATTAACTGCATCAACAACACAGAGGGGAGAGTGAGGGCAAATGTGGTGGGGTGTGAGAGGCGGGGTCCATCAGAGCTGGAGCCATACACAGCCATAATAATGAGCTAAAACAGAGTTCTGGGCGGCTATAATCATACAAACTACCTGATGGAAAATTATACACACAAAAATATAGGAACTAAACTAAATGACAGACACAGCAGGTAAAACTAAAAAGAATCTATGTTAATGTGTCCACACCTGCACCAACAGCTGGTCTGCTTAGTTCAGCTTGGTTGGTGGCATCCGTGCAGTTGCAGGTTGATGGTGCAGACTTGTGTTCGCATCCATGTGCAGAGTGTCTACGTGGCTGAGTTGAGTTGTACTGATCACACACATTTGCACATGCACAGCAAACAATCATTAGTGCCTCATGTGCTGTACAAATCACATGTGGTGTGTGTGTGTTTGCTCACATCAGTGTTCTCATAGTCTATGATGCTGAGACACATTCAAGAAGGATGAAGCTGTCGACACCCTCCCACACTACAAGGTTAGACAAATGTGTGTGTTTAGAACAGTGTGTGTGTGTGTGTGTGTGTTCTGCAATGATACCTGACTGAAAAAATGAACACACACATTTACATACTTAAGTGTACAAAACAAAAACTCCTATCCCCATGAATCAGCCTCTCTCCCTCTATCTGCAGAGCCACAAGTCAGAAAAACAAACTGTTGTTTTTCTGTCATGCAGGTTTGCATGCACTGACCTTTCAGAGCTAAATATTTTTGTCAGTGTCTGAGGGAAACATATTCCTATCCAGCAGCTCCCCAGCTCAGATCCATGTTCATCCAGAGATCAGGCCCCACAGTCCAGCACTGGTACAACAGTGGCCCTCTGAAAACGGCTGCCTGTCTGACAAAGTCACAACCACACACAGCATTTGCATGCATCTGACATCTGCATACATTGTTTAAAGGTACATTGTGTAGGAATTACTCCCATCTAGCATTGCGGTTGTATATCGCAAGCAACTCAATCGTATTTTTCATGCTGCATTCACGTGAAATTGGGCAGACGGCAGACAGCCGCACCACGTAACGGCATAAACAAGGCTCTATGTAAACAAGTGGTCCGTCAGCACGAGGCAAAACAATACACGTGACAATATGTTGTCATGGCGATGTCGTATTGTTTACCTGACCCACGTTTTACCGGCTTTCTCTCGACTTCTGTGACTAAAATGACATCTGGTTTGTTACCGACGACCGTCTGCCCGACTGCAGGTGAATGCAGCATCAGTGTAACACTCCATTCCTCCTCACTGCACAGTATGAAAAACATACTTTTGAACGAAATAATCGATTTTGGTGAATAGATTACAGGAGAAGTTACACAATGTCCCTTTAACATATTGCATTCTTTTACTAACTCAGTGCACATCCACAATACCAAGACTTTCAGGCCCACACCACCCTCGACCTCCTCCTGCACCCTGACACGTCCAACACCTCTTGTTCAGTCAGCTGAATGCGGTGCAGCTGACTAGCACTAGAACTCCTCACCTTGATGCACACGCTGTCTGGACACATCAGCATGTCATGCATGAATGTGAGACTGCGCAAGACTGCCTCCCACACCACTGTCCTTCTGGGCTGTTTAAAGCTGGTAAATGTCAGAACGTGTTGTGGAGTCAGTTGCTGGACATGTCTGACATTAACACAGTTTGATACTGCACTTCACAGCAGCTCTGTGGCAGCCTCTAACACACAGTTTGTTTCAATATTACTGATTGTTTTTGAAGATTTTACAATTCAATAAATCTTAAACAAATTAATTTTAATGTCAATTCCACATGCATACATGATGCATAATGTTTTGTGTTCTGATGGTCAGTCTGCAACGTATTGCTGAATTAATATAAATCTTAGGGCTGTCCGATTCATCTTATTCTCATCGCGATATAAAAATGCAAGATAAAGATCGCAAAAGGTTGCCTCCATGGAATAAGTTTTATTTACAGGCACCATGCCTTCACACTCATACACCTCACACCTGTAACCTGAGCTACACCGCTAGACGTAACATAATAACAACAACAACAGCAGTCTTCCATCAGGTCCCTCAGATACTGCACCTGAAACACGGCCATGCAGCACGGATGGATATATTTCTACTGGTACAACTTCTCCTGTTAAGTCGACTTATGTTTGTTGTTTGTTTACAGTGCGCAAGCTTTCCACTCCTCTTCTCTGTTTTTATGTATTTGTGTGGCAGTGTTACAGCACCACTACAGGCCTGACATTGAGTCGTTTTCAGAAGACATAGGTATGGTTAATATGCACACCTGAATATATCGCAAGTCATATTGTTGCAATATTGAGTCCTGTCATTCACCACAGCGAGTCACAGTCAGTCTGTAGTAGAGATACTGTTGTGTGGTAATGAAATACAGGCACTTCACCTTAGTTCATATGCAGATTAGTCAGAAATAGTCTAAACCTGCAGAGTTTGAATTTTTGTCACAGTAGAATAACTTCAAACGTAAAGGATTTTTTTCTCCAGAAAAGCCTCTCGAATGCCTCTGACACCACCAAAGCTTAATCACTGATTGAAGGGTGGAAGCACCTTGCTTGTGAAATTGAAAACATTTCTTACAGCTTCTTATGTGCAAAAAAAACTCACAAAACACATTGTCTGGCTAGATCTGCATATTTCAGACATCTCAATCTGTTGGGTGTGTTTGCTAATGTCAGCACAGTGGGGTTCTCAGACAGAAATCCTCTTTTCACACTGAAAATATGGAAACAAACTCTGCTACATCCTTCAGGAACAGTGTATACACATGACTGTGTTCATAGAATACAGAGTGTACAGTATACTACAGTGGGTGTAGTATATGCATGTGTGTGCTCAGCTGTTGAGGCTTTCATGCTTTACATTCCTCAACAACACCATTCTTGAAGAAGCGTGACCATGATGTCATTATGTTATATATGCACCTAGACTGGAGATCATATCATTCTTCTCTGTTGTCATATTGAATGCAGCTCCATGGGATACGTTAAAGCCCCAGTGTGTTTGGCTTTTTATTAGCAAAAATCAAATATGTCTTTCATAAATACGTATTTCACTGAAGTGGAATCACACCCGCATACAAATGAAAGCTTTCTCGTACCTTAGAACGAGTTGTTACAAGTCGTTACAAATACATAAGTGGGCGACGCACCGAACCGAGGCGGCCATGTTGCATCGCCATTTTTTACCTTCAGTGGCAGCGTGACTGTAGGTAACCACAGAAACTCACCGGAGCTGTCGGCTCGGGGAGAAAGTTTTCCAGGTAGCGCCTGTTAAAACTGTCACCACTGTGTAGTGTGAGGAAGGACGGAGGCACTGATGTTGCATTCAGGTGCAGTCAGGCAGACGGCCGTCGGCAAACCAACCGGATGTCATTTTACTCGACGAGAGAAAGACGGTAAAGCATGGGTCAGGTAAACAATACAACATCACCAAGGCAACATATTGTCACGCCTGTATTGTTTTGTCTTGTGCTGGCGGACCACTTGTTTACATAGACGCTTGTTTATCCTGTTACATGCAGCGTCTGTTGTCTGTCTGACGTCTGCCTGATTTCACGTGAATGCAACATCAAGAATACGTTCCGATATGCAACCGCACCGCTAGATGGGGGTAATTCCTACATATTATACCTTTAAAAACCAATGACTTCCTAAACAACAACAACAACAAGCTTCATCCCAGCACAGAATCCTTTAACCGCCTGTCCCTATGGAAACTGCTGGCCATATGGACGTATAGGTTATATTTGGGAATGCATTTAGGACAAGTCAGTCTTATGGGACTGCTCCAGGTGAGGAACTGTGTGGGAAGAAGGAGAGCTGCTGAGTCTCACACTCCCTCAGACCACTCAATGCCACATACCCAGCATGCCTTCAGATTTAAGAGCCCCCCACCCCCACCCCCAGGACCGGCTGCCATTGACCCAGCTGTTGTTCTGTGTGGTGGAGTCACCAGAGTAATCCAGAGAAGTCCAAGAACCACACAAAGTGGAGGTGGTGGAGGTACAGTAGACATGTCCCCCCTCCAGCTGTCATCCCACTCTTTGCTGCTGCTGAGTTGCATCAACATCAACATTTTGATCCCTATTATGGGACTTGATCACCCCAAAGCATAAAAACAATGTGTCAAACAGAACATTATTAAACAGAGACAAGCCATATCGCCCGAGACACGTCGCTGACAGCCCCCTTTAGCGCTGCACTGCTGTCTGACAACACACACCGTTTCACCGTCCCTCCTGGAGTCTAGACATAACAGGCAAATGTCCTAAAGACACAGCAAACGACAGATGAAGGTTCATATTCTTGCTGTGGGCAGATCGCACCAGACACAGACAACTGGGAGCAGAGACAGCGATCAAAGACAAGTAGCCCAGAGAGGAAGTCAGCTAGCTGTCACTAGTCACATCAAGATTGTCTGTGTTCTAAAAGATGAATGACTTGGCACCAAAAGAGGTTGTGCCTGCGTTACGGTCCCAAAGCGAGAGTACTGTCTGTTCCTTCTGCTCATTTTCATCAAGCACACCTATTGTGTTGACAGTGTGTTATTATCATAAACAAAGCAGGTAAAGAGCAGAAAGAGTGTTTCTTTTACACAATGACCAAAAGGCTGAAGAATTTGTTACTATTATGTCTTATTCAAACCAAACAGTAAAGTTTACTGGCCTGAGCCACGCCTTTGGGCAAGTGCTAATGGGGATTCATAATTAAAGTACAGTACAGTACAGGAACACATGTTGAGGCTGTAGATAAATCGGTTAATTAGTCCTTTTTTATTTGTATCCATCACGATTAAGTAAAGATGATGAAATAATTTGCAGGTTTCAACTAGGTTTGATTATGTAAATTTATTTTTTTGCTGTATAATGTGATGGTGATTTCCATATAGTGGTAATAGGAATATTTGTATTTAAATCTCACTGTAAACAAACAAATAGAAAAAGGCGGAAAGGCCTATGTATTACATTGTAGACTGCAATTTTGATACTGCACTTGGCTGTACAGTGATTTTGATCGTTTGATTATTTGTGTAGTCCTAATTCCAAATGCTCTAATCTCATGATTTGCTGCTTCGGTCAAGATAAACAAGCAATCTGAAGATGACAAATTGCTTTCTGGGAAACAAAAAACACTTAAATCATTCCCTGCTAGTGAAAATGACATTTTCCTTATAAGGCTATGAATAAGCAGATGAGAGGTGGATGCAGCCATGATTGAAATGTTTGTCTATTTTTTTATTTAAATGCACCTTTCAACTTCATTAAGTGTTGATCAAACAAGTGAAATATCCAGAATATTTCTATAATTCCTCTAAAAACAAGAGTCTGGCCACTCACTGCTTAATAGTCAAGTAATTCCAGTTACCTATGCAAGGCTTTGGAAGCTGATACAGGCCAACAGAGCGAGTTGGCAGCTGCCTACACCCAGGATGTGCTGTTCCTGTAGGATGGGACCACTGCCACCTGCCAAGGCTTCCTCTGGAGAATGGATGGTTTCCGCTACCAGGATGATTTTGGCAGCTCGTACGTTCATGAACATCCAAGTCTTACGGTTTTCAATGCATTGTAGGGATGCATTGTTCAAGAAACACGTCAATGAGACAAAGACAAAGACAGAGCACTTAATTACCCACGATGCTATGGTTGAGCCATACTATTATACGAGGATTGTGAGCACATGGAGCACAGGAACAAAACACATGGAGAGAAAAGAGTTTGTTGGCTGGCTGCCCTGATGCAGCATAATGAACAAGCACACCTTAGAGCCAGATCCTTTACTGAGACCACTACTTAGCAAAGTAGGCTTTGGCAAATCCTACTAAAGGAGGCCTTGAGAGGAGGGCAACTCCTGAATGAAGCAGTGAAGTTTACATGACATTTATCATCAAAGCTACACGTATTCC
The DNA here is from genome assembly GCF_045865225.1 of Trachurus japonicus. Lineage (NCBI taxonomy): Eukaryota > Metazoa > Chordata > Actinopteri > Carangiformes > Carangidae > Trachurus > Trachurus japonicus. Next base: position 23,348,790 of record NC_140924.1, read on the forward strand.
AACACGTATAGAGCTGCAGAGTGAGTCTGCTCCCATACACCAGGTGTGCCGCTGTGAGACGACAGAGACATTTCTCCATCTGTATCTGAGGGAGACGCAGCTGAGGGAAACAATCACACACAAGGGGGTGAGACACACAAGAGGAATTTCAATCCAGACTGACGTGGCTGGGGGAAGCAGGGCCAGAGAACCGGCCAGCAAGCTGCTTGACTGAACATGACCTTGAGATGCCACCAGACAACATCTGAAGCTTTGAAGAAAACCCAAAACATCTTTATCAGTTTTACTAATATGTGTGTTGAGGTGGATGAAAAATGTACTTGTGCTGTTTCAAATTTTAGGGGCAAACTGCCTCCATTTAGGGGCAGTCTGGAGCCCTCTTGCCTGTCTGGCTTCATCCATGGTTGCATACAATGCACTCTCTGAGCAGTGCTATTGAACAGACTGGATTCTGCAGTGAGTCAGTGATGGAAAGGGAGGTGGGGGGGTTCAGGGCAACTGGGCTGCATCTATCTGTGAGTTAGCATGCAAAACATCCCAGCTTTCCTCCCCTCAGGTCACTCCTTTAGCCAGCTACCATATATTACAGATTAGATGATGACAAATGCACTAAACAGTGGTGTTAAGAGTTTTTGTGGAGATGGGGCTTGAGTAATAAAAGGAAATCACTCAGGCATAATGCATTCATGGATCACTTAGTGAAGACAGTCATGTCTCAAGGTGCTGTGAGGATCAGGGAACTCACTCCCTTTTATTCCACCACAGAGGCCTGCTAACATTTGTCTTCTACCAAAACTGAGGGATTTTCTTTGATGCTAGTTTGCACCCGTTTGGCCCTCACGTCTAGGGCTGGGCAGTATACCAAATACCGGTCTTTATTTTTGTTATGATATGAGTTTTACCGTATGCATATGTAGCCAAGTGGATACTGTGTTTTTTGTATCATTATTATTTTGTATTTTCTGTGCCCTAGTAGAATGTGTAATGTCACTTTAAGGCCAGCTCGAAAATCTTGTGCGAACAAGGAAATCACATGAGACTTGATACACGTGCGAACTCATTAAAAAAATGTGGGTAAGCCCACTCCTGCATGAGAAAATAAAAACATCAAATAGCTACCGTGAAACTGATATGATTTTGAAAAGCATCGTGATATGAAATCTTGGTGACAACGCCCAGCCCTACTCCTGTCTACTTATGCGTTTGGTTTCCTTCTGTCCACCTTTGATGTCTCTGTTCAGTATCTGCAGCTAAAATAATTTAAATACTACCACTGTGTTACTTGTACTGACGATCCATGGCAGTTCACTGCATAGATTCCACACACATATCTCTGTCAGTTGCAAAAACTATGCAAGCAGCACTGTGGCCTGAACAGTAGAAATAAAGGTCAACTCCTCTATAAACACTTGGATGCCTATAACTGAGGGTCAGGCCGGTCTGTGTGGTCTGGTTGGCTCTGTGTCAAAGAGAATAGTTTTAAAAGACAATTATTGTTCTACTACTAAATAATCGAATGAATCTGAAAGGTTAAATGTATTTCCTAACCATAATTCTTCTGAATGGGCACCTGTGTCAGTAGCAGTACAAGTATCACAGTCACTCACAATCTGCTCAGACAGGAAGATACATTCAACAGACATCTGTGACATGCTGACTTCTCTGTGTGTTAGCTGAGGTGCTTATCAGCAGTGGTCCCTATGAACCTGTGTAAGCTAAGGTGGCTATCAATAGTGCTAATGGTGTGGACTCACTTGTTCCCAACACAATACTCCCTGGGCTAATCACAGCCCAGCTCTTATCTGTCTACAGCTAATTGAGCGTGTGTTTGTGCATGTGTGTGCGTGTGTGTGTGTTCCTGTTAATAGAGAAAATAAAAAAGTGAGGATGGTGACATGAAAATGAAATAGAAAAGAGAATCAGACTAATGAGGGAAGAGGAAAAAGAGAATAAGGAATGGTAGATGATGAGATCGGCAAGGTGATGAAGAGATTCTCGGGTAGAAAAAGCGCTAAAGGGGAAGGAGAGTCAGCGAGGGATGAAAAGTAGCAAGACAGAGCGAGGGGGAGAGGAGGAGAGATGGCTCAGGACAAAGAGATAGAAAGCGAGAGGAGCATGAGAGAGGTGTACGGTAGACTGAGCAGGAACACCCAGTCTGAAGGAGTGCAGAGAGTCATGGTACAGAGCTCACATTCATGCCTCCCCGCCAATTCCCTTCTTGATAGAACTGCTCTTCGCTGCATTATCTGCTTAATTCTCCCACCGCACACACGTAGACACACACAGATAACCCACCGAACATACACAACGCTCTGGAGTTCACAGCCTCCTGTCATGTATAGGAAGCAACTCTTTGCCTTTTAACACTTTTAACAGACTGCAACAAGGGCAGAATCACTTAGAAGAGCAGTCAGTGAATTGGTGATAACCTTCGCTTGTCAGCTCCTATGCTGCGTAAAGGTTATTTTCGTGACCTGAAGATAAACAGGTACTGCAGTAATGACACCCAGCTGCTCTTCATGGAGCCTGTAAGCAGGAGGGCAGGTAGCGTCACTGCAAATAACCTCCGTTCCAACAAGTAATTTAGACTTGAGGTGAATCTTTAAGAAAAAAAAAAAAAAAGGCTGTTTGTTTTCTACAAAACGCTGCCAGCGAGGGACCAGATCATTTCATGCTTCAAGTGACTGAAATGAGGTGTAATTCTCTACAAGTATCATGATGTCACCTAATTCAACAAAATGCTTTGAACCAATTGCATTGTATCAAAGACATACTGTCATTGGGGACTTAACGAAATGACTTTTTCAGCATGCTATCTCTCACCGCAGACTACTAAGTCTGATATTAAATGCAGTCGGAGCTTCTTCCAGGCCTGACCGAACACATTTGGGGAAACTTTCTCAGTCCAAATTAATTCCTACTCAGACGGTGAATGCAAAGCAGCCGTGGTGAGCTCTCGCAGAGATGAGACGCGGGCTGTTCCACGCACCGCGAGCAATGTTCAGGTTTAAAGGGATTAATCTGCCGGAATTCGACGGCATCCCCTATTCTTCGGACTCGCAAGTCGAGCGCTGCAGTATGGCTCGTTCCGTCTCCTGTAACAAGTGATTTTTAACCTCTGGGGCACCCTTATCCTTTTCCAAGCTCCTCGGTAAATTAATTACCAAGTGTTAATTACAGGCAGCGCACCTGAGCCCCCAGGCAAACAGGGCAGGGACTTAATAAAACACTAGTGACAGTCATTAGCTTCATTATTAAGCCTCCAATATCCAACAAAAGAGTCCATGGGAACTGTTGGCATCTGGAGAACCCAAAGCTTCATAACACGTCCCTCCTGGAGCGGTTTATGAGGGGACGGTCAGTCTGGGATCTCGTAAAGCTATATACGCCCCTCCGGTTTCTTCATGCCCTGTGTATATAGAAGGAACACGTCTAAATGGAATTTGGTGGAAGACACTTGCTCGTTTTTCTCTCTCTAGTCATAAATCATCCCTGGATACCTCCATGTTTGTGCAGTGACAGCTTTTATATCTGTTTCAGATGACTGCGGGTGAGAGATTCCACATTCGCTGAGGTCTGACACCGTTTCGCTGCTTGCAAATTCCATTGTTGTTTCACACAACATGATATATTTAAGATGCACACACACGAGCGGCAACTACACTAATTCCTATTAGCACATTCATACTGTCGAAGCATCACCAGGACTGTCTCGGCAGGTGGAGTCGCCTCTTTTGAAATGCAGGTGTATTATTCATGTTGGATATTTTCCCCCTTTTTTTTTCCTCCACGTCCTCTCTCTCTTGCGCTCTTTTTCATTTTCTTCAATTGTCACAGTCGGCTGCTGCTATATCCCATCCCTTCAGGTGAACACACAGAACAACTAAACAATTTCTCCATTTACATGCATGGGGAGGATACAGTATCATTCACATGCACTTTGTCGCTTTCACGCCGTCAAACACACACAACAAGGAATGGTTCGATTCACACACCCTGGCTCATAACAAGTTGTAATCACTGTCAGGATCAAACAGGAGCTGTTCAAATGCTTCCACGCTCGCACAGACACCGACACCAGTTCTTGGCATTTGATGCTGGATACCGCTGCAGAACGAAGAACAAAGACCACAGAGTGAGCAAAATTACCCACTATACTGTACAATGGCAGGAATAGCAGTTTCTATGGTGATACCTTACATGAAAAAGAAAAGGCAAAGGACTATATGGATGTAACGCCTGATTGTGAAGTTACAGGAGAGGAGGCATGACACTCCTGAGAGCTGTGGGCTGGCGACTGAGGAGGAAGACGGAGTACCCAGCAGACAAAAGGAGGCGCAGGAAAAGTTTCCACCCACATAGGCAGCATGCAACCACAATACAATAACGACAGTGAATAGAGTTTTGGTTTTTAGCCCTGCGGGCGTTTTCACGCAACAGATGAAGGGAACACTCTCCAATCTGTGAACATGTGTCATTTTACAGAAAAAAGAAACGTTACACAACCTGTAACAAAGAGGATTTTAGCATCTTTGTCCATTGAGGAATCCGTCGTCTGCTTCCCCCTCTACCCAGCCCTGTAGGACCATTAAAGCATTTCTGCAGGTCACTCTGCGGGTGCTATCATCACAGCTCAGTGTGGTTATAATTACATGGGGCCCACAAGGTCAGCTCACTAATTAAAGGTGTTGCCGGACAGGTAGGCTTTAAAGGTAGACTTATTTCTGCCTCCACAAAGAGCCATTGTCTGAGGGGGGGGGGGGGGTTGGGTGATAGCAGCTGCAGTACCCCATTTCTTCTCTGAAGCCTCCATGTGCACGCCCTAAACCAGTGTTTCTCAACCTTGGGGTTGGGACCGGGAAATCAAATGGGGTCGCCTGAAATGTCTAGTATTTGAAAAAAAAAAATTACTGATAAAAATATATTTTTTAACTAATTATTATTCTTTAAAAAAAGCCGAAGACTAGGAGTGCTGCCTGAAACTATGAGTTTGTTTTGTTAAGATGGTGCTCTCTGGTGAAGGGCTAGGTCAGTAGAAAAAAGAGAAAAAGCCAAGGCACTCATCTTGTATCAAAAATGTTAAATGCCTTTATTGTGTTAAGGGCCAAACATAGTTAAATCAGGACGCTTCGACACGTTTCGGCTGAAAGTCTTACTCCTGACGAAGGCTCTCAGCCGAAATGCGCTGAAGCGTCCTGTTTTAACTATGTTTGGCCCATAACACAATAAAGGCATTTTACATTTTTGATACAAGAGTGCCTTGGCTTTTTCTCTTTTTTCTAATTATTATTCTTTTTAAAATTATGATCAAAAACACCACACACAATCTTAAACAACTGTATTCTATTCTACTTTCACTTTCTCAAATATAAATCGAGTTCAAATACAATGCAGCATATAAAAATATCTGAGCTGGCGCATCTTGATTAACGGCCGTGATTGCGGGGTCACCAGAAATTTGTGATGTAAAAATGGGGTCACGAGCCAAAAAAGGTTGGGAACCACTGCCCTAAACAATGCCACACTGACCTCTGCATGAACCGTCTAATGGTGACAAGCAGACTGTTGTCTTGACGGTTCATCCAATGTGACATAAAGCTGCCGTTGGCCACAGTTTTCAAGTGTGGGTCAGAGTGAGATCGTATTGAGTGCCTGTGATGCAGCATAGTGTAGCTTGTGAAATGACACAAGATTAATACACTAGCCCTAAACTTACCCATCCCTTAATCTTAATTATAAACCAAATAAGGAGGAGTTAGCATTTCACATGGTAATTATCAAGTTTTAATCAGGTTGTACTATAAACAAACGACAAACACAATAACATTTCAATAATGGGCAGATCTACTCTGCAGGCACTTTTATTATCTGAATTATTCACTCACTGAATATAAAATTAATTTCCAGGAAGAGTTTAATTTGTTAACTGTAATTATAACTACACTGAGCTGTGATGATAATGAAATTGGAGACCTCTCAGATTCTGTGATACTAAAAGGTTTATTAGGGAAGTAGCAAATATTAACAGATGGGACTTTAGGGCTCTGCTGTCAGAGACACTACCCCCAGGCCCCAATCTGCTTCTGTAACATGATTCACAGCTGTCAGGATTTGTTTCCCAATATAAATACTGTGGGATCACCAGCTATGAAAATGTAACACATGACCATAGTGTTCATAGAAGTTGCACAGATTACAAATAAAAGATCCACTAAAGCTAGATCCGTCATGTGGAGCACAACCCAGTCACATCAGGGAGGGTTTAGTTTAAAATGATGCTATGATGACCCCTTACAGCTGAGCTCCATTATTCAGCTACTGACATAAAACGCCATGCTCTACTGATCCGTTTACCTTCAGAGCATGGCTGTAGATGGATCAACTTTATATTGTAAAATTAAAAAGTTACTCCACTCTCTTATGACAGTACACTTACATTTAATTCACCAGGCAACCTAAATAAAAAATACTCACTACTCACTACACTAAAAACTTGATGTATCCTCCTGAGACCCAGGAAAAAAAAGTTTTTTGATTTTGATTTTTTTTTACATAAATTAAGTGTTGGGATGGTAAAGAACAAATCTGAAATTTGTATTTTATTTTAATTTTATAACCTGTGCACTGTAGTGTACAACAGGACTATATTGTTCTCAAACGTGTAATATTTTGATGCTTATAATGTACATGGAAAGACTAGAATTATCATGTAAAATACAGTAATATATTATAAAAACTAATGTCAATTATAGGGTTTTCATTCTTTTTCATCAACTACACTATTTATCTTTGTGATTTCATCATTAGAGATGGTATTTCATTGACCATTCAGACGTTTTAGAGCAAAAGACAAACAGGTTGCATCTTATGCTATTTTGATTAATGCCTCAACAAAAGGCTTGTTGTCCATCCATGAACAGTTTTCGTTGCTTAATCATTATTTAGAGTCAAGAACAAAATCAAGGTACCTGTTTTCTGGAGTATATTTCAATGGGCATTCATTTTGCACTGATTTAAAACCTCAAAACCCTATGTTTTGTAGGGGTGTAAGAAAATATCGATACGGCACAATATCGCGATATTTTGAACGGCGATACTGTATCGATACAAGGACGCCAAGTATCGATATTTTATTATATAAATTGAGATGAAAAAAAAAGGTGAATTTATTTTTTTTGGTACTAAAGTAGTAGTTGCTTGTTCAGCCCAGTAGATGGTGCTGTTGGAGGCATCAGAGGAAGAGATCAGGAACGCCCCATCCTTGTTTAAATCAAACATATGCTGCACATGTTTTATAAAGTGTAGAATGTGCCACAGTGCGACCGACACCGACTGATACTCGTCCGTAGCAAAGCAAACCCCAGTGCAGTGTGCTGGATGAGCTCGGCTTTCTACGCCGTGGAGGACCAGGAGAGACCGGGGCTGCACCTGGTGCAACCCCGCCGAGGCGTCACCTCAGGCGGCTTGTCAGATCACCTAAACGGGGCAAGCCAGGCTGCGTCTGTGCCGAGCTACATGCTAATCCACACACGCTAACAGCGCCTGCACTCATGCCACCAAACGTCCGCTCCCTCGTCAACAACACGGATTACTGCAGACTGTTCACAGCTTCTCAGCGTAGCGGAGGAGCCGCTGTGTTCACGTTGTCACGGAAACCAGGTAGAACCGGAGCACCGCGAGCGCTGCAGCCCAGCTGGAAGAGCTAATGCTACAGAGCTGACCATAGACTGTAGAGCCGACAGGCTCCGCTAGCCGCTAAGCTAACGGGAGCTGGTGTTGTTGTGGTGCGAGATGCCGTGGTAGGTTCCGCTCACTGCTCAGCACACGTGGAAATCCACAGCTGTTTGTTGTGTTTGTGTGACGGACGAGTGTCTCTCACTGCCAGTGTCTGTGTGTGACTGCAGTCTGTGTGACTGCAGCCTTTATTGCCAGACAGGACGTGGAAGCGCAGGAGTGTAAATATACAGCAGGTTATGTCAGTCTCAGATAATAAGGTTATTTCATTTTCAATTTAACATTATTATTTAAATATAAAACTACATATTTAATTTATTTTTACTTGTAGGAGTGCAGCAATCTACATGTTTGTATTGAATTAATTTGAACTAGTATGAAATACAAACAATTTGTCAGATGCATATATTTGCCCATTTTGCATCAATACAAATGATTGAAGTGAGATAAACAGACTGAGAAGTTTATCTTATTAGAAAACACAGATGTTAACAAAGTTTTCATTTGGTGATGAATTACTATCATTTAATGTAAATATAGGCCTACAACTCGGATTTTAAGATGCATAATACATTCTTAGTTTGTCAGCGAACTATGTAATATCGCAATATATCGCACAATTTGGATATCGCAATATATCGCAATATATCGTATCGTGACCCAAGTATCGTGACACGTATCGTATCGTGAGGTCCTTGCCAATACACACCCCTAATGTTTTGGTTTCTGCCCATAGAAACCAATGGTGCACCACGTCAGCTCTTTGTCTTGATCTCCCTCATCTGGCTCTTCCTCATCTGAACTTTTACACTCTCCTACAGGGTTATCATTTTACCATGGACTGTTATCCTCTGATAAATCAATTTCTGAATCCCCCTCAACTATTTGAGAATATAAGAATTTACTCAGCCTCTGTCAATGAGTTGTTCCCAAAGAAATGTGACGGAAACACAAGTACAGAGTCCCGATGTCCACTACAGTGTACATTAGTAAAATTTGCTTTTTTTCATATGAAAAGTAAACAATTCAGTTCTGAAAATTGACTTCAGTGTTGCTGAGATGCTTATTTATAATAAACAATCAACATATAGGACTCAAAATACTTAAAATTGTAAATTTCATGCTCACTTGTACTCTTTCCCATAAAATCTGCTTGTTGCGATGTCGGCCATTTTTAAAAGAGATGCACAGAAAGTTTGGAAGGTCACACCCCCCCACACAAGATATCATTGGGAAGGGCCAGTTGTCCTCTGTAGTGAACAACAGGACTTAATAAGGTGACATGTTTAGTATGAGAGAAATGGGTTTGAATATGATGTGCACTACAGTGTACAAAAATGCATTGCCGGGTCTCAGGAGGGTATGTTTCTTGTATCATCAACATTTGATGAGGTAGTTTTAAATTGTAACCACTGCCCCAGTCTTTGTCCTATGACTGATATATTACGGCCTGATTTGCTGATTGTGGCAGGTTGTGACAGCATTCCCACATTCCATTTGTCTTTTCCAAAAAAAAAGAAGACAGACTTCTGACTAGCTGATGACAAAGACTGAGAATGCTTTTCTGCCAGGGTGTGAACACAGCAGAGGAGTGATGACACCCCTGACACTCCATCTACTGTCACCTGGTGATTGAAATTATAGTAGAGCATGTATAAATCTGCAAGTTCACACAGGTTTACAACAAAAACAACTTGATTGATACTTGACATTTCAGTAGACAAAATGCAGCCTTTCTCCTACATACATTTTATTTTAATTATTGCTGCAATGTCAAATGAAGTGAAGGCAAAAAGGGAAGAGAGAGCACAGAAGGGGAAGACATTAAATGACTTGATTTCCATATAGATAGTCTCTCCAACCGCAGCCGTTGAGCAGTTTGCAGCTCACTTGAAGATCCAATCATCTTATCAAGTCAATCTAAAATTTGCTCATGTGGTCTGTTTAAGTCAACTAATAGCATATAAACAGATGATGTACACATGTCACTATGAGAGCAGTGGTCACATGACCTTTGAAATGAGCCATAAGTCATAGGTGCACTCATCACAGCTGATACCCATTCTGCTTTCTCATGTAGCAAGGACAATCAGAATGATTTCCATGCAAGAAAACAATCTGCTTCTCCCTCTCCAGTGTGACTCACAAAGCCCTCTACAGGACATCATCAACCTCCACAGCTGCTCAGACGCCTCGCCGAAAAACATCTCTTTCAATTCAGGACAAAACTACCCAAAAATAAACTGCAAACGGTAGAAATTTACAAAGAAGATGGATATGAGAAACAAACAGTCCAGTATTTGCTGTTTTCATACGCAGTCAATAGATTGAGTCTATTCAAGACTTGTGAAGAAAGGCATGTCACCAGAAACCTTGTTTAGGGTCACAGCCCCTTCACAGGTGGGCAGAGGTTTGAGCCTGTCAGGCTGAATGAGCTCAGTGGATGACTTCACATGGAGGAGTCAGGGTTCACCCAAAGGTGCAGCCCATATTTCAGGCAAGGGGGTAGCATTCAAAGTTTATCACGACAGCAGCTCATCCTGAGAGATAAGGCTGTGGCTGTGAAAAGTGGACCAGCGCTAGTGGACTGAGAGGGTTCACATGGAAGCACATCAGAGAGGGTAAGAGCAGACGAGGGTCACAGCAACTGAGCTAAATTTGATTATTTGACTTCCTCTCTTCCAGGAGCTCAGCGTGGCCTGACAACAGCACCACTAGTCATGGGACCCAAACACAGCCCGTATGTGTGCATGTATAAGACAGTGAAGCCAGGGAATATAGTGAGATCCAGCACTCTGTGTCCAAACAACTAATTAAAAGGTAAAGATGATGTGTGACACTGACCTTTTAGGGCAGCAGACGTTACATGTACTGGAGGTGCCACAGGCAAAAGCTGGACCAGGTACAGTAGCCAGAATGTGACAATAACGGGAATCAATATGAAAAACTGCAACAAGAAACATCAAAACTGTGGGATATCCTGACATGGAGTCAACTCACAGCAATACAACAGCTTTAAAACAAAATAAACATGGGTGTTTAGGTTCCCAGTTCACACCGCCCGCTTAACAAGTCAACCAGTGCACAATGAACAAAATTTAAGCATGTAGACTCAATAAGTAATCATGGTGGTTTATGGTGGCTTATGGTGATATTGCCATATTGCATAAAGGCATGTGTAATGTGATTATAAAGCAGCTCTAGGTTTTACATTATTACATGAAAGATCAAATCCTCAGTCCTCAGAAACACACAGCTGTCAGGCCCACAGTCACTTTGTGATGTCACGAGTCACCCTCAGTTATGCCTCCAGTAAGCACACCTGGATCCAAAGTTTGGTTTCTCAAACTGTTTACCTGAAATCTGTTATAGGCTATATGTTTTCAATGACTCAGATGCCAAACAGAGGCTCACCAAGCTCCAGAGAGAAGCCTGAGAGTGGAGATGTAAAGCTACACTGAGACGGCTTTTGGCTCGTAAGACAACAAATACATCTTCTCATGGATCAACACTTTACACGTTCCCAGGGTTTAGTAGTAAGTAATGCATGGGACCTTTAATAGACCTGCACTGCTCATCCCTCCTGCAGTCTAGAGGCTCCAGGATACATGAGCTGGTAACTGCAGAACACCTGTGTTGTTAGCCAGCCAAAGCTACACCTATACCTACACTGGTTGCTAACATTAGTGAAAATAAAACCAGATGAAAGCTTGCCGCAAGTTCACCTGAGGTGCCAGTGACAGCGTAAAGGAAACAGGAGAAACTGAATGAATCCATGTTAACAACATGAGGTAAAGGTCAACTGAGAGCCACCTACTGTATGACACCCTTATCTCGGTGCAGATGCACACTGCAGGTTACCTAAGTACATAAGTCGGCCTCTTTGTCTCTCCCTCTCTATTACTCTGTCTACACACCCCCACCCACCCCCCTCCCCCCGCACACACACGCACACACACTGATCTGAACTGCCTTTTTTGTTATTCTCAGTTTCCAATCAGCCACACCTCAATGCTCTCTCCCATGCACCCGTTCTCCCACGTTACATGCACAGGAAGACTATGTAATTACAGAAGAGTCAAGGCCTGACAGATGAGTGTGTGTGAAGCCACAATGCAGACCAGGAAGAGTCATTCTGCCCAGGAGCCATTATCAGATTAACAGCCCTCTCTTCTTCTGTGTTTGGGCATCTCTGAAATCTTGTCTGGCTCTCTATAGCTGCCTCTTTCACTGTACGCCCTTTCTGCCTTTTTTCTCTCTTTGGTCTTTCCCTCTGGTCTCCCAGACGTGCCAGGTTACATGCCATTGTCCAGCTGGTACAAGGCACAAAACCAACTAAAGGAAAACGATAGACAAAGGAGGAGAGGAGAAATCTATGAGGAACAGCGCAGATAAACTTCTAACTATCAGGAAGCTATATAAGCTCTGGGTGGTTTTGCAAAATCTGAAATGATATGGAATGTCCTGTTGGGCCTTTTTTTTCTGCTACTAATGTTTTTAAATGCTAGTGGAATGATAATGATAGGATATTATGTGGGTTTTGCTGAGGCGAGTTCATTTTCAGTGTAGTATTGGATTTTGGCGGCGACATCCAAACAGTGAGTTCCCAGGCTCTGGGTAGTTTCCTCTGACCGTCCACTCAGCCAATCAAGACCAATTACCACCAAGCAATGAACACACAAACACAGTGACACTGCGTTTCTTTTTTAAACTTCTTCAACTAGCCTCCCAGTGGAAATACTGTATAATCAGGTTCACCCTGGCTGAGGTTCACTTCACATGATAGAATTGAGGGGGGGAATCCCAGCAAAGAAAAGCAGCTGCAGGGTTTTCTTTGTATTGTGGCCTGGAATGATATACAGCTGTGCCCTGGTTCAAAACATACAGAGGAAAGGAACAATATAGATGGCTACATTTTCCAAAATTTATTAAATAATCTCTACATCACAAGAGGACGGTTTGGTGCGTGTTCAAATGAATATGAAAATATGAGAAAGGATTCATGGGGCTATAGCTGATATTGGAATTCAAAAACAACAGGCAACCTTGATCTTTGTTTTGATATTCCCATCAAAAATCACTTTGTAAACAACTGTGCCTGCGCAAATGGTCATTTTACCCGTCCAGCATGATGAGTGAAGTGAATCTGCTGTGGGTGATGGTGAAGCAGAGGTAACTGCAGCAGCGCAGAGAGCTTCATACATATTAAATCTGGCAAGAACCGGATGTCTGTTTTAACCCCTGAGGAAGACACTTCAAAAGATTTGCTTAACTGGGGAAAAAAATGAGCAGGAGCTTATGGAGTGAGTGTGATTTATGCTCACTGCACCTGCTCAAAAGGAGAAAACACTAAGATACTGTTGAATAGTAAACTACTGCTGGGGCAGCCTGGTCAACAGTTACACCAGTTACATCCACTCCTACTAAACACCTGTATGCTACATTGATGATACAGCACCCCCATGTTGCCTAATAGAACAGACTGGAGTTTTAAGTGGAAATGAAGCAGTCAGTCAAATTAACACAATTCACTGAATGGTTTTTACTGTACTTAAAAATCGTATAACGGACAACACAGTATGAAGATATAAGACAACGTCACGGGGTGGTCCACTGGTAGACAGACAGGGACAGTAAAAGACAGATAGAGGAGGATATTGGGTGATAGACAGTGAAGAACAGAGACAGAGAGAGTTTTACAGGGTTAAAGTCATGGACAAAAGTGTTTATTTACAGCTGCTGCTGTGAACAAAGAACCCCCGCTGTATAGGCTCTGACCCCACGTCCAGGAGACCTCAGAGTTGGTCAAGTTGGTCATTCACTGACCCCCAATCATCCTCGTCCACTAATCCTATTTCCACAGCATATAGCACGCACGCAACTCGTTTAATGGGAGATCAGCAATATAATCAAGGAGGCAAAATGACTGTTAATTAAAACTGAGCCACAACTTCACCTGAAACTAGTCTCAGTCTGCACCACACGTTTGATTCCTCAGCACGAGGCCACAGTGGAAAAATGCAGCAGAAAGATTTTCCAGGTTCTGTTTCTTACCTTGCCTCCAGGTATCCCAGAGCAGCCAGTCAGCAGCAGGCAGCAACAGTCAGTAACAGTCAGCAGCAGTCAGTTACAGTCAGTAACAGTCAGCAGCAGGCAGCAACAGTCAGTTACAGTCAGTTACAGTCAGCAGCAGGCAGCAACAGTCAGTTACAGTCAGTAACAGTCAGCAGCAGGCAGCAACAGTCAGTTACAGTCAGTTACAGTCAGCAGCAGTCAGCAACAGTCAGTTACAGTCAGCTACATGCAGAAGCAGTCAGTAGCCTAACAGTCAGTAACAGTAAGCTAACAGTAAGTTACAGTGGTTACAGTCAGTAACAGTAACAGCCAGCTACAGTCAGTACAGTTAAGCTCCAGTATCAATCAGTAACGGTAACAGTTAGCTACGGTCAGGTCAGTAACAGTCAGACAGCCTGCAGCGCTCCAGGTCTTCGATAATCCACCGAGGTTTCTCCATCTCCATCCCGTCCATCCTCCTTGTCGTCCTGTTGCATCCATTAGCATTGCTTGTAGAACTGTTAGCTTACTGTGGCTCCACGTGTCATGACAACAGTTCAGTCCTCCTCGGACGTGGAGTAAAAACATAATAATAATATCAACCGGAACCACCCAAAGGGAAAATACTGTAGTTTTGGAACAATACCAGTATATCCGACGAATTTGTCCTTGTTTTGCGCTGACCGTCTCTCCGGGACCCGCTGCTGCCTGCGCACCTGACTTTTGATTAGTGATCCAGTGATGTACGTTACACTCACAACAACAGTGTTTCTGATTGGCTGATATCTTCCAACGGTACGCGGTTTGGGCGTCGTGTCGGTTGGAAGAACACGCAGCCGGGTGTGACATGGTCCACTTTTACACTGTGCAGGTGCAGAGATGCTTCATAAACGGCTAAGGGAACCACTTCAAAATGGCGACTCACTGTAGTTTTTTTTTTTTTTTGGCGAATCACTGTAGTAGAAATTTGAAATTAACATAATTAATTTCTTCATATTACTAGGTAAATTAAATTCCATATACATAAAGTCAAAATGTCCAAGGCAACCCCGTCATTCCCATTATTTTTAATTGAATTAAAAATTTTGAGTCTCTGTTTATCTGTTTATATTGAATTTTTATTCAAATTACATTAAAGGTGTACAGAAAAGAAAACAGAATTTGAGCCCACTCTGGATCATAAAATTAATGTGATAACTCATCTTTCAGACGATGTAGGCCAAACTTTGTGCAAAATTCTATTTTTGAGTAAATCCGGGATGAAAGTGTGTATTTTTTTTTCGCATTGGATAATTCAGGCGCATGGATTATTCATCAGCCACTGATATTGGATCTGTCATCCGTCATTCAAACGTCTGAGACACGCACACACACACACCAAGCTCGGTCTCGCCCCAAGCTTTGAATATCCCGCCCGCTCAATAACGACCAATCAAATTCGTTTTCCTTACTCGGGTAAACTCGTGTTGCAGCTCGTGACAACTCGGCGCGACAAACAGGACAAACGGCCGTTTCTGTACACCTTTAAGTGAACTTGTCTGCCATTTTAACTTGACACATATATAGCCTTTATCGGTGCCATTTTAACTTGCCACAGACAAACACCGATCAATAGCTGATAAATATAAACACATATATTTCAATCAAATAGCCTACTCAAATACTTTACTTCAATATTCAAATAACAATTATAGCACTGACAGTCACATTTGAACTTGTCAGTGCTCTAATGATGCTACAACAGATAAATTTGAGGCTCCTTTTGTTGGTCCCTTTTTGTTTTCGGTGCTTCATTGGTTCTGCATCACGTTGTTTAGCAAGTATTCAGTGTCACTGGCTTCTGTAAATGTAAAATAGCACAACGAGTTGTGAAGTTCCACTTGACCTGGAGTGTAATCTGTAGGCTACTGTAATGGAGCTGTGCATGGTGTTGCAGCAATCAATTAAATACTGTGGTAACTTCTATCTGCTTCCACGTTTGTCTCCTAAAAGCCTCACTGTATAGGTGCTATTCTGGAGCCACAGCTGGGTGTGAGTTTGTATGTTCATTGTTCCTGTGTCTGGTAAAGGTGTGAGTCTGAGAGGTGTGCGCGCATGTGCAATCACATGCACTTGTGTTTTGAGAGCCTCATCAGCCCGCCATTGTTTGACATGGGAAGCGAGCCCATAGGCATTAGCTCATCTGGATATACACTCATTACTGCTTCCTGAAATACATGGGAAAATTATATCAGCGCTCTGCAGTGGAGCATGGATAACAGAGGAAATGATGGTGTCCTTTGTGTACAAGACAGACGGGGCTGAATTCAAGAGGCTCTTAGCATGAGGGCTGATGACAGGCATGATACTGGAGTGTTGTGGTGTTAGACACAAGTGGTCTGTAAATGCAACCGTGGAGAGAGGGTAACGGCATACTGTACAAATTTAACCAGACAAGGACACTCACACACACAACAACACACACGCGCGCACACGTACACACACGCCCAGCAGGTTGTAATTATGTTGACATGTGCGCACAGCATGCTCTGAAGTCGCACAAAAACAGGCGGCAAGGGGCGACCTGCTGCAAGTGTGTGACTGTGACTCTCTGGGGTTCCCTCTCTGAGGAGCATGTCATCACGTGGGTGTGTCCAGCATTTGAGAGTGTGCTGAGTGTGTGTCTGCGTCTCTGTGTGTAAGCTTGCCTGTGCAGCTGCTGCGATCCAGCTCAGACACCATATACAGTAGCCTACCCTCCAACCACCACCACTGCCACATTGGAGGATTAGCTGCCACACCATCCCGGAGACCACATCACAGTATTCAGGGAAATTCAGTTTTTCCCAACACACTGATCATCCAGGCAAAATAGCGTTTTACAAGAGACTAATTGAAATAGAATTTTTTTCACCATACATCATTTCTACGAGGTGTCCAGAACAACATACTAAAAGTCGTAATAAATCCTAGTTGGGGAAATATGTTTAATTCTCATCAATCCAAGACTGATTTACCCTATATAGTGCCAATAAGGCCAGAAAACAATACACCCCAATGGGACTATTTTTTTCCTTTACTGCTATCACATTGAAACTTTACACAATGAAAGTATCCATGAAATTTAACATTTTTTGTATTACAAGTTTCTTTGAAAATGAATTTGAATATTGACTATTAGTTCTATTTTGGGTCCAAAATGCGCTAGACTGCCTGGACTATGAGGTGATTTGTGCTTTGACGTGGAGCTCTATCTCACCCAGAGAAATGTGTAGCAAATTGAAAAAGCAGGTGGAGAATGTCTTTGACAATGGGCCCAAGCACAGCGAAATATGGGGATGTGTGGCCGGGTGGTGGTGGGAAAAAATATTTAATATACGTACTTCCAGTCCACAGTCAAGCAAAGCAGCCATGACTTATTTGTTCCAGTCTCCTTCTGTGGTGTGAGGGGAATTCATCTGCATATCAATGCTATTGTAAATCTATCTTTCTGCAGATGGCGGCAACAGGGAGGAAATCTGCTTACATTTTCACCTCCCTCTCTCTATCCAGTCGTTTAATACAGATGTTTTCCCAACCCTCGCAATCATACTATAACCATCCAAAGTAGGTCTTGCACCCGCTTTCCACATCATTAACATCATGGATGCCATGCTCATATCTATCTCAATATAAGCCCATCTGCCTGACAGATAAGGAATCATCAAGGCAGTAATGGAGGTGGCACCGTTGGGACAAACGTGTGGTGCAGGTGCCAATGGGCTAATTAAAGCAAATCACAATTTCACACAGCAAGTGTCACCCACATAATAAGGTCATTCCTGCCAAAAAAAAAAAAAAAGATTCCCCACAGTGTTCTGCTTATTTTACTTCCTCTAAAAAAAAAAGTCATTTCCAGGATTTTTCACACACACATAGGAAACACTGCAGACTTCACAGGTCACAAGGAGGAGGTGTTCAGAGGGAGTTCATATAAGGGTCTGTCTCCACTCCCTGTCAAGATGGATCTCAGCCCAAGGTAGGGCTTCATATGGTGAAGTATGAAATCAGATAGAGACTGGCAAGAAATGTGGAGATTCCCACTACAAAGAAACACAGATTAAGAAAGAAACTGAGGAGCCTTGAAGATGGAGATATTTCCTGAGAGATAATCCCCTCTCCGGGTGGGAGATTTTGAAGAAGGGGAACCTTTTCATCAGCCTTCATTTTGCTCTTTTATCTTTTCCCTATACCCAGCAGCAGTCCTGATGATTTTCTTTTTTATCCCAACTGTCTCCTAAGGTTATAGAAACACACGTACTACTTCAGCCTAAATTTTGTCATTCTAAAAGCTATAAAGAAAATGGAGGAAAGAACAGGTACAGCAGCATCAGCTCAGACTGTGGATGACACAGAATCTCTGAGAAGGTAGCAGGTTTGATTTTGAATCACTTCGCAGTAAGACAGCTTCTTAAATGAGATGTCTGAAAAAGCAAAATAGAAAGCATAGCATTCAATAGATAGATTTATCCGCCTATTAAGTTGTTTGTCTGCAAATCTTGACTCAACATCCCCACTGCACAGCCTCAAGCTACAGTTTATTAATTTGAATGGGGGACATGGTCTTAAAAACATTTCACACAGTCACATTTTCTACAAGGTGCACTACTTCTTCGATATGGTGAGTGTCCACTGCTCGGCTTAATTAATTTGTAGCTCACACTAAGTCGACAGACCCTCTCGCATAATTATCTGCCATGTTTACACACGAGGAGACTTTGTGGATGCTTTCCGCGGCGACCGACGAATCTCCAACCCTTTTTAAAAATTCATTCAGGACCAGTGCTCCTCGCCGATGAGCCCCAGCCTGGCTCTTTGTACTTGAAGCAGTGCTAATGAGAATGAGGTCATGGGGATTTTGGCAGCCATTGTGATAGATGTGGAGAGAGACACAAGCCAGAACCATAACACTCCTTTTCTACAACACACATACTCCCCACCCAATGTGTCAAAACATACTGGCTGTAAAGGCCAGTGGCAGTGGCTGACTGGGAAATAAGGCCAACTTCTTGGCAACTGGCTTCCATGTTGGAGGCCAGTTCCAGTAAAGAGATTTATGAGGAACAAAGAGAAGAGGGAAAAAGTCCACTTTATCTTTTCCTTTTGACACTCGAAGCACCGACTGAGCAACGCAAGTGATGTAGAGATGAAGTATGCAAACACATTCAATCAAATGTAGCCTCAGGGAGTATACTTTTAATTTATACCAATCGGGCATTGTGCTGCTTTTCCTCTAAATGGCGGGTGACTGACTGTCTTTCACTGTCTGGAGAGTTAGAGAAGGACTGGTTGGAGAAAGGGGCTGTGAGAAAACCTCCGTTTAACAGGAGAGGAAGCCGGGGGACTGGGTTTAACAAGGCTGTAACACTGCAGAAAAGAATGTCCTCTTTCCATGGGCCAGCGGAATGGGACTAACAGGGACTGGCACTGTGACACTGCAACACACACACACACACACATTCAGGCACAGGCATTGAATGCAGGGATACATGTCTGTCTGTTTCATCATCAAAGATAGGAATTTTCATCAGTTGTGTACTATAGAACTTCCTGTTCTGATGTTACTCAACCATAGCTACTTGACAGGCCTCTGGATGCAGAAACAGGGTCAGCTCCAACAGTGGCCAAATATCCTGCAGATGACATCATTCAAAGATTGGCTGTAAAGCTTTTCTATTTCTATTCTCTTTCAAACCTACAGTACAATATTCTCTGGAAGCCTCAGACTAAATATAACATCAGTCTTCTGTTAGAAACAGGCCCAACCACTGTAATGACACAATCAGCTCCACAAGATGCTTCACTCATTGTGTTACTTGGCAGACCAGTAGACGAATGACAGGTGCTTTCTTTCATGGATACATGGCAACCAAAAAAACAACAAGTATCCAGGGTTAGTGTTGAATAACTGAATGAATTGCTCAAAGACATTGAGAAGTATTTGAAAAATTATTTTAGATGTTTCTCTTTTATAACTATATGTTCATGTAAAGGAGATATGGTCACTGAAATGCTGTGGAACAGATATCTAAATTATATAAATGCTTTGGACAGCCAATGAGTGGACACTGAAGGTATTTGAAAGGACTTTGAGTTGAGATTGTTTTGTCAAACTAGTTAAGAATGAACTTTTACACCTATAACCTTGGTCCAGATGTGAACTGACCAAGTGTGTTGTTCTAATCCTTTGTTTCTGACACAAAAAATGTATGTTCCTCTACAATTTCATTCTATTTTTTGTGAGTAATATTTTAAGCATTTTATTTGTCAGGCAATGTATTGTTAAGTAAAGAAGAAATGTTAATGAAAAATAATCAATTTTAATCATTTCAGGTTTGCCAACAGCTGCACCTAAAGCCATTATGACAAATCACATCCTCACCTTCTTCCTATTGGCTGGATTTGACATTTCCTGAATGCCTCCGTCCTCGTGTGTTACCCTAGTGTAACTCTCTTTTGACTGAATCAGTGAATCATACAGCACGGCTGCGAGACCTCAACATATAGACACGTCCTCGGCATCGCACAGAACAACTATGGCCTCTTAGCCAAAGCAGCTTTACAGATCCCAGAGAAAGAAACACCACACTCTGGAAATCCTGCTGGTGTTTTGCGCAGTGCTTGGTGCTAAGCTGTGTTTCAGTGGCAAATGAAAAGAAGAGGATGATAATGAAAAAAGGGATTAACCACAGAAAGAGAGAACCAGTTGGGCCTGTTGTTGAATACGCACAATAAATTAAAAGAAAGGGCAAACAAGCTTTCCTCTGTTGGCCTCTATGGCCCTGCTGGAGAGTTGCTCACCTCAGTGCACCAGCTCTGAACCTCTATGGGGTTTTGTGTGTGTGTGTGTGTGTGTGTGTGTGTGTGTATTGGGAACAGGGATCCTCCAAATGACATATTTGCATAAAAACAGCCTGTCCGAATTCACAGAGAGGGGAAGAGGAGAGAAGAGAAGAAGGAGAGAAAGAAAGAGGCCAATAAGGCGAAAGCATGTATGTATGTATGTGTGCGTCTCTGGCAGGGGGTGAGGTTGGGGATGGGGGGTGGGGGGTTTGTTTGTCCTCCTCTGGTGCTGAGGGGGTTTTGATTTAAGCACAGTCGAGAATCTCATTACCTGAGCGATGCACTGCCTCTGTTTACACGCGTTATTCCAAAGAGGCTTCAACGCACCTTCATTCCTCCACCCTCTCTCTCTCTCTCTGTCTCTGTCAGAGTTGGAAAATACAGAGGGGGAAAAAAACAGTCCCAATTGCTATAACAAATAGGCCGGCTCAGCCGCAGAGGAGGCTGAGGGATCAAATGGCTTTTTCCCTGAGCAGGGAGGGTGCAGGCGGGACGGTTCAGTAGAATTACTTTGCTCAAGTTTGTCCCCCAGCAGGGACGGCAGGAGAGAAGATGCATGTGAATGAGCAATGAAGTGTGACAGGAGGGTGGGTATAGAGTGTGAATGTGGGTATATTCTCAGGCACTTTGAATCACATCTGCTACCATTAGCCACCATACGGTCACAGTTTTCAACACACCTCAATACACCTATCAGCATCAACTTTAGGAAGGAAACAAGCATCAGTAAAATGAATGTAGTAAAACCAGGGCCGTATAGGGGAGAAAGGTGATGATAATTCTAGGGGCCCAGCACCCAGTGGGGCCCACAAAAAACCCTAGTAGTCTAATCTTTGTATGACTGATTTATTCTGCATAATACCCTGACAGTAATGCTGCATTAGCATCAAAACAAAGTAGGCTAAATAAAAAATGATAATACGTACGTAGTCTAAGAAAAAAAAGTGGAAAAGTCAGGGGGTATAGGGGCCCACTTTAGTATTCTTTAAGGGGGCCCAGAATTCCTAGCAACGGCCCTGAAAAAACACTGCAGATCTTTCATGTCAGAAAAAGGTGTGCCAGGGAAACCCCGCTGACCTCTCTCATGTTTTATCCAAAGAGCTGCAGAGAATTGGAAGTTTCAAAAGTTAATAAATCTACCAACAATTGCACTGGGTGGTCAACACTTGTCAACACAGCCTGCAAACAGCGGTGTGACCTTGTCATTCTCTCAGTCAGTGACATTTTCTTTGCTTCAAGTGCCATGTAAATTATTCTACTGGTCACAAAACAGTGGAACCTGTTATTTCACCTTGTCTGTCTATCTGTTGACAGATGTGGCCATAACCACACGAGGCTCATTCATGAAACTTTTGAAAGACATGGATGGAAGATAGGTTTGGTCCCACCCATGAATAATAAGTAGTTACTGCAGTTCATAACCCAGGCCATGTAAATGACTGACTGCAGTTTTTGTCTTCTGACTTTATTAAGAGTACTGTAACTCTACCCCGACTCTACACCTCTGCTATTTTGAAGCTGTATTATGTGGTGTCTTTGTCTGCCTTAGAATAAGCAGAGGTTCTGTCATATCAGTGATAGATGGAAAAATCCATTCTCAGCATCAGTTATTACATCTCTTTTCCCTTTCCCTTCCCTGCTTTTTACATTTCTGGCATTTTCACTCATGTAGGAGTTATTCAACGGCTATCAGCAAAAGCATATTTTTGACTTATCTGTTACATTACTGCATTCATTCTCTCTTCTTACCCACCCTTAAGTTTTATTCCTCCCTAAAGAAAGTTTTAGTTATTTGATGTTATCCTCTTCCTGACCAGTGGAAGCTGGCAGCGTTTTCTATTTTCAGAGACGTATTTAAATGAAATGTTGCTGCATGAATCCATACCTGAACAGCTCGCATTCAAATGAATCTGCATATTAAAAAAACCATATAATCAGCCATCTCTGAATTCAAGTCTATTTTAGGACACCCAGTGGCTGGCTGTCAACTCCCCTTTGGAGGCTGCTCCATCTCCCCTCTTTGCTCCACAGACGACCAAAAATCACCTAACACCGCTGTTGTGACAAGCAGCACTCCAAACAATAATTCAATTTGTCACGGCTCTGCATCTTTATTCTCGCTCAAAGGCGCACGTCTCCTTTCAATCAAGCAAGAGCAAACCTGATAGAGGGCAAGTGACGGAGAGAGGAATGGAGGGGGGGGGGGCAAACAGTCTGGGAGCCCAGCAGAGCACGCTACATTGTTGACGCTTCAGATCACAGCGCACAGCCTCATCTTTTTTCATGTAAAACAACTGCTGTTTCTGACAGAACAATTGTTTAAAACCACCCATGAAACATGCAGAGTTTAGATGAAAGACGCCTCTGAGTGCAGAGTTTTATTTTCCTTCCATTCTTTTTCCCTTCCCTCCTTTTCTTTCCTCCCACACACACTCAGCACCACCAGCACCAACCTCCTCCGCCCCTCCCCTGATACACCGGTGCTGTAATTGCTATCAACATGACTCACAAACGTTCAGCCTTTTTTTTTTTCCCAGAGAGAAGAATTATTACTGGCAAGCCTCACGTCCGTCAACACATGCTAATTCCTGTTTTACTGCTCTGCTTTGAGTCACCTTGTGTGTGTAGGTGTGTGTGTGTGTGTGTGGGGTGAGCACGGTGAACGAGCGTGTCATTCCCGCTAGAGAGCTTGGGTGGCAGCGTTGCCTTTGAACTGCTTCAGACAGGCCTGAGCTAAAGTCTGTGCTTGAGCTCCAAAACCCACTTCAGACCAGCTGGGAACACAGGACAACTGCAGTCTGTTAAAAACCACGCTCTCCCTAAATAACTAAAAGTAGCTTCTTTAGCATGAAAGCACAGCTGAGCCCCTTCTGAGAAATATCAGAAAAGTTTTAATCACTGTGGCTCATTCATGAGAGTCAAAAAGAAACCTTTACAAAATATTCAAAACCCACTGTTTTAAAAAGATCAACCTGCTTTTTGTCATCTTTAAAAAATCGGAGGCGTCTCTGATGACTGTGGCTCCATATGAAATAATTACCTTCACCAAAGACTGACTGATGTATGCTGCTCCTTTACAACTCTTCAGATAAAACATGGCCGTTAAAAAGCCAAATTAAACGTTATTTAACTCATTTGATCATTTCACAGAAAGCCTGGCTGAGAACTGAGCTAAAAGCATCATGGGACTGTGGTTCGCAGAGGTAAGAGAAAAAGAGAGTTTTATATTATGATGAATGTTACTGTTACACTATCTATTAGGAGTGGGAGAAAAAATCGATTCACATAAGTATCGCAATATTTTTTGACGATTCTTTGACGATTCTTTTTTTCAAAAATCGATTTTTTTTTAATATTGTGCAATGTGCATTTGTTCGCCTTTTTTTTAGAGAGTTCAGGTTTTGAAAAGGGTTTAAGTTCACTTTATAATGGAGTATGTTGTGTGCAGATAAATGTTAAAATGTAGCAGTTTATCTCTATATCTCATTTTGTCAGAAAGGTTTCAGAAGCCTGTTTTTTCTATACTCTTTTATTTTTGCCTCTTTTACGCAGTCCAGGCTTTTGAAAAGAGAGTAAACATATATATTGTTGCTGAATAAATCTTAAAAACTGACATGTGATGTGTATTTTTGGGGGGGAATATAGTTCCTGGAATAGTCTGTAGACAATCATAATCATTCAACTGTTTCACTGGTGTTAAAAATGCAGACTAAAAAATGAGAAAATCTGCAATATCGTAAAATCACAATTTAAATCTAATCGGCATCCAAAAAATCATAGAAGAATGGAATCGGGAGATATCGTCCCAGCCCTACAGAGAACACATCATGTCCTCCTGATGGAACCATTAATTAAATGTACAGGACACCATGCACTGTACAGTAGCTACAGTGTTTGCAGACTCACAGAGGACCAGTGCAGACAGCAGTTGATGGATTTCAGACGCTACTTGAATATTAAACTGCTACATAATTGTGAGCTGGATATTCGTTATTATTATTGCTGTCACATAGACAGGAGCCAGTGTTTATTGTTTTGTTCCAAGAGTTGTTTTAATTATTTTTTGTTTCACTTATTTTGTCTTTCCTTTTTTACTGCGGTATGATTTTAATAGTTTGATGATTTGTTGTTTTTGTGTGAGGACCTCCTCTGCATTGCATGTGCTGCAAAATACATCACGCTACAGTGATCACAGCATCACAGGATTCTCTCCTGTGATTCAGCTACGGCGGCTGTGGTTGTAGCACAGACTATCACCCACCACACACAACATACATACAGTGTGCTGTTCATAAAAGCAGCCACTCTATTACTGTAGCAATAGTCTATCTTTAACCTGCTGCAGATCTGTGATCATATTTGTTTACTGTGAATGTGTACAATGCTGCAATATCATAACTGACCCCAGAGTGGTGGAAGTTGAGCCAAAGGCCACAGTCAAAATATTCTCCTTTGCTGAAAGAATCCAATAGCACTAGTACTTTATTAGTAACACAATGAATAGTCCTTTCATCACCACAAAGTATAGAGTAGTGCAATGTTGAAATAAGATGACATGAGAGAAAAATACAAATAAAGTTGAGTCATACAATAATAATTAACCTTCCTAAAGGCAGCTTGACAAGCAAACTTTGCTACCAGTCTCAGATGCCAGGGCACATGTCACATCAGACATCACAGAAATGATAGGTTCAAAATAAAATCCAAGGGGAACAAAGTGTAAGGAATCAAAACCATGCACCAAACAAGTCATCCAGACTAAACACTATAAAATGAGTTCTGTGTGACTCCCTTTAAATGACTGGCCAGCATCATTTCAGTGCCTTTCCAAAAACCACTGTTCCAAATATTATTCATATTCTGTGGTCACCTTTTGATCCTTCAGTGTTTTCAAAGTCAAAGTTCAGTCAGTTCAAGTCACAAAAACACTTATAAAAAAATATCATGGTCAGTGGTCATGGCCAGCACTGAAAACAGGAAATACACTGAGGTTACTGTAAGATACTCAATCCCCTTCAGTGTTTTACTACTTCTGCCTTTGCTCCACAAGTAATGTTAAAACGTCATTTGAACTGATGCTGTCTTTGTACTCGCAAGGACAGTTCCCTTTGTTCTAACATCATCTTCACTTCCCAGCACCTGCAAAGCAGCAGCGAATGTGTGTGGAGCCACTTGCAGTTCATTTCATTCATCAAAAGTCTCAGTATTAAGTAGATGATTTTTATTCAGCTTGAATTATTCACCATAAGGTTAATGTTAATTATTTTTTATGTTAATTATTATAATTACTTTTTCAGTCAAATCTATATATGTTCTCATATATATATATATTGGCCTCAGCCAATCAGAATCAAGGACACCAAGGATTATTCATTATGCTGTGCTTTGTTCTCTCTCTCTGTCTTTCATCTCTTCCCACCTTAACCCAACCAGTCAATAAATAATATATAAGAGTATGGTCTGGACCTGCTCTATATAAAAAGTGCTGTATAAATAAAATTGACCTGACTCGATTATATCTGTACCCAATTTCTGTTGACGCCTGACATGTATGAATGGTTCCATGCTGCTGGATTTGGCTGAAGACAGAAGCTGAAAATACCCAGGCCCCCGGCGGGAGATGGGGTTCAGATGGGTGGGTGTGATAGGAAGTGGGGGACAGCTTTGTGCCGAGGGATGGAGATCAAATCTAGGTGAAACAGTGCAGGAACCCTGCTGGGCCACATTTCACAACCGTCTGACAGAGTTCTGCTCTGTTCCAATAGTAGCTGCAGGTAAATAAGCACATACATACATATCATCTTATTTTTTATTTTATTTATTCATTTATTTATTTATTTATTGTGTTTTATGTTGTATTTGAACATGGATTGTATTGTATGACACATAAATTGCATTGATACAATCAACCAATCCCATGCATCATCCTCTCACACAATGTGAGAAATATAAAAAAAATAAAATAAAAGCCAAATACTGCAAGCTTATACTGTATCTAGATCATTAATGTTAAGTAATAACTTCTTAACTGAAGTCCGTGGTTGTCATGAAAAAGACAAAATGGTTGTACCCAAAAATATGAGAAGAACAAGCAATATACATAGCCTATAATGTTGCTATTCTTAGAGACCAGTAAGTCTGAAGGTGCTATACAAGAACATCATGTCATTGCGTCATAAAAAATAAAAAGATTCATCTTATATTGCAATATACTTGCAACTTTTATGGTTGATGATTACGAGAGTGTTCAAAGGACAAATGTATTGCATGTGCTTTGGTTATTTCATGGCAATCCTGTCATTGAGATATTTTTGTGAGCATTTTGGCCTGATGATGGCACCAGCACAATGCGGGCAGCAGCTCCCAAAAAGGAATTTTCCTCTGGGGACCATGTATGTCAAGCTCTAATTTCTTTTCTGAGATACCATCTCATGGATGTTCATCAAACAGAACTTTTGGCCTGAATGTGGCACATCATAAAACACCAGCAGCTCACCAACAGTAAGAAAATCATCTCCTGGGGGACCATGAAGCCACATAATCAATTTCATTCAAATCTGGCCAGGGGTTGTCAGGATGTTTTGCTCTTGCTCAGAGAAATGTCAGACAGACCAATGGGTTCACACAAGCATCAATAACAGAGCAGATAATTAAAGGACAAATGGAAAACTCACAGTGGTCAGCACAAAAACCAGGTTGCTTCCCTTTGTTAGTAGCTAGAGTTCTAGATGTACAGGATCACTTGACAGCTGACATAAATTTATGCCAGAGCTGTATATGAAATATGCAGGAACCTGGGTGAAGTGTGAGGCAAGGGGGGGCTACTCTGAATTCAGATCAGGAACCAAACCACTGGAAGACCCCAACAGGATTCCAGGGTGGGTTGCCAGGGCAACGTGAGCAGGAACTTTCAACCATGACAGCCAAACTGCAAGACGGGAGGACGGAGGAGAGCACGAAACAACAGGGAACATCGGAGACAAAGAATTCCTCTGTTTACAGGGACAAAACTGGAAAAACAATGAACGCACGCTGGGTATATTTTAGAAGTGTAAGAAAGGCAGGAAAGTTTGGAGAATGTCTGGGATGTTCAAGCAGATGAGGAGCTGTCTTGTCTGTCACAGCCTTCCAGCTAGTTGTTTTGGCTGTCGCTTGGTAACTAACCCCCGCCCCCCCTCCTCCAGCTCCGTCACACACAGAGGCATACAGACCAACACAGGAGTGCTCATGTTAAAGCCGCAGTATGTAACTTATTTGGCTTTTTATTAGCAAAAATCAAATATTGCTTTCATAAATACGTATTTCACTGAAGTCGAATCACACCCACATACAAATAAAAGCTTTCTCGTACTTTAGAATGAGTTGTTACAAGTCGTTACAAATACATAAGTGGGCAACGCACCGAACCGAGGCGGCCATGTTGCGTCGCCATTTTTTACGTTCAGTGGCAGCGTGACTGTAGGTAACCACGGAAACTCACCGAAGCTGTTGGCTCGGGGAGAAAGTTTTCCAGGTAGCGCCTGTTAAAACTGTCACCACTGTGTAGTGTGAGGAAGGACGGAGGCACTGATGTTGCATTCAGGTGCAGTCAGGCAGACGGCCGTCGGCAAACCAACCGGATGTCATTTTACTCGACGACAGAAAGACGGTAGAACGTGGGTCAGGTAAACAAAACGACATCACCATGACAACATATTGTCACACCTGTATTGTTTTGCATCGTGCTGGCGGACCACTTATCCTGGTACATGCAGCGTCTGTTGTCTGTCTGACGTCTGCCCAATTTCAGGTGAATGCAACATCAAGAATACGTTCCGATATGCAACCGCACTGCTGGGGGTAATTCCTACATATACCTTTAAGCATGACTTTCAATCCATTCCACCTTACCAAGCCATAAGAAGTAAACACAAAAAGAAGTACACACATGGTCCTTTTACACATACAGTGACACATAAACAAACAACCACTGCCAGCCGTCTCAAACAACCTGTAAGACAAACATATCCCATGGCTTTCATTTAGCCGCTGGGCAGCTGGCAGTCACCTGGCATCACTAAACACTTAATTAGACAGTAACACTGATAGCATGCTGCTTGGTATACTTTCCCAAGGTCTCATTAGTGAGGAGTCCGTGGCATTGTGGAGACAAAGGTTACCTACCACTGTGCGGCAGAGAGCGATGTCATGCCAACATGAAGGCTGTGCTCAGAGAAGAGCCTTGGACGGAGATCTTATCGACAGATGAACGTTGCTTTCATGTTTCAGACAATTAACTCGCCACTGTTGGTTCTGTCAACTCACGCCAACAGATGAGACAAAGATATAAGCATGTCTCGCTTCACAGTCAGGTCTTGTAACGTTCTGCCATCTTAGATTTCACTGAGTGAGTGATTTGAGGCCGAGTCGGACTTTCTGGCCTCATCATCTTATGCCTGATTGTTTCATGTTACAATGTAACACCTAGACGAACAGGAAGTGACTCCAGGTGACACCGTCATGAAACAATAAACCTTTCTACTCACACTAAAATGTTGGTTAACAGATAACGATCAAAACGAAGACCTGGTATTAAGGATCATGTGAGTCATGTATACTGTATGCAGGGCCGCTGCATAGGGGAGAAAGGTGATAATTATAGGGGCCCAGCGCACAGTAGGCCTGATGACAATTTTCTGTCCTTGTGACAGACAATAAAGTATTTTGAATTGAATTGAATTGAACCGAAGTAGGCTAAATAAAAATGATAATACATACGTAGTCTGAAAAAAAAAGTGGAAAAGTTAGGGGGTAGGGGCCCACTTTAGTATTCTTTAAGGGGACCCAGAATTCCCAGCAACGGCCCTGTGTATATGGACCATGAAAACAAACTCCAACAGCACCACAATAGTTGACATTCCTCCTTCTACCGACAAAAAAGAAAAGGCTTTTGTAAAATATCTAAAATAATATAGACGAAAAAAATATGTTTGGGTGCAATTACAGCAGTTTACAACAAGAATAAGTCTGTGAATTTTTATTATGATTTAGACAGTGTATCATTAACAACATACATCATTTGCAGCAGACTGACAGGAGTACTGAAATATAAATTATTTTACAGGGCCAACACAACATATATTTCAAATCCTTATGGTGGCATAATGGATGACAAGTATTGTATCATTCATTAAAAAAATAAAACAACACCAACCAGGCTGACATTGAAGAAAGACTGTGTAACCGTGTCCTGCCAGCCATGCTGGTTGGCAGGCCTGCTGTGGTGGTTCTGTGCCTTGTAATTTGGCTACAGTGATGATTCACGTTTAAAATAAGAGAGAGAGAAGAAGCAAAGGTGATGATTTACAGTCTGTCTCTTTAAGCTGGATGAGCACAGACAGACCAGATAAATGACGAGACAGGCTCTCTTCACATGTGCTAATAATTTCCTACCATGCAACAACCAGGGCCGGAACTGTCTGTTCACCATGTGAAGCGTGAACAAATGCCTTTCACATCAAGGACACTGGAGAACCAGTGCGTGTGCATATGTGTGTGCGTGACCAAGGAGAGATACGGCTGTGGATTGTTGCGATTTGTGTGCACACCTTCATGAAGCATTATTCACCATTCAAATGCAGTTAAGCACCTTATTATAAAACATGGCTCCCTCTAAATACTCAATTTAAATTCAACCAATGCCATGTTTAGATTAGATGTATACCGGAGGCGGATAATCCTTTGACCTGAGTGGATGAAATTAAGCTTACAATCTGAAGGTGGTGTTGGCAAGGTAACCGAGGTGTTGGTGTGAAGGAGGGGGAGGGTTAGGGTAAAAGGTGGAAACGCTTAATGTTCTTTACATAAAGGAAGTGAAATGAACTGTAAATAAATCTGATCCAATGGCGTGAGGCAGAGAACGGTTAGAGGGAGGACTTCAGAGATGATGTCAGCTGACAGCCATGATGGCCTGACAGTGAAAAGCAATTTATGTCGCTGGCGTGAGCTGATGCTTTAATTGCACGACACATTGGCTAAACGCACAACAAAGTTTAGTGACTATAATAAATGAGCATGTTGTCAGGACGTACCAGTCAGGGTGAAAGAAAGTGTGATACAGTTTCTAATTTTCTGAATGGTTGATGCTCGTCAACACTGAGAAATAGGGCAGATGCTTTTCCTTATAGGATGGTCTCATTGCACCGTCTTTTAACATCATGGAAACAGTGTGAACTGTTCACTTCAATGCTTTCACCCTGACTGAAATATCACAAGTGCTGGCTCTATTGCAATTACATTCAATGAACACAACACAAAATGAATGACTGAACTGATGACAATGTTGTTTGATGCTAATTAGTAATAGTAAGCATACCATACCTGATATGTTATCATTGTCACTGTGCACATGGCAATATGCTGACATTTAACTTAAAAATAGCATTTTACAGAGCAACTAATACAGCAGTAAACCTATCAATCCACACATCTCTCCAAGTGTGTGGTATCAGTGGCTTTGTCTTGTTATTGAATATGAATTATTACTACTGCGGCTGTCTTTCAACAAACTTCAGCCACTGAGGAAATTAAAGCTCAAGGGTCCACGATCAGTTTAAAGTGTTTATTGTAACAAAAATCAAAAAGAGCCAACAAGCAGTTATAGCAAATGGGGAAATAATATGTGCCCTTTCAATAAATAATAATAATGATAATGGTGAGATGGTAAAGTGAAATAACGGTGAATTGACGGTCAACAAAAAATATATGAAGTTCTAGTTCTCTCTCTCTCTTTGTGTTCAAAACTCCCCCCACCACACACAATAAGTAAAGAAAATAACCACACCCTCTCAATGTGTCAACGCAATGACGCCGTCAATGCAATGACGTAAAACCTAAAGCAAAATGGCAGGCAGAAATATATTTTTAGCTACAATTACCTTATTTAAGTATTACAAATGTGATCCTTGTTCCTGATGGGTGGTGCTGTTGTCCTGCTATAGGTCAAACCTAATAATGACACAGTGGATGGAGTGATCATTATGTAGTTGGGTGCTGTGATATATTGTAAATCCTTGTAGATGTTTGAGTCCTACTTCTTTGCTCTTCTAGTCTCACTTCGATCCACCCAGGAGGCCTCTTAAACCAGTTAGTGGCAGGAATTACCCACAAGTCCCCCATGGGGGTGAAGGGTGGGACGAGAGTTTGGACTGTCAGTGCCCCTTTTGTTGCTCATTTATCACTTAGGCTACTGTGGGATAGGCCACTAGGGACCAGTAACACACAAACACATGAGCGCACACACAAACACGCAAATTTAACAAAGGTGTGAGTGAAATGCCAATGTATAATATGTCCCTCTGTTAGACAATCGATACGCGCAAAACCCTATTAAATGTTAGGCCGCTTCCTCGCTGATACACACTCACACATACAGACAGTGACACCCTTCATCACCATAGAGAGGAGATAGAAATAGAAGGAAGATGAGTACAGCTCAGAGTTCCCTGGGGCTAGTCAACAACTCAGAGAGAGAGGGAGGGAGAGAGAGATAACAATGAGAGTCTTTTCAAA
Organism: Trachurus japonicus; assembly: GCF_045865225.1. Classification (NCBI taxonomy): domain Eukaryota; kingdom Metazoa; phylum Chordata; class Actinopteri; order Carangiformes; family Carangidae; genus Trachurus; species Trachurus japonicus. Next base: position 23,380,989 of record NC_140924.1, read on the forward strand.
AGAGGAAGCTCTCTTCATTCGGTGGCCTGGTATCATGTTATAAAGCTTCATATCCCTTCCCAAGACACATACAATCTATATGCATCGCTGCATGTTGATATCTGTCAGTGAATATGAATTTTGCATTATTTATTCCTTATAAAAAATGCAAAGATATGCTCTCAAACATGTAATCTTCTAGTCGCTTGTACACACTCTATGTTTAAAGCCCCCAGTCTATGATCTTTTGAATTATTGTAATGATGTAATTGTTTGAAACAGTGTATGTGTTTGTGTTGCTTTCACACAATTTATCTCACTGTGTTTTTAATGTCATAACTATGTATGTGTTGCAAATGTCAGACGTTTGCGAATCTTACACATAACCGATGAAGAAATAAAGGTCAGGGTGAGCAGTGAGCACTACGTTGCCTATGAAAATAATTGTATAATGTTTGTCATAAGTCTGCTGGAGACTTGTCCCATTTTAAAGTTTCCAACAAATCCTCTTTTCCTTGGGTGGATCCTTTGTGGCCCAACATCTCCCAAGAGTCATTGCACACTGGTAATGAAAATAATACAGCAGCAAACAACCCTGACAGAGAGCCTGAGACTACTGGAGTTCAGAGTTCGCATACAGTACACATTTTTGTGAAAACAGTAAAGGTTGCTAGGTGATAGGTGCAACAATTTGAAAAGCAGTGGTGAGGGTGGGCACAGCTGGTGATGGCAAGTGAAAATCCTCTTCAGGATGTGGCTCCTGAACTGGGCCCCAGCTAATGAACCCTGATGGTGTCAGCAAGAATTACCCACTAAGGGCCGGATCTACTAAGATCCCAGATAATGGCCTATAAATTGCATGCTCCTGGTAAAATTGTGCGTGTTTGGTTAGCGCACACAACTAAGAGTAACCCACTAAATGACAACTCATGCAAACCGCAGTATTACGGTGAGTGTGGACAGGGAGCTGGATGGCCACAAAGACTGAATAAAATTTGATCCGATGGATTAATAGAGAGCTCAGGTGGGACACTCAGGCCACACTCAGAACTAAACGCTCAGACCAGAGGGTGAAGACAGAGGTGAGGTCTCTTAGTCCCGGTCCCAGTGGACAGGAGAGGAGAGGAGTGCACTGGAGGAGAGATGTGCGGCGTGCGGCGTGCGGCGTAGCGGCGCTTAAAGGACTTTTAACACACCTGAAAAACTGCTACAGAATGACCCAGACGAGAGGAAATGTAGAGATATAAGAGCTTGTGCCCTGGCAGGTATTAAACCAATAACTTCAGAAATTTTCACAAAGCTGTGCCAGTTAAGACTTGACTTTCAAACGTGCTAAATAAAGACGCAAAAACTGCCACTGCAATCTATTTCAGGTTTGGTAAATCACATACAAAATAAATCTATTTCCATCTACTCCTCCCAATTTTGCACGTTTTGGCAGAAACACCCATATTTGCATGTTCATCGAGGCAAAAGCGCTAAATGTATCACACATGCTATTTTGCCCATTTGAGAGACGCAATCCTCGGTGCGCTCAGTTAGTACATCAGCTTCAAGTGTGTTTGCGCAAGTTTGCACACGTTTTTATACAGGCAAACCTTTAGTAGATCAGCCCCTAAGTGTAGTTTCCAACACTTTTGGTACTTCCCCCCACAAGTGGCTATTCACCTGCAGGACTGGATGCTGAGCAACTGTTTGTTTTGTTTTGTTTTTTTCCCCTCAGGCTTTCTATCACAAATTCACATTAATTCAATGGTCCTCTCTTGAAAGCCTTTACATTTACTGTGGTAAACTTGAGATGCCACTTTGAAAACAGCACTTGGAACATTTTTCTGCATCTTAAAATAATCAGTGAAATTCAATGAGTGAAGACACAGAAAGGGAGGTGGGGGGGGTTGGCAATTTTCCCTTCTATATTTATGAAAATACAAACTCATCTCATGGACTGCTGCAGAGACAGGTGAGTACACAAAAGCTGTTTTCAGTAACAGCACTTTTATTGTGAATTACCAATTTATCCTCCTGTCAAAACACTGAACAACGGTGGAAGTCAACCGGAACAAACACACACTCATTTATGCAGTGATGTGTTGATGAGTCTGAATCATCATAAGGAAAACTGCTCCATTCAGGTGGCCTGACCTCTGCTACATCCCTGATAACCCATCAAGACAGATGTGACAGATGAAATCCTCCAAATGATCGGTCAGTGACTTTCATCATCATTGGCAGCTTCCAAGACTCAAAAATTAAATGATGAAACAAGAAAGGTGGCAGCAACTCATTTTCCCCACCCATCAATCTGAGTACTTCTCATAAATGTCAACCTTAGGGAAATTGAATGGCGCCATTTGTCTGTGTTTATTAGGCTGAGATGAACTCAGTGTCTTTGACCTTTCAGAGCACATACACACCCCAAATTAACTGAGAATAAGTCAGACTTGGAGATCCTGTGGCCGGCAGAGTCTGAGCAGTTTAAGAAGAAAAAAAAAAAAAACCCCAGTGGAGACTGGAAAGTTCATCACAAGAAAAAGTCCAGAGAGCAGTGGGAGAATGTCGGTTTTTTAAATTACTTCAATATCCAGTCTTAAATGCCAAAGTACTAGACTCCCTCAAGATTTAATTGAATTGTGGTGCCTCATCTTCAGAAGTGACTTTGAGCAGTTTGAGCAGAAAGCTTCAGACCCTTAAGTCCAACTGCTATCAAAATTCATTCATTATTATAAAACAAATCCTTAGTGATTCATCTGTGCTCATTTGATCAAAGTTGTAATTACAAAAAAAAGTTCAGCAGCTAATAATTCCAGAGTAAGTATTGATGCAATCTGACTTTAATGCAGTAAAACAATGGTAACACTGGTTTGATTTTCTGCAAAGAATCAAGCTACAAATTAAATGTGCTTGGAAGCGAATCAGGTTGTATTACATCTATACTCTTTGTATAAGTGTTTCTTATTTTTCATTATTGTTTAATTATTTCCTATGTTATTGTTTTTAAACTGTAACAAATTTGGTTTTTGAATATGTGGGTGAGGTTTTTATATAAGCCCTTTTGGGTTTCATACCTCCCCTTTGCACATCCCAGTCATGATGATTGTCCATGCTGTTTTAAATGATAATGTTCGTGCTAAATAAATAAGAAAAAAAAGTGCAAGGGCTTTATCCCTGGACTAATGTCAACAGTGCTGAGCAGAAAATACACATCATGTGACATAACTTGCATTGCTTCCTCAACCCGGTGTATGAACAGGGGGAAACTACATCCACATGCTTTGAGTGTTATGAAAACAGATGCTGAGGCATGTGGATGGAGCAAATCAGTTTAACATTGAATATAAAGTAAACACACTCGGCGCAGACAGTGCAAACACTGTTTTAGGGGCAAGACAGCTGCTACAATCTGCTCTGCATCATGAACAGCATTCAGCGTCTTGTCTGAGCGTCTCAGCAGAGCAGTCCATTTGACAAAGCACTTTCTAAATCCAGAAAGGTCCACGAGTCACTTGTGGAAGATGTACCCACTAGAAGGAATTTCACTTAGGAATCGATGAAACGTGTGCAAAGGAATCAACAGCCACTATAAGACATGGACTCAACATACAGAAAATCAACATCACCATGCCAACAGCAGCCTTAGACATTGCTGGAGCCCTCCAGGTAACCCCCCCCACCTTCTGTCTCTCACTCAGGCTGCCACCACAGACAGTGTGAGAGAGCAGCCCATTACTTTCACATGCGTCGTCAATGCCGATGGGCTACACAGAGCTAATGTATGCTAATGTAGATTAACTTGTGCCAACGCCTTCAGCTGAAATGAAGGCAAGTAGAGTTGAGTGCGACTGCCTCTATTTAATCCTCGTGTCCATCTAGCCAGCGTGCCAGCGTTGGTTATTGCTTTTTATGTGAGTGGATATAAATGTGAATAAGTCCTTCACAGTTTCATTGCTTTTAAACTGTTTTGTGCAGAAATTTCAAATTGAAATGTGATCAGAGCTCCAGACTAAACTTGTCCAGTGTTGGCCAGTTTTCAATTTCCACGCCTCCAGAACTGACAACAGAGAGTCAGGCCATGCGTCTGCCCAGCGCTCTCTCCTGGACACACTGTCTCACATCTATCACTCTCCTTCACATTTGCCACAGACTTTCACTCCACTAAGGATGACCTGAGTAGATGTTGGCGATTGGGGGTCAAAGGTCAAGGTCAGCATGTTGACCTTTTAGGCATATCAACACTTCACACAGCAATTATAACAAAAGTTCACCCAAGTGGTTCCTATTGTGCAGTGAGCACTGTTGACCCAATCTGTTCCCTTCCTCCATCCTTCCTTCTTTCCTTCATTTCTCCCTTCCTTCTTACCACAATCCCTTTTCCCTTCCTTCTTTCCTCCCTTCTTTCTTCCTTCCTTGAATGAATCTGTTCCCTCCCTCCATCTTTCTTTCCTTCCTTCTTTCCACAATCCTTTTTCCATTCCTTCCTTCCTTCTTCCGTCTTCTTCCTTCCATGAACAAATTTGTTCCCTTCCTTCCTTCCTTCCTTCCTTCCTTCCTTCCTTCCTTCCTTCCTTCCTTCCTTCCTTCCTTCCTTCCCTCCCTTCATCCTTACTTCTTCATTCCTTCCTTTTTGACCCAATGGACCCAATCTGTTTCCTCCCTCCATCTTTCTTTCATTCGTTTTCCCTTCCTTCTTCCTCCCATCTTTCCTTTTGTCCTTCCTTCCTTCCTTCTTTCCCTTTGTCCTTCCTTCCTTCTTTCTTTCCTTTTGTCCTTCCTTCCTTCCTTCTTTCCCTTTGTCCTTCCTTCCTTCCTTCTTTCCTTCCTTCCGTCCTTGACCCAGGAGGACAACAGGAGGGTTAAGCACTGACGTAACCAAACAAACTGTAGGCTACATGGCTGAAGCTTTGAGTGCCTCGGGTGGCTGCACAGCGCTGACAGAGCTCAGGTGTGGACACTAACCACTGTCATCCTTCAGGAGAAGACGCCTGCACAGCTAACAGCATCATCTGGGGCTCCAGAGCAGCAGCAGCAGCAGCAGCAGCAGCAGCAGCAGCAGCAGCAGCAGCAGCAGCAGCTCTCTGTGTGGCTTCACAGGCTGTGGATCTGAAGAGGGACTGCACTCAGGAATGTCTGGAGAGCTACAAAGCAGAATCTTTTCCGTCACCATGGACGATTGTTCCCTGTGAGTGGTAGTGGTCCAAACACGCTGCTGGGACACACAGCCTCAGCCTGTCCTCCTCACAAGTACTTGCCACATGAGAGAGGTTGTTGTCCCTCTCGGGGCAGGTGGTGGTGCAGAATATGTGACCAGACCTATAATCCAGAGCCGCTCTGCCGTTGCTATTGAAGAATGAATTGGTCCAACGTCTTGTTTTTGAGTATTTCTAAAATAGATCCATTTCAAAATAGCCCAATTTTATGTTTCCTCTTCAATAATGCACAGGCCTTCTGGGTGAGGCAACACAACTCTTTCACAATTCAGGTTTTTGCTGGAGTCGCTGCGAGTAAAATTTCTAGGAAAAAAGTAAATCTGTGATTAATGTTACTAACTGCAATTCAGTTTTTTCAGCAATTCAGAATTTCACCGTGTTCACACAAACCACCACACAGCTGATTCTGATGTAATGGGACCAGACTCGTTGTAAAATTGGCCCCGGTGTTCGTCTGGGAGGAAATTCATCCAGATTACAAAACACTAAAATATGGGGACTGACCAACAGAGATGGAAAAAATATCAAAAGAATGTAAATTATATGTGACCATTTTTAGCAATTGCATGTTATTAAAACAAAGTCCTCCTTCTCTGAGTGGAACATGTCTGCTGTTTGTTTCACGCTGAGTTTATTTTGTCTTTCATGTTATTACATCTGTCAAGGAGGTCATTTTCACCCATGTGTCTTTGTTTGAGCACAAAAAGTACTGAGAACTTGCATGAAACTTTGTAATTTGGTGCAAAATGAATTTCTAATGACTTTATTTGACATTTGTTCAGCACTTTCATCAATTTCTCAGCACCAAGGAGAGATCAGATGTGTCTCTGGTGCTGCTATGTAGGAGTTTGCCAAGTCTGGTGCGGATTCAGATAGCAGAAGAAAATACACGACTCTCTGGCCCTGCACTCCACAGAGGGCCCTTCTATTTTCTTATTTTTATTCCTGTCTTTTTCTCAGAGGCGCCTGCAGCTATTCGTCCAGTAAAGCAGCAATGTGTTGCACTGACAAAAAAGGCTCTGATTGTGAGTGCCAGTCCCCACCAGACACCACTGCTCATATCCCCCAGGCCCCTGTCAATATCCATCACAAAGACTGCTCTTGTTTACATAGTGTAGCTGCTCTCACTTGTAATATTCATACAGTGACCTCGTCGTACTGTCCCCAAAATATCCTTACAGGAGCTTTGACTTCAGTTGATGCACCACGATACAGAGCCATACTTCACATCACTGAATCCTAGGGGGAATTATTTCTCCTCATATAGCCGCTCTCCAGACACACAGCCCTACTAGATTCTGTTCCATCCCATCCCAATTTAGTTTCTGGCCACAAATAAGCAAGCTCTTGCAAAATTCATGGACAGAGAGCTCCATCAACATTTCAGTAATGACTTCATGTTACTAAATCAAGCAGCGAGGCTGTCTGCTCGGTGCGCGCTCCTTGTCTCCTCACGGACTCTGGGCGCCTCCTTAGACTCCTCCTCAGTGTTATCGCACATGAGTGCATGTTTATTGTTGTGGTTCTCAGAGGGGTCTTTTAGGGCCAGTAATTGAACACTAAAGGAGTTAGCCAAAAAATACAATATAATATAATATAATGGAATAGAATAGAATAGAATAGAATATTCTGCGCAGCTCAGTGTAAACAGATTACAGCATGTTCCTGATGACCCAGGGCACCATGTGCTGTCATGTTATTCTGATGCCATACTGTGTCTTCTTTAGTGGAGATCCAAACAAGGAGACGTTTCAAAGTCCTCAACAAAGCCTCACACCATCCACCGTGCGTCCAGGTGGTCCACCTGCACACACACACACACACACACACACACAGACCCCGCTACGCCTCCTGCTCTCTGAGCCAGGCAGCGGCGCAGCCTCCTGCGAGAACAATAACTTGTTTCTGGTGATGTATGCAGTGGCTGGAGTGATGGATGGTGGAAGGTGACAAAGACGGGGATGGTGGGGATGGTGCATGAACCAGCAGATCGTGACGGGACGGGGGGAGGAGGAGGAGGAGGAGGGGGGAGATAGGCTACTTACGCTGCTGTTCTCTCCTGTCCAGTGGACCATCGCCTGGTTGTGGGTTGCATCCCCTTTGAGCACGAAGGAGCTGCTGAGCAAGGACATTTGTTTTTCCCTGGACAGTGCTCTCCTGAAGCGGGGTGAGCTCTCGGCGGCGACGTCTTCCTCCTCCTCGCCGCCCCTGTGTAAGCCCGGCGGGGAGCCACTGTCTCCGCCGCCCATGTCAAACGTACGGTCCACCCCACCGCCGCGTCGGTGGAAAGCTTCGCTGTCACAGCGCACGGGTCCTGGCAGTGCCATCCAGGCCGAGACGGTCAACAGAAAAACGCAGAGGTGCCCAGCGGTGGACAGCGCTCGTTGGAGGCGCAGAGGTGCCATGCTTTGCGCCGTAGTAGCGCTCGTATCGCGGAGACTGATGAAGAGACTGTTGATGCTCGGGGAAGATAGATAGGTGTATACTGTAAGAGAGAGGGAGAGAGAGAGAGAGAGAGAGAGAGGGAGAGAGAGGGGAGGAGGGAGGGGAACTGGAGCGAAGGCAGACAGTGGGAACAACGTGGACGCGTCTCTGTGCCAAGCGGGATCCACAGGGCGGCGCAGCGGTGCCATCTGCTGTCCGGCAGCTGCAGCGTCCTGACACTGAGCTCTCAATACAAACACCACCGGGGGATGACGAGCTCACTTCTCACATGTGACGTATTCCAGAGATGTGTGTGTAACATTTGGAAAGGGGCTGAGAGGCATGGAGCCGTACCGCGCTCCTCCTGCTCCGTCAGGAACACAAGTCATTCCACTGTAATTCTCAAATCAGTGCTTCACTTTTTTCTAAATATGCACCTCACACAAAGTTTACTGCAGTCAGGTCAGTTGATCCAATGCTGCACATGGTCTAGTTTTTGTAATGGAAATAGATCAAATACTGAACTAAATCTGGAGACTCAAATACTGCACATCTGAATGCTTCATTAATATCATATCATCAGAGTAAGTGGTGAATCCATTCATTATATTAGCAGGTTGATTCAGTCACAATCACTGGGCCAGTAAGCCTAATCAAACAATCGGTTGTCGTGAGGGAACACAAACATGATTATATTTGTCATTTATTTACAATGTAATGAGGGCCCTATTTAATTTCATTTAATTTGTTCCACTTATTCTTTCCCTTCATATTAAAATGTCCTGTCAGAACTGACTCAGGTTGGTTCTATATGGCACCAGCCCACTAAACTTGTCCAGCATCCATTGGTGCAAAATTACCCACAACAATGGGCCTCATTCACCAATATCTTCTTAAGAACCTTCTTAGATTCTTTCTTAAGTTGTTCTTAAGAAGTTCCTTAAGAAAACCCTACGTCAGATTCATCAACGCGTTCGTAAGCCTCAGAATTGTTCGCAGCTGTGTTCCTACTTGATGAATGCCATCTCCTCGTAAGTTGAGGGCGTGTGCCAGGTGAGTCTAATTAACATATGATTAGCATAGGTAACGGCCCCATCAATGCCCATAAAAGGGCATGAGACTGCAGGGCCGTGTGCACACAGCACCCACAGGCACTGAGCAGAGAAGGTGAAGTGAGAAAGAAAGTTGAAATGCGCAAATGAAAATCTGGGGGGGAGCACCAGACTCCAAACGTAAAAAGAACTTAAGTAGTGAAGTGGCGCTACTGCGGCAGGAATGAAACAAAGAAACAAACAAAAGGCTTATATTTAGTTTAAACTTTATATTTTTATATTTATATTTAGGCTATATTTAGTAGCGTCAGCAGTGGATGCAGCTCTTCGGTTGTTATCAGAGAGACCACACTCTCACGTGTGCCATCATAAATATCATCATATTATCACATATGAAAAAAAAAACAGTTGTGTGTAGTGTGAACACTTACAGTAAGTGCACTGTTGCAGCCCGCAATTAGGAAAAAAAAAAATCATATCGGCAGCTGTATGCCCCCCCCTCCCCCCAAAAAAGATATGATATGAATTTAGTGTCTATAATGTTTTTTAAGAGACTGCAATGATTTGTCAATTATTATTATTAATATATATGATTATTAAAAACATCATAAAAGATAAGAAAATAATTCTTATTCAAATCATATAATGTCATACAACTGCAGAACAGAAGAAAACGCTATAATCGGTTATTTTTGCAGAAGTCTCAGCACCTAAAAGTGCGTAAGTATACTCCTGACTGTTCTTAGATTTTGTTCTTAGTTAAGAACAAATTCTGGATAAGAAAACATTCATGAATGCCACAATCTTCGTAAAAACTTCGTACGTAGGACTTAAGAACAAATTTGTTCTTAAGAACGGTTCGTGAATGAGGCCCACTGTTCTGATCTGGAATAATCACCTGACACTACTTCACATCCTGAGGATCACTTGTAAAGCCAGTGGGCCACCAGTCAGTTAGTTTAGATGCAGTTGCTCCTGAATTCTCTCTCTGTTTGTGTTTGTTTATATGAATTCCTGGATTCTTTCATTTCATCCAAGTTTACCATTGCTATCAGATAACCACTACAGCACATTTGCATGCTGTCAGTCTCCTCATCCTTCTCACAGCCTGTGTGTTGGTAGCCACCTGGCAGGGAAGGTCATATAGTTCACATTTGATCCCACTAAGTAATTGCTCTCCTCTGTGTCCGGCCTGCTATCCAATTAGAGGCATGGTCTGGATTAACCTATAACCCCCTGGTAGGGGTCGGGTGTCTCTTCAGGTCACACAAGGATTTATTTTCTCTTTATGTTCACATTAAACTGCAGCCACACAATCTTAACAATGATCTAGTTTCTGTGTATTAATATGCTGCCTTGTATCAAGTGTTTTGGGTCTGGCAAACAGACTTTAAGACACCTCAGGTATTTGTGCCTGGTGACACCCAGGCTTTGGGTCAGGACAATTCTGATGTAGAGAGAGTGTGGGAGCATGATGTTGCTTGCTTATGGTTTTGATATTTATTCAGAATGTATGTTAGAGTTAATTCACTGGAAATAAAGTCAATTATTTACACTTTTATGTTTACAGTTAATAATTCATATTCACAGGTTTAAATGTCTACATCTTTAAAAACTGTGCAAAGGTGAAGAGTAATGTGTTGCTGAGTTGCAAAGTAAAGTAGATAAAATTGAACTTGATACAGAATTTCGAGCAGAGAGTGAGTTCATGTCTTCTGATTTGTTCTTCCTGGAGCCCCATGGTTTTACACTGAGATGGTTTTTGGTCCATAACAGCTCCAGTATAGAGGTGGTCCAGTGGCTCAGCCTGCCTCATGTGGGCTTACGTAGTCCCACCCACAGTGGCTGACTCTTTGCTGCGTGTTGTCCACTCTTCTCTCCCCTGATTTCCATTATAAAAGTGAAAAGACAACCACAAACATATTTTCAGTTGTAATCTTTTCATTGATAACAAAGAATTGCAATCAAATGCAATCATGTCAGTTTGGATGATCTTTAAGATTTAAACTGATTTTCAAGGAGACAGGATATAGGACTATAAAGAGTAGGACAGACGACTTTATTGCAGAGGCCTTTCTGCTTTACAAAGTGTGGACATTTGATTGACATGCTGAGCAAACGCTACTATATTTCCCCCTCAGCCTGACCTCTCTGGATTTGAAGCACACAAACATGCACAGATAATTATCTGAGCAGAGCGTCTCCTTAAAGACTAACTCATGGCCCTGGTGACCTATGAGCAGTATCAGCGCTGAAAAGGTGATCTTTGTGAATTATTTATTGCCAGAATCCTTCTGTTGTTGCTGCTGGTTGGGAATAAATGTGCTGAGTGGTGTTGTTTGCTCAACTGGTTTCAGATCAGTGCACTCAGGTATCCAGAGAGGCAGAGCATGGAGCAGAGTCAGTTTGAATATTTGATAGCTGTGAGGGTAGTCGGTGCAGCGGTGTTACAGAGAGCTGAGGGGAAGAGGAGGAGAACAGGGCTTAAGAACACATTTCCACTGTGATATCACACCATCATATAGATGTTGAAAATCCCGAGAGCTTTTGAATAAAACTAACACAAATTTATTTGGTTTTTAACCAAATAATTCAAAGTGTCAACACTGTAAATGATGCATTGGCCTGGAATATGTGGAATCATTCATTAATATGTATCAAAATGAATATTGTACCTGCATGACATAACCACAGAAGTCACAGATCAAACACAGAGGAGTTCTGTGGTGGATGTGACAGGACTAGGGTTGCAAAGGGACGGAAAATTTTCGGTAAATTTCCAGAAACTTTCCATGGGAAGTTAAGCTGGGGAATTTTGGAAATATTCCAAATTGGAAACTTTCCATGGGAATTATGGGAATTTATAGGAATTATTGGGAATTTATGGGAATTAAATGGAAATTGGGGGTAATTTTTATATAGGCTATATATTTTAGGTATATATTTTATTGCCTTTAATTGATAGCACAATGAGAGAGACAGGAAATGGGCGGCAGAGAGGGGGAATGACATGCAGGAAAGGGCTGCCCGATGCAGGATTCGAACCTGGGCCGTTTGTAAATTTTGGATTTATTCCCGTTTATTCCCATATATTCCCGTTAATTCCCATGGAAAGTTTCCAACTTTGAAAATTCCCAGAATTTTGCAACCCCATACAGGACGCACAGGGAGGGAGTCCAGATCATGTTCATGTTCAACCAGACAGTTCAGACAGACCACATCATCTTCAAATAGCAGGAAGTAGCCTAATTCTACTTCACATATTCTCAACAATTGTCATTAGACTGTTGAAAACTGTTTTCCTAATGAATATATTCACACACAAAACAAATGTTGTTTAGATTAACACCTCAGTGTATCTCTAGAAAAAGTGATTTTTTTTTCCTCATGTGTTGGTTTTCTTATGTTGTCAAAGTTTTATGGGTAGACAGAAAAAATAGAGAACAACTTGTGCAAAGGAAGGACATCAAACCTTTTGAGAGACACAAACTTTTGCGAAAATTTGACAAAAGAACCCAAATATTTTTGCTAAAACATGCAAAGAAAATCTCTTTTCAGAGAGAGAATGTCAATGTCAAATATGACACAAGACAACTTTTGCAAGGGAAAGAAAGTGCATGAGTTCAAACCATCTGCAAGAGAAAGCTGTACACTACAACAACACTTCTACAAAAGACTGGAGATATTGAAAACTAAACACATGAGACACACTGTCCTTTCGAGATATTCAGAAACTTTTGTAAGAGGAAACAAATATTTTTACAGGAATGCAGAAAATATATTGAACATTTTGAAACACGACGTTTGCAAGAGAAAGAGAACATGAATATTTTTTGAAAGCAAGACCTCAAACCTAACACCTGCAGGAGTAAAACAAAATCCTTCAACCCTCAACCTCAGAATAAACATGTGAAAGAACAATGCAGCGGTCAAAAAACGATGCATAGTTACAAAGCAGCAAGTAAAAAGTGCTTCAGGAAAAACCTGAAAACAACTCTAAAACAACTCTGTCTCATAACGTTCTGTTATTATCTCATAGCCTGGTGAATGTGCAGGTCACAACTTGTCCACCAGAGCGTTTTGTAGTTGTTGGATTGTGTATTTGATGAGTTTGATGAGAGAAACCAGGAAATCCCATTAGCCTCCGTAGCGTAGCTCTGAGAAGCTTGCGGCTCTGCTCCGCCGTCCTAAAAATAGCTTGCACCGACAATTAAAGGTAACAAACCTACTCCTAAGACTATATGGGCCAATTTGCCAAAATGTTGAACTATCCCTTTAAATGCTTGTGGTGGCCTTAAAAAAACACGTGGCATCTGTATTGCTAACCTCGTAGAAAGCTCTAACACAAGAGTCAAACTAAAACTTTTGACTCAACCTCAGAATAAACATGTGAAAGAACAACGCAGCAGTCGAAAAACGATGCATAGTTGCAAAGCAGCAAGTAAAAAGTGCTTCAGGAAAAACCCGATGGTTGATGAGCTGTTGGTTGGTTGGACTCAGACACCAGGACCAAAGCAGCAGTCGATAACCATGAATTACCCAAGAACAGTCTAAGAGAGAGGCCTACTGTATTAGAGTGATTCAGAAATATCTATGAATCCACATGAATCCACATGAATCCACATTGACCACTTTATTCATTAAGTCCTCATTAATCCTGAGGCCACTGCTGAGCATCGTTACCCCACAATGACCTTCAGTTTTTATCTGTATGATGCATCATACAGAGTTATTACTGAAGGCTCCCTCCTCACTTCATCATTATATCAGTCTGAGTTTCTGACCAACCATCAGATACAGCAGTATCGAGAAGTATTCTCATACAGTATTCAGACCTAGTATATACAGTAGAGACCATGCCCTAGAGCATGATGGGATGTTAATTGCTTAATTGTAGCAGTGCCCCCATGTGAAAGAACCTGCATTCTTTATGCTACTCCACTCATTTATTAATTTTCCCTTTAATTTGTCAGTCATCTGTATGTTTGTACAGTTCATTTGAGCTTTTTACATCAGCAGCTTTGTAAATTATGCATTCTGTGGAGTGTTTTGAATGAGGCCAGACTTGATGTTAATCCAAAATTCATCAACACTGCATTAGGCTCTCTTCACCTGTCAAATAAAAAGCAGAGTCAGAGTAGCAGCAAAACAAAACTTTTATTAAAACTCGGCACTGGTTCACAAAGCTTTTACAATGAGCAGTGACTCAGAGCCTGAGATAAAAACAAAGACTGTGCATAAGTGTGTATATGTGTGAGGCGTTTTTTTTCTCTCTTTCTTGTTTTCTATAATGGAAGAGAGGCTCAGTGTACTGAAAGAGCTCATCCTCTTCCCCATGGTTCCCCACCTAAAAAGTTGAATGTACCACTTTTCCTGTAGTCTGTTGTGTTGCACAAATCATCTGTTCACTGCGTGATTCTTAGAAAGTGTGGCCTGGCTTGTGTCTGGCCTGGGTTTGATGGGCCAGTCCAAGTCAAACATCCAGGGACAAAACTGATTCACTTCCTTGTCCTTTGTACTTTATACCATCTGGAGGGTAAGGAGAGAAGAAATAAGAGATACAGACACAATGAATATGATTTCACTCCAAGGAACTGAATATATTACAGTCATTGGTAAAATGTGCAATTAAATTCTCCTATGTACTCTCTACTGAGATTAGTTGTTACAGTTAATTATAGTGAGCCAAGATATATTAAACAACTAAATAGTATATTAAAAAAGCTCTAAAAGAACATTACTTAAAAATGAACTTCAATTAATCATGATGTTGTACTTGATATAAGGATATGGGTTATAGTAAATATAAGGATAGTGGTTATAGTAGAGTCAATTGGGTATCATTATATTATGGAAACCTGGTTGGAGCTGTCTTGTCTTGTTATTTTGTTGTGTCGGTCATGTGTTGAATGTATGTAATGTTGGGGTATACTGTTGTTTTGTATTTGTCTATATGGTCTACATTGTCTGTATTTATTTGTTTGTGTTGTTTTATGTCTATGTCTATATTGTCCAGTGTTAATGTGTATTCTTTTATTGTCTCCATGTATATATTTTGGACCCCAGGAAGAATAGCGGATGCTATGCAGATGCTAATGGGGATAGGTGAGACACTACAGGCAAAAACACTGTTTTTTCATGCACTGCTCAATTTTGAGATTTTGGGCTAGTTTTCTTCCTTAACATGTATTATTTCGGAAAAATCAAAAGAAATGGTAGAAAATCCACATTAAGGTGGTTATTTTACTTCATTTTGTCTCTTTCGTCAGTAGATTTCTCCTAAATTTACAAAAAGTAAGCATGCTATATGACATACTGTGCTGTGCCTGTTGTCTGACCCATGTCATGTCAGGTATCACTGTAAAGCTCTTTCTCTCCTGAACAATGATTGTCATTTCCTCCATGTCCGCAACCAATCGTAAAAGTACAATTAACATTGACAATCTATAGAATTTTACAGTACAAGGCCATTTTCTCAAAATGAGTTTTTCCTCAGACCCTGGGCCCGAAATCTCTACTTCAGCAGCACCTACAGACACCAAACTTTCCAGTTTCATTCCTGTCTATAGTCTGAAGGTTTTTACAGAGGAATTTGTTGATATGTCATTCACAGCCTGATTTATACAACATTTTATTCCTAAAAACGGGCTGAAATTAGATTTTTTTTTAGGGCTGGTGTACGGTGGCCCTGAAGTGCAAAACACAACGGCAAATCAGACAACAACGGCAAAAGAGAAAACACAACGGCAAAAGAGAAAACACTACACAAAAAGAGAAAGCACAACAGCAAAAGAGAAAACACAACGGCAAAAGAGAAAACACAACACAAAAAGACACAACGACAAATTACTAAACAACGGCAAATCAGAAAACACAAAAGCTTGACAGCATGTCCAGTATCACTTCATATTCATGTCCGGCATCAAAGTATTGCTTACAGTAATAGCAGCGTGTACCTCTTCATCTGTGGCGCTCATGTTTTCGAAAAATGGAAACAAACCTTTTCCGGTTCAAAGCACGGACCAGTTCTTTTGTCCAATCAGCGACGATTCATGTCGCCCGATGGTACCTACCTTTTCCGGTTTGGTTAATGTCGTTGTGTTTTCTCTTTTTGTGTTGTGTTTTCTCTTTTTGTTGTTGTGTTTTCTGATTTGCCGTTGTGTTTTCTTTTTTTGTGTTGTGTTTTCTCTTTTGTCGTTGTTGTCTGATTTGCCGTTGTGTTTTGCACTTCAGGGCCACCACACTACTGGTGACAGTATTTTCTAATTTACAGAGTGATAAAAAGAGATATACAAAATCCCCTCTGTAAAAACGTCTGACTCTAATATGTCAACAAAATAAAACAAGAATTTTGAAATGGGCTATATCCATTATTCAGATTTCGGTTCTGGAAATGTATGCAAATTAGCTCATATTTCATTAGATATTGCCTCATTTACATATTTAAACATAAAAATGGACAAAACTTGTAATACAAAAAATATTTGTCTTATAAGTTATAAACTTGGGAAGTTTCATGGTCATACTATATGTGTTAGTTAAATGTTTTACCCTATTCACCTGTAGTGTCTCCCCTTAATAAACATAAACATAAACTGCTGATCATCCCAGCAGTATGTCACAGATTGATACAGATGGTACAGAACTTGTGGTGCATATGGGCAAGATGTGAATGAATGAACAGATGAAAACAGTCAGTCAGCTGAGCAATCAGGTGATCAATCAACATTAAGTCAAAGTACCACCAGCCTCCACTAAAGAGACCACAGACTGTCTCAGGAAGCTGAGAGTCAGGCTCTTTTGCGGCTCTCCTAAGGCTCTGTCGGACTCATGTGCATTAATCTTCATAACATCCAATTAAATTCCACGATGAACAAAGCTACGTTCAACAGCATGCTAACAAGCTGCTCTCCTGCAGTCCAAGGTTTGCCTCCTCCCTGAGCTGCCTCTGCACTCAGATGATGCAAGATTTGTTTTATTCATCCATGCTTTTCATCAAATACACAAACAGGACGATGCCACAGGCACCCGTCAATGAGGGCCATGAAATATTTACTGCATTTAGTTTGCTAAGAGGTCGTGCTATGTGGAGATGCACACCAGAAATTTGTCTCTGATTTTGCAGCTTTTCCTTCAGGAGTTTACAATAGAAATCTCACACTGTGTCTCATGTTTTGATGTGATGATGAAATAATTCTTAGCCCATACACACAAATGACAACCTGTGGAGAAAAAGAAACACACCTCCAGTTGTTGTATCTCAGTCATGCCTTGATGGAACGGGTGCAAATATGGCACAAAAAATTCCAATATCTCAACAACGGCTTGAGGGAACTTCTTTAAATTTGGTACAAATGTTCATCTGGATTCAAGGATGAACTGATTATACTTTAGTGGTTGAATGTCAAATGTCACAAATGTCCACTGGGACTTAAGTATGAACTAACTAGATTTTGATGGTCAAATGTCAAGGTCATATTTAATCCATTGTTAAGCAGAAACATTGATAAGTGCAGCTTTAAGTAAAGTAGAAGTTCTAAATAAAAGTATTTACAGAGACAAAATATTTAATGGTTGTTATAATTTCTAGTCCATGTAGTGAAGCACAAAAACACACACACACACACACACACACACACAGACACACACTTTCATCAATATATGGTGAAGTACCAACACAATTTAAAAGGATGTTCCGCAGCAAAAGTCAGGCAGCCAATGACTTACCTCACTGACCCCCTGAAGAGTAATTACCTCAGTTCAGGAACCTTTCAGCACGTATGGACACTATAACACACACTTTGTACCCCACACACACACCGACACACACACCGGTGCTGGCTTGCCGAGTATCTCTTCTTGCATGGTTTAAAAGGTGTGACCATCTATTAAGGCCCACACAGAGGACGTTCCCGCCTCCATCCCCTCCATCTCTGCCCCCACAGTCACGCTCTGCCATCCCACATTAAAAACACTGAGGTTGATAACTCACCTTGGAAAGATGTTCAGACATGAGGAAACTACGCCTCACTGTCCCCTGGCACCACTAATACAATGCTACACAGCTACATGGACAAATACGTGTTTTCATGTTCATGCCTCATGGTCACCTGAGGAGAGGGGGGTGAACAGTTCATGTGCTGGGTGGGTGGGTGGGGTCCTTTATAACAGATGATGCTCTGCTGACATACATGTCCTCCAAGGAGGGGAGACTGCTGTTGGTTAGCTTTTGTGCAGATCTGACCACTAGTTCGGACCAGGACGTCTGTGTGCTCTCCACTGCAGGTCAGGACATCAGGGCCACTCCCATATTCCATGTTGTAAACTGTTTTCTTGTCTGTACACAACATCGTCCTGGGTGAGCGATCCCATCTCTGTTCACCCTGAGGTTTCTCCTGTTTTTTCTTGGGAGTTTTTCCTCAGTGGATGTGAGGGTCTGTTGTTATGATGTTGAGACAAACTCTTTGTAAAAATGGGTTATACAACTGAACTTGCCTTGCATTGGCTTGCATGAGGCCAGCCTGCTTCAGTCTCCTCAAAAAGTTAATGACGCTGACTGGTGGCTTAGTGAACAACTAATTAACTAATTCATTCATTCATTCATTCATTCATTCATTCATTCATTCAAAAAAGTCATTAGTTGGAACTTAAAAACCTTTCAGTAGGTGCCTTATATTGGAAAATTGTTGGAAATATAACTTTAAATAAACACTTGTGTGAAATTGCAACCATTTGAAAACCCTTTAGTTTATTTAAAGCAGAAGTAAGTGGTCCGGTCGTTTTCGCTAATGCTGCGTTCCAGGCAGGCTTTTGAAATCGTAAATTACAGCTTCAAGTCACAACTTACGACTTTGTAGCGTTTCAGGCAACCCACTCGTGTTTTTCCGACCTGTTTTACCGGTGAAAGTCACTATAACGGCCACTCGTAACTTCCGACCGGTGAAGTCGTACCAGATCGAACTGGTACGACTTCACGGTCGGAAAAATACGAGTTTCCTTGAACGCACCATAACAGTCCTCGTCCCTACGTCGCCACATTCACGGCGTTCCTTGGCTGCACACACAGCCCTGCATGCCGTTCTCTCTCCTCATTGGTTAAAAACTGTAGGATACGATAAATGTTTTCTCCTCGGCTCAGAGCAGAGCAGAGGGACTGAGAGACCCGTGTTTCAGTCCAAACACTCTATGTAAGTGATTGCTGTCGGAAGATATAACTATTTAAGACCTATATTAACACAAATATATCACTTACTTCTGCTTTAAAGGGATGGAGTGAGACGGAGTTGTTTTAGAGGTAAATGCAAAAACTGCCCCCGACGGGAACGCTCATCAGCTGTTTTGCATGAATTTACCTCTAAAACAACTCTGTCTCATAACGTTCTGTTATTATTTCATAGCGTGGTGAATGTGCAGGTCACAACTTGTCCTCGAGAGCGTTTTGGAGTTGTCGGATTGTGTATTTGATGAGTTTAATGAGGGAAACCAAGAAATCCCATTAGCCTCCATAACGTAGTTCTGAGCAGCTCGCGGCTCTGCTCCACCGTCCTAAAAATAGCTTGCACCGACAATTAAAGGCAATGAACCTAAGACTATATGGGCGAATTTGCCAAAATGTTGAACTATCCCTTTAAATGCTTGTGGTGGTCTTAAAAAAAACATGTGGTATCTGTATTGCTAACCTCGTAGGAGGCTCTAACAGCATTTTAACCATGACTGTGCAGTATACATCTGCAGTGAAACTCAGGACAGAAGAAGTTCTGTTGTCATACCAGGATAAAAGCATTCTCCCACTTTAAAAGGCTTCAGCTTCATTAACTTTCAACATCTTTAAACCCTCCTCCTCACTGCAGCAATAAACACATCGGAGCCGTTTTATTCTGCCAGTGCTTGATGGAAATTTATGCTTTGGGAATTCTCACAATACATATCCATTTGTCAGATTTCCCCAGAGAACCAGTCCACTTTCCTCCAGCCTTCCCACCCACACCTCCCACTCAATCAAACAAGCGCTCCCCCTGGGGTTCTCTTTTCAACAGAGCTTAACATCTGAGCCTCCCAGTCGCCCCCCTCCACCCCCCCACCAGCACAACCCTGAACCCGACTTAGGCTCCCGAAACACACCCTGTTGTAGCCATGCAAATTGTGACATATTTGTTTACCGTGCAAGGCAAATGTCTTAATTGATGTCTAGGGAGCATGGCGAGGAAAACAGGGTGGGTGGATGTGGAGTGTGTGTGTGTGTTCCCTATTGCATACTTGGCTATGAGGATGAGGGGAAATGATGCACTGTCACGTCAAGAGATGTAGCGGTGAATTAAGACCCAGTCCTATTTCTCTTTTTTACCCCTTCTCCTTGTACCTTGAAACGGAGCTACAAGGGGTTGAAAGTCAACCCCTACGAATTGGGACATCCCTTCAACAATCACATACGTCATCAGTAGTCTCTGCTGGCTGTTACGCAAGCAGACGCGACAAGCAGTATGCGAAAAGTTCCCGGATGTCGTACTGATTAGGAAAATATCTCCAATATGCATCTGACCAGTCTACTGTATCCCACAATGCAATGTGCCTATGACCTCTAACCCTAACCAAAGATAGTTTAGAGCAGTGAAGTGTTGCCGTGTAGGGGAGAGTGGGGCAATGTGAGACACCAGGTAATGTGAGACACCCCCTATATCTAGAAAACGGAACACATTTATGGTCATCTGACCATTATGTTTTCAAGCCCCTTCCATTTCCCCATGGCTATGAAGGAGAGGAACTCATGATGCTGTGGAAAGCATGTTTTTTTTCACAAAAATATGATTTTTGCATGTAAAAGTAAATTTTCTTGGTGTCAACTTAATCAACTGTTGTGCCAAAGCAAATTGATTCAGGTAGAAAAACTTATATGATACATGATGATGAACTACCAACACATAAAACCATGTGATGATGCTGGCTGAAAATTAGCCGGAATTTCTAAGAGAGGTCGTTTTTTCTAAAATGGGGGTGTTGGGGTAAAGTGAGACAAATGCTGCGGGGTAAAGTGAGACCATGGATGTATTATAATAAATCCAAGAGTGAGACACTGTGAGCACACCATACACAAAGATTCACACTAGAATCACGTCCACCAAGCCAGAAATCTTGCGTGATCAATGATCTGTAGCCACACTGCTTTGTTATGCTATGTGCTCTCAGTCAGCTCGCTTAATATTGGTTATTAACTAAATTTTAGTCATATTCCACTTTGTCGGCTCCCTCCACACACAAGAGGACTTTTGATCGATATGGTCACGATTGTCGGGTCCTACAATCTGACCTCCAGACTATCTAACAGGTTCTATCTGTCATTTGAATGTTAATTAAAACATTTTGTGTTGTATCTGATTTTGGTTTTGAGTCACTTTGCGTTGAGAAAACAAAAGTGCTTAATTGACCAATCCCCGTGATTCTGCTACTAATCCGACATTAGTTCTGGAAAGTGTGGTTGTCAAGCTAGCTGTCAGGACTCTAACTGTTACAACATGTGTTGTTATGGGAGTTTCAGAGTGGAAAAAGTAAGTGGATCAGTTTACCCCGTTGATTTTTCTAGTTTGTCTCAGTTTACCCCTGACCTGGGGTAAAGTGAGACACGAGACCACTTTTTTTTGAACAATCATATTTTCACTGTCCTTCATCCTAAATACATTCTGATAATTTCCATTGCTAGGCAACATCCTGAATTAATGGGAAATGTGTAAATTTTACTGATAAATCATTTTAGCTCGCTTAGAAGGGAGCAAATGTAAAAAGTGTCTCACTTTACCCCACTCTCCCCTACCGTATATAACTTAATTAAAATAAATAAAATGTAATGCAGACTGATCAGTTCATTGTAAAACATTTATTTATTGATGTAAATGTAGTGATTTCTGTATAGGCTCCAGAGCCCTGAGGCAGGGCTGCTCCTCTGTCCAATACATAGCTACATGAAGCTTCACTTTTCATTCAAACAAACTAATGCAGTTGCCACAGTTGTTAGATTTCATCAATGAGACCAACATTTATCTCCAAAAAGAATTTAACCAGCCAGCGGTAAACCTCTAAATACCTGCGGGTAAGTTAAATAGCGATCATTTACTCCCCCGGGATGACATCGCAGGCATAGGTTGAGATTCACTTCTCCGAAAACATTGGAGCCGTCATTTGGATAAACTAACTGCACATTGAGGATCTAAACAGTTACTTTCTCACATGAAAAAAAAAAATATATATATATAAAAAGTGACGTGATAACAGTGCTACAGCGGGAAACAAAACAGCTTTTCGCCTGTTTTACTACCACTGCCAGTTGCCGAGAGATGCATTCTGGGAACCTTGTCATACCCCTCCGTTTGAAGTGCCTCTGAAAAATCTTCGTTTGAAGGGGAATAGCTATAGCCCTACCACTTCCCCCTACCCCTAACAGGAATTGGGATACCCCTACCCCTACAAGTGCAAAACGGAGGGGTAGGGCTAAGTGGTAGGGCCACAGGATGAAATGGGATTCAGCCTAAACCTCCCACAAGTTATTCCATTCTTCAGGTTAGCCAGGATTCTCTGCCTCAGTCAGAGGGGAGGTGCCATCTTTGTTTGTTTATGTGCAGTATGTGTACGTCTGAATATCCTAACACAGCCTGTTATCCTCACTTTGTAATATGGTGTCAGGGATAGTCAGCGAAGACTTCTGCCTAAATCTATTTGTAAAAATACAAATGCATAATCCTCCAGCAAATATAATATAATCCTCCATTTTAATTCTAAATGAGTTCTGCTCAAATGTTGGCCAGGAAGACTTGTAATAATTCCAACATATTTTTGCGATGGTAGCTCTCCCTGATAAAATTTTAATAAAAAAAGGATTTGAAATCAGGATAAAGTTGAGATGACTTTAAATATCAGGTGCATTACTGAGACAGTTAGGTTTTATGGAAAATGTAGAGAATACAAATCATCTTAATTTCTCTGCATATCTCCATTCAGGGCCGTTGTATAGGGGAGAAAGGTGATGATAATTCTAGGGGCCCAGCGCCCAGTAGGGCCCAAAAAAACCCCCCAGTAGTCTAATCTTTGTATGACTGATTTATTCTGCATAAGACCCTGACTAATGCTCATAGTAATGCTGCATTAGCATCAAAACAAAGTAGGCTGAATAAAAAATGCTGAATAGAATAGAATAGAATAGAATAGAATAGAATAGAATAGAATAGAATAGAATAGAGAATACTTTATTCATCCCTAGCAGGGAAATTCAAATTAGTCCAGTAGCTCACACAACAATGACACAAAAAAGAAAGAAAGATGAAAACATTTTAATTTTAATACATGATAGACTAAGAAAAAAAGTGGAAAAGTCGGGGCAGGGGCCCATTTTAGTATTCTTTCAGGGGGCCCAGAATTCCTAGCAACGGCCCTGTCTCCACTCTCCCTTGCACAGAGTGATGGGCTGCACAGATAGTGGCGATGACAGGCTCTCTTCTTGCTATGCTTCCTCTCAGGGCAGAACTCTATGTGAAGACGATGATGAATGGGAGTCCTCTTTGTCGTGCGCTGCCCTGCAGATGCCACTAACTTTAGAAAGCCTCCCTCAGGGCTCGGCTGTGAATGTATTCCTCCTCCTGCTGCCACGACGTCTGAACCACTCCGCGGCCATTCATTAAAACATTTCAATCAGGAGGGACAAATGCTTTCCTATTTCTATGTGAATGAACCGGGGGAGGAAAGTGAGGGATGTGATTAGATGTTGTGATGTTATCATCTATAGAACCCCCCCCCCAGGGGTCCAGACAGTGGTGGTGGAGCTTCATGTGTTTGAATGCCCCCTGCTGGTAGTCTGTTCACTCTGCCAGTCAAAAAACTGAAGCAATCATCTGACCCTAGTGAGCTCTTCTTTTTTATCCCACTCTGAATCTGATCCATGTAAACAAACATCCTCTTGGTGATACAGTGAAGGTCTTGTTAGTCTTGTTGGATGAGAAATGAAAGGGCTGAGAGAGGATCCCCAAACATGAATAATTGAACGACCTTGAATATGTTGTCTTCTAGTTTGCGTTGAAAAACTAACTTTCAAACAATCCGTCTCCGGCGCGCTCGACCTTTCCTCCATTACAAGTGGGCTTTGATGTGAGGTTTATTTTCCTTCGAGCCCTTGTGTTATCTCTCCTCATCAGCGTCTACGGCCCTCACTCATTTGTGTCTGCCTTCCATCAGCGCCCTCCTCCTCCTCCTCCTCCTCCCGCTCTTTTATGACATTGGGCTTAGAGGCAAAGTTGCTGCAGCGTCTTTGGTAAACAAACAGACAGCCCTGTTTGCTGCTCCATCTCCGAGGCTGAGTGCTCGGGATGACTCCTCATAAAGACTACACATCCTAAGCCCAGATAACCATCCAGCAAATGTCATGTGTTCCCAGGGGTTAAATTGCCCTGTTGAAGAGTGTGTTGGTGGGACTGCAGTGGGGCATTTTCAAGCAGGCCTATTTTTGTTTTGTCAAATAGAAATGGCCAGATACCGTAAAGGAGGGGAGAGAACATTTCTTGTTCACCAAGGTCACACAGCACACTATATTCTATACCTGACTTAGAAATGAACTTTTGAAAATTGACTATGTAGTATAACAATTTGACTGAATGCCAAGTAGCTGTGCACATTGTGGATGTGAAGGCCAAGCAGGTTTATATTAGCATAAGCTGTAGAACTCAGCTGAAACACAGTGCGAACATCTAAAGGTGTAATCCTCACTGGCTCTGTCACTTCAGACGCCCTCTGCCCTTCACAAACTCTGGCCCGAGTTGGTCGTTCCTTCCTCACAGTTAATGTGCAGTGCAAATGCTGCAGTACATGTGAAGGCATGAAGGCTTTATGGTTGAAAAAGAGTTATTATAATAACTCCAATACAATATTCTCATCATTTAAGAAAAAAGTTCATTCACCACATTTACTAAACCTAACCTAAATCTAAAAAACTAAAATGAAAAACCATAGAAAGGGAGAAAGCCTGTTACGATGCAGAGGGCATTACAGCAGCTAATGAAATTCATAACTGAAGTGTTGCAGTGGGTGGGGCCCCCATATCAAATTCAGCCTAGGGCCCATAAAGGCTGGGGGCAGCTCTGGCTGTTGTTTTGCTTTCATTATCTGTGCACAATGAATCTTGGGATGTCTGAAGGAGACTTGAACGTGGGGCAGCCTCATCACATCACTGTGACAGGAGCTCTGAAAGCTGCAGAGCCTGGACACAGCTAAAGACTGAACACATGGGAGGATTTGATAACGTCTGAAAACTGATACCAGTAACTTATAGAAGTTCATTGCTAACCTTGATTTGTTGTATCAATATGATCAAATAAAGGAAGCAGAACGCTGCTCTGACACAAATAAACCCTTGAGTCCTCAGCCAAGCTTTGGAGAGAAAGAAGAGTTGGGAGATGTTAAAAAGAAGATAAGGTCAGTGAATGACATTAAGTTCAGATCTGTCACAGCAGGTTTGTCAAAAGTTCCTTTGGAAAAATTGGACATTACAGATGAAAATGCCAGTTTTCTTTTTTGAGACTGAACATACCGCACAACTGCTGCCAATACACAAAATAATTGCAGCTGCACAAAGTTAACAAGATTAAATCATTTGGAATAATCATTGTAACTTCAGAAAGGAGTAGAGTTAAATAAGGTGAACAATAAACTCAGAAACTTAACTTTTAAGCCTTCATGAACCGTACACTTCCATAACAGCTGACTGGAGCTGCATGGTGTGATATATAACTGAAAGCCCCTGTAAAGCTGCAGTACTAAAATGAGATTATTTGGTTGATGAAATGTTTTCTTATACTTTGAAATTTAAACCTGATGGGTTTGTAAATTTGAAAGCTGAATTATTTGGTTGTTTTCAGTGACAGGCTCCTTCATAGTCTATTCATCATAACACCTTATCTCCACTTATAACAGCTTCCTTATTCTCCTCCTGACCGTTCTCTGACCTTCGAACCATCCTTGAATCCAGAATTATGTCTGTATATTATCTGCTGAAGCTAATCAAATCAAATAGCAGACACCAGAGCGCCCTCAACAATGCTTCACCTTCCAACAAGGAAGTGCCAACCTGTCTGTCCTACTTACTGCAAAATGAAAGAGTGATGTGCATCTACCCTTTATTCCAGTTGAGGCAGTGGCTGTGACATGTGAACAGGTGGAGCCACAGACAGGGCTGGGAGGGAGCAGAGAGAAATGGCATGCCTATCAATTAGCTCCGCCTTGTCAGATGTAACGCTGAAAGACGGGCAGAGACAGAGACAGGAAATGAAAAGTGGAATACTGTGTGTGTTTGTGTGTGTGTGAGGGAGAACGATGATACACAGCAAAGCTGATTAATTGACAAGGACCAGACAGAGTGACTAAAGGCCTTTGAATGAACAGTCTATAATTGGGAGTGTTGCTGAAAAGGCTGCATGGAAGACACAGACAATTTCACTGTCACAACTCATATAGAGGATCCATATCACTTATATCCATACAGTGTCCTGTCCAATTTTACTTGTATGATCTGGCACAGGTCTTTCTAGAAGGAACTTCAGGTGATGCACAAGAATCAATGCATCTTGTATTTCCAGTGCAGAGAGAGTTGAAATAATCTGTACTGGATCAAACAAGGCTTCTATACAGGGACTGTATCCAAAGTGTAGTGTATTAGCTCACCACATTCCCTGTTAACCATTTCATTTGCATGTCTGCATTCTGAAATGAAGCATTAGATCGACTGGTGGTGCAGCGTCAGAGGGAATACACTGTTGTAGCAGACGGTTGTGGTGAAGAGGGAGCTGAGTCAGACATTCCAACCCTCACCTGTGGACATGAACTTTGGGTAGAGACTCAAAGTATGAGACTGTGAATATAAGAGGCTGAAATAAAATTTGTCTATAGGGTGGCAAAGCTCACACTACATAGATGCAGTAAGGAGCGCAAACATTCAGAGGGAGCTCAGAGTAGAGCTGGTCTCAGGTCAGAAGGAGCCATGCAGCAGAGGCAATTTGATTTGATCAGGATCCCTTTGGGCACATTAAAGTGGAAGGTACAGGACATGTTGGAAAGACAATATATCTAATCTGACCTAAGAACACCTCTGGATGCCTGAGAGGGAAGTGGAGATGGAGAGCATAATGTAGGAAGCTGGATGGATGGATGGATGGATGGATGCCCTGGATTTACTGCTCACTACAGTGTATGCTACTACCACCAACTGTCAGTCAGTGGAACTGCAGGAAAAAGGCAGCAAAGTTGTTGCATCATGAGTTTGCAGGCACAATACAAACACAAAGTGGATCCACCTTTGGTCAAACACTCCACAGAGCATCCCCGTTTTAACTTCTCACTAGAACAGTAGGAGTACTTTGTTCTTTGTCCAAAGGCCCAGAGAGAATCAGCACTCCCTGAATAAATTCTTGACAAGACACAAAAAAATAACAAATCTTAATGTTTCTTAAAATTATAATTATATCTAAAAGTCAAATTATATTTTCTTAAAGTGTTTTCAGACCAGTTCACATTCACATCACAAAAAATGATTTTCTCCCGAATAAAATTCTGGTGGGAAAATGCTGAACATAGATGGTTTTTGATGTAGACCTAGTTGTCTCAAAGAGATCCTAATGGTAACGTCTGTCTGTTGATCTCCATGAGCATCAGAAACAGTAGGCCTAAACTGCTCCTGCAGAAGTAGGCTACATTTCAGAGCAGATAACACTAGCACTGTAAATGAAAGACACAACAGTAGCCTATTACTTTGTATAATGCTATAAAAAAATATATAAGCTAATAACTAACTGATATACTAGTAGCAGTAGCTCTATTAATGTAATAATTTTGTTTGATAAGGCTGTTAGAAAAATGTCCTTGGTCACGTGCTGCTTTCACCTTTAACTTCAACTCAACCAAACTAGTGTTTCGTCAGGAAGCTCTTCTCTGAATCTGATTGGTCAGCACGGAGAGGCGTCCTCCTTCCTGCCTTCTGATTGGTTCAGGCCGGGCTCCGCTGCCATCACTGTTGTCAGTCTCGTCAGCGTGTGTTCCAAGGAGATTGGACCTGCACTGTGCTGCACACTTACTGCTGGGAAAATGGCGAGCCTGTGTGTCCGAGCCCTGAGACACAGCTACTCCCTGGTAGCTTCCTCTGCGCTGACACGGTAAACTATCTTTGTTGTCCTAGTTTGTCTGTGATAGAAACGCTACGCAGGTGGCGGCTCGTGCTGAGCTGCTGTTATCAAACGGCAGTAGCCGGCTAGCAGCGTTAGCTTTCTAACTGACCATGGTCCTTAAAGGTCCGTCGCTGTGTGGAAACAGATATTAAAGTGACCATGCAGACCTGACATGACCTGGCTCGTCTTGAACTGTGTCCAGCTTGGTGTTGTCTGTCTTTTCTAAGCACGTTAGCTATGACAGAGACAGAGGTGAGTGGTGACATAACGTGACATGTCCTGTATGGTGAAGAGAGGGATGGAGCTAGTTAGAACTAGACCCTGACAGCCTGTCGATCCAAACCCCACACATACATGGCTTGATGGCTAATTGACTTACTTGTATTGTCAGTGGCCGTGTATGACCCACTCACGTATAATCCATGAGCCTATAATAGAACAATATGTGAATGAAGTTTGGCGTCATGTGCCATGGATGATGACATAAGATCGCACATGGTGAAATGACTGTACCAACAGACACTGTAGTAAGTCTCCACAGGAGAACAGGTAGATTTCCAGGGTGGTTGCCTAACATTCTGGCAGTGGTTTCATTCAGTTAAGCTGTCTGATGCCTTCAATTAACACGTCTGGAAAAACTGGGCTAACCAAAATACCCTGACTGACTACTGGACAGTGGACAGGTTACATACAGGAACGTTGGGATCTGGTCATAATTTAAAAGCCAAAGCATTCATTCATTTTTTCAATGAATAAATGTTGTTATGTTTCAGGATGTGTAGACCACTGTTTTCCTCTGAATGAATGTTGTTGTATCAGTGTTGTCTGATGCAGTCATTTAGTTCGTGCACAATGAAGGAAATAAACTGAATTTGAACATAGGCTGTTGTGTAGTGCTAGTCTGTAAACATTATTGTGTAATCTATGCATTCATTTCTCAATGAATCAATTGAAAATATGAAATAAATACAGTTTCTAGGAAATATAATATATACAGATGCCTGATGCCAGATCATAAATCAGCTGTAATAGTTCAAGCACTCTTGAAGTTAGTGGGGCACATAGGTCCAGACTGATTGCACTTTAAATTACATGTTAATCAGTTGAATTTTGGTTCAAAAGATCTGTCTAACGACCGGTTGTGTGACTTTTCCCACCCAGAGCATCTCCACGATTGTTATGTACGGCCACTCAGCAGAAGAATGGCCCGAGGTCAGAGGACGACGCTGAGAAGCCGGAGCAGAGTGCAGCAGAGAAAGGCCTGATGGAGGAGAAGAGCCAGCTGGAGGAGCAGCTGAAGGAAATGACAGTAAGTCTGAGCTGCCTCCCGGTCAGCAGCCAGCACAACACAGCTGACTGCTGTTAATATCTGTTACATGGAAAATCAACACATCTGCTCTGAAAACAGAGATACTGATACAGATACAGTAATGTATAAAACCAACATTTGGCCTCAGACGTCTAGGATCTGCTGCTTTCTCTGTTTCATCAAAATCAAAAATAAAACACTCATCTATTGCAGCCTTTTTAAAGACGCCATAACATGGTAAAACATGTGTAGTGTGGTATTTCACTCAGTATGTTTACATGACACTTGAAAAAACTGAATTATTGCCTTAATCCGACTATAACTGGACAACTGAAGTGCATGTAAACGCGTCAGTCCAACTAATATCTGAGTTCTCCAACTCCGATTAAGACACCCAGATAATGTAATTGGAAAACGATTTTCTTCAGCATGCATATGTCGGTGCTGAAGAACACAGTAGAGATGGCACAAAGTGGAGCAGAGAAGCCACCTGCCCCGGCCAAGTAAAGGAAAAAAAACGGCGTCAGCGCCAATTCAGTTTATTTCACACAGTGCGACCAGCGAGAGGTTGTGTTTTATTAAAAAAATAAAAGAGAGGGAGACAAAGGAAGCCTGTGGACCGTCATTTGTATCCTATTCTCAGCCCGAACACGGCCCAGACTGGCGTCTGGTCGGACTGTAGTTGAGAATTTATTAAGCTCATTACATTGTTTATATAAACTGGGACAAGGACAGAAGTCCGATTAGACGCCAGAATTGAATTTTGAGCATAGATCGATTAAGTTGTGCAGTGTGCATGTAAACATACTGACTGTGATTTTGTGGTTTGAACCCAGTCTTTATATAGTGAGTAATGCAATGTAAAAGTGAATATAGAAGTGGTAAACTGTGAAAATGACATTCACTGCATCAACACCTTTTTAGAGAAGTCCTTTACAGACATGGTCAGTGGTCAACCTTGGGCTGTGTGAGGTAACAGCCAGTCATGTTGTGTTTTTAACTTGTTTCCAGGAGAAGTATAAACGAGCCTTGGCCGACACAGAGAACCTCAGAACGCGGAGTCAGAAGATGATAGAAGACGCAAAATTATACGGTAAACACTTGTTTTCCTTTTTCTTTTCTTTTTTTAGGTATATTTTTTGGGCAATTTGTTGTTATGGAGAAATAAAGACCGAGACATCCTTCATTGTAGCCCATACAGTATACGATGGTAGCTGCATGAAGGAATCAGACTTTCCTCCAGAAGTATTCTGTAGTTCCATGTTCCAACCACTAGATGTTACACAAGGCCAACTTCAGACTCATGACTAAATTGAGTAGGAGAATGGACCTTATTTTAATTTTTATGACAAGCTTGACTGTTCTATGTTGTCTTCATACTCTATTTGTTCATTGATGTTGTCTCTTCCTCCGTCACCAGGGATCCAGGGCTTCTGTAAGGACCTGCTGGAAGTGGCCGACATCCTGGAGAAGGCTACGGAGAGCGTTCCCAAGGAGGAGGTGACGGCCCAGAACCCTCACCTGAAGAACCTGTACGACGGCCTGGTGATGACCGAGGTCCAGATCCAGAAGGTGTTCACCAAGCACGGCCTGACCAAGCTCAACCCCGACGGCCAGAAGTTCGACCCCTACGAGCACGAGGCGCTCTTCCACGCCCCGGTGGAGGGCAAGGAGCCCGGCACCGTCGCCATGGTCACCAAAGTGGGCTACAAGATTCACGGCCGCACCCTCAGGCCAGCGCTGGTGGGCGTGGCCAAAGCCCCCTAGAAATGAATGACAAGAACTGTGACAAAATGGGATTTGTTTTGTCGTCGGGGTGACGGATGACCTCAGTCACAGCACCCTGCCGCCCCTTTTCCCATGGGTCACCCCCCCTCCTGCCTACAAGAAGAGGAAAACCAGCTGAAACGAACTGTATCTGGACAATATTCATCTGTTGTAACAGACATCCAACACTTTGGACAGTGTTTACAGTTACATTTCAGTTTGACATCACACAGGCAGTTATTGTCAGATTATTTAAAACGATGCATCAGGTAACAGACGGAGGCTTTCATGTCTCATCACTCTGCCTCAGTCTGGACTGGAACACGAGCCACTGACTTCTAAAAAAAAGTTTCTCAAATCTCCTCTAATCTATAATTCAAGGCATTTTTTTTGGATGAGAGCAGGTGTGAAATCCATCCACAGTTAACACTGACCCCCCCAACTGCTGATATCATTCCGGTTTTGTTTAAAGCTCCAATAATCTTGAACTTGTCTTTTGTGAGTTTCATTATGTGTGTGAATAAAGGGTGGGAGCTGTACTTGTGGATCTGAAGCTAGCATTCAGAATGAAGTTCACTTGCATGTGAGCAGTCTCCTGTCTGCCAGCCTCAGTCACAGTAACGGTGATGTAACAGCTGTATCAGGAAACTTTTAGCATAAGTATGTATATGGACCTTTGTCCAAACTGTCACAGCATCAGAATAAACTGATTGTCTTTGAAAGAACTGTTGGTTTTAGTGTTTGTCTTGTCATGTCTTGACACATGTCCAGTCCTCACCAACGGTACCTCGGTTCAGTGTTAGTGCTGTGAGGGGACAGGGACAGAAGAGCAGCAGTGGATATGTATCATGATATAGTATCATATCATAAGTAAAGAAAGCTAATCATAATGGCTAGTTCTGTTGCAATAATCTTCTTATCTACACTAAAAATGGGATATTTAGCCTGGAGACAGATCTGCCTGTTTGACAGAGGTGGACTGACACAATAGATGCTTTTCTTGTTAACAACAAACTTCATGAATAGACCCAAACCAACCATAAAAAATGTTTCTACTATCAAACATCAAATAGTGTGAATCCTGATATCTTATTCCTCTATAACAGCAAAAAAAATGAATTATTTAAAGAAATCACTAAAACCTGCAAATCTGCAGTTTCAAGAGCTTTTTGTCTTCAGTATGAGCTGGAGCTGAACAATTCATTGACACATAATTGAAATTGCAGTATGGCCAGGAGCGCTATCCAAACTGCAGACACTGGAAAAAGGCAGGAGCTGCAGTGTATTCAGTCAAGTAGAAACATGTCAGAACGTTATGCATTCTTGGCATCATGAGCACAGTGGTGCTGCAGAGATGTCCTGACTCCTGACCTTCAAACGACATTGTCCAGAGATAATGGAACAGGTGAGTTTGATACCAAGAATAATCCATTTTCTGTGAGAATGAAACGCAAAACAATCAGTCACGAAACTACACTTGCAATAGACAGTATCCCCAAAATAATGGCAAAATGGTTCAGCCATATCCTCCTAAATTACTTTGAACACTCAGTGTCTAGCAGCTGTATTATTTTGCTCACTAATTGAAAGATGAAAATATAATTTTAATGATGATAATTCATCAAAACTCTGTACCCATCATGAACATGATGCTCCTGTTGCAGCTTCAGAGTGATGCTTTTCCTAAGGCGAAACACTACAGGCAAAAACACTGTTTTTTCATGCACTGATCAATTTTGAGATTTTGGGCTATTTTTCTTCCTTAACATGTATTCTTTCAGAAAAGTTGAAAAAACGGTATAAAATCCACATTAAGGTGATTATTTTACTTCATTTTGTCTGTAAACTTCTCCTAAATTTGCCAAAAGTTAAACAGCTACTGTGACATACTGTGCTGTTATCTGACCCATGTCATGTCAGGTATCACTGTAAAGCTCTCTCTCTCCTGAACAATTATGTAGGTTCCAAAAATT
The DNA here is from genome assembly GCF_045865225.1 of Trachurus japonicus. Classification (NCBI taxonomy): domain Eukaryota; kingdom Metazoa; phylum Chordata; class Actinopteri; order Carangiformes; family Carangidae; genus Trachurus; species Trachurus japonicus. The sequence continues at coordinate 23,413,884 of NC_140924.1, forward strand.
GTCATCTCATCCATATCCACAACCAATCGTAAAAGTACGATTTACATGAACAATCTATGGAATCTTACAGTACTTACAGACACCAAACCTTCCAGTTTTATTCATGTCTATGTTCTTAAGGTTTTTACAGAGGGGATTGTTGATATATTATTCAAAACCTGATTTATACAACATTTTATTCCTAAAAACAGGGCGAAATCTGATTTTTTTTTTTTAGGGCTGGTTCTCATTTACAAAGTGATAAAAAGAGATATCCAAAATCCCCTCTGTAAAAACTTCTAACTCTAATATGTCAACAAAATAAAACAAGAATTTTGAAAGGGGCTTTATCCATTGTTCAGATATCGGTTCTGGAAATGTATGCAAATGAGCGCATATTTCATTAGATATTGCCTAATTTACATATTTAAACATAAAATTGGACAAAACTTGTAATACAAAAAATATTTATCTTAATGTCAGTGATAAACTTGGGAAGTTTCCTGGTGATATCTGTTAGTTAAAATGTTTACCCTATTCACCTGTAGTGTCTCCCCAGTTTGTTATTATTACAGAGCAGTGAAGAGGAAACAGGACTATTCAAGAATCATAAAGTATTTGCACGTTTAATACGTCTCCACACATACCTTGTCATGTGCAACAACAAAGTAACAGGACAGCAAAACAGCTCAACAGTATCAGACTGGTAAGAAGATCAGAGACAGCTCAACAGCATGCCATCACTACACCCACAGCTGAGGAAAGGATTCCGGATCATCCACAATCACCTGCTTTTAATAACAAAAACTATAAAAAATTTCCATGACACAAAATACTGTACATTTCACGGTCAGTAATTATACTTTCTTTTTTTAAATTTATCTTACAAAATTATTCACATTTGGTGACAGAAAGTAAACAAACCCCCACCCTTACAAAAGATATTTTTCCCCCCACTGGGAACAAAACAAAGAATCGAACTGAAATATTTTTCCTTTACACCGACACAACACTTTTTGGTTGCACATGCAGACTGATGCCACGACTGAAACTGCAAAACAAAGACTGTCATTGATGAACAAAATAAAAAAAATAATTAAAAAAAGTTTTTAAAAAATCACAAAGGTGACTTTAAAACAGAAGAGAACCATCAAATCCCTTCAGTGGGGGGTTTGGTTTATTGGCGGGAAATGTGCATCACGTCTCTGAAACACTCAGATGACTCTGACCTGAACTCATTGTATTTGATCTGAACAACAATACAACACTCATTCCTCCCCCTCAGCTCCAACATGAACCTGCTCTACCTCTGACTAATGTGTCTAACTCCTTCATGAAAACATGTTAGAATGGGTTAACGTGCAACTGCAACTACAAAACTAACTCTTTTTTCATTTTTTTTTATTTGATATAATTTAGATCTGTGGTTGGCCTAAATTATTTCCTGCTAAGGCCCAGAGTCAAGTAAGAATCAAAAGGAAAAAAAATAACAAGCTGTATATTAATATATTTTTCTTAGTGTCAGAAATCCTCAAATTAAACAAAACAATGTTCTCACCTTTAATACTTTGACTCATAACCTTACACTGTCTGTGGCTCAGTGTTTTTTCCAAAGGCCTCATTTATTTCCTATAACGTCTAGGTGATGTAGTTTTTAGCACACAGAGGGAAGCTGTGTATTTGTTGTGGAGTGTTTTCTGTGGCAGATGATTACACATTTGCTCCATGGTACAAAGAGATGAGATATCAGACTATCAGACTGAGTGGTGACTGGTGAGACTGCTGACTGCTTTGGAGTGTGACACCGATTTATAAATATTAAAGAGTATTAAAAACCTCAGTCCTAGGAGCAACATGAAAAATCAAAGATGATGCCTCCCACTACAGAACCAGCACCATTCACCACTCCACAAAAAGGCCTAATATGAATCTGGCTCATATTCCAACTCAGGTAACATTAACATGTCTATTTCTTCTCATGAATTTTAACCCGGCTGCTCGTGCTGCGACACAACTTCATTTACATTTAAATAGCACAGCAGGCAGCACTTAGCTCGGCTTGGAAAAAAAAATTGCACAAAGCGGGAAAATGAGAATGAGTCACCAGTCCTGCTGTTTCAGATTCTGTGCGGAGCTGCTTTTCAAAGACTAAAGGGCAGGTTAACGTCTGTTTTGTCGTGGCCAATCAGCTGCTCTTTAAAGTTTGGTGTAAAGACTCTAATAATGCTTACACTGAGGAGGAACAGTGGACTATCATTGGTTAATGCCTTCATGCATTCAGCATCTTTCCCTGCATTGTACCCAGTGGAGAAGGAAGCATCGGAAGCCGTGTGAGGCCAGACAACGCTCCTGGAAAGGTCAAGGTCGTGCTCCTGGAAAGGTCATGTCTGTTGAGGCTAATTCACAAGATGGATATTTCAAATATTTCAGAGGACAAACTAATCAAACACAAGATGTGGGGAGGATGATGGTTTCATTTCTCAACCTGTTTCTGACTGTGAGGAACAGGAGTCTATGTGATGTTGCCATATCCTCACTTACTAACATTGCGTAATGTATTTCTAGGCACCGATCAGGATTTGGCAACTCAGTTGACAGTTGACTGATGGTTTGGTCAATTACCTCAATCAAACCTGATCAAACCACACCAACACAGCCCTGACCTTAATGATTGATACCTAAACATGCTTTTTTTTACTGTATTGTTTATTTTGTGCGATAATTAGCTATAATGCTCTTACTGTAATAAATAATTCTGAATTTTAGTACTGAATGGCAAGTTTTGGGTTTGAGAAATTAACTTGTCACAGCTGTGTAGTTTACACACTGTTCCACTTTATCTCTTCATGTATCTTTGGCTTTTGGCAGATTGATCAAATAAGCCAACTGATGGATCTAGCTCCATCCCTTCCCCTGTAGCCGGTCAGAGACGGACAACTGAGTTAAGTGGCGTTAGTTTACAAGAATGAAGGTCTTAAAAGGTTTGCTACTTCCTGCTCTGACTAGGATGACGGGTACAGGTCTAAACATTTGAGGGATCCTGAAAAACATCTGCAACCACAACAGTGACAATTTCAATCTCCCATCAGTGGTGAAACTGTCAAACACTTCCTATAATTTAGATTGTTTAAAATCTTATTTCTTCAGTGAACAATACAATATCTCTGTAACCACATACAGTAATACTTGTTAGGATTGAAGTCCTCATCAATAATGACACCAACCAGAGCTGAATTCCACCCATCCCTTTCCAAATGTAAAAATATTGGCTTCTTTTTGTTCCCAGAGCTGGTATGAAAATAGACTTTTTCTTTTTTTTTTTTTTTCCAGTGGGGCGTCTCTTTGTAATATACATATTCACAAGGTCACCTTTGAAAAGATGGTGAAAGCCAGTAGTTTAGTCCTTGCTTGCAGCAATGTTTGACTGGGTGTTCCCGACGGAGGCGCTACGACGCCTCTCTGGAGATCCAGCCACTTTCTGTGAGGAAGGTGAGGATGCGCTTCTTGAGGACTTTGTCCAGGTAGCTGGGCAGGCGGCTCTTGGCCAGGATGCCCTGCCGTTTCTGCAGGTGGTCTTTGATGATGATGGTTTTGACAGTCAGGTACCGCGCCGGGCTCAGGTTCAGAGAGTTACACAGAACCTTCTCCCTGTCCGAGAGCAGCTCGAAGCCCGCCAGGTTCTCGATGGCCGCGAACTCTCCGTCTTTGCCCTCCTCTTTGATCCCCACTCCGCCGCCTAGCCCTCCGGCGATGCCTCCTCCTCCTCCTCCTCCTCCTCCTCCGGCTCCTCCGCCCCCGAGTCCCATCCCTGAGCCGAGCCCGCCCCCGCCCCCTCCTCCGCCGCCGCTGCCCCGTTTGGGCGTGACCACGCTTTTGTTTTCCTTGCGTTTCTCCCGTTTGTGCCGCGCCGCCTCGTACTCCACCGACTCCTCCAGGCGGGTGATGCCGTTGCGGCGGTAGCGCTGCAGCTCGCGCACCTTGGCCCTCAGCAGCCGCTCCTTATGGATGTTCTCGAAGAAGTCTTCGAACTCGCGATGGGCCATGAACTGGCAGAGCCCCCGCAGCCTGACCCGCTGCTCCTTCTCCTCCTTGGTGATCTTTCTTTTGGGCGTACTCGGAACAGAACCCGAGGCCGCTGCCGTCGTAGATCCTGATCCGATCGCACCGCCGCCACCACCAGCTCCTGCCCCACCCGCTCCACCGCCACCAGCAGCAGCGCCGCCCATCGTTCCCAGCGTTCCCGGCTTCTCCTTCTCCTTGTCTTTCTTGTCTCGGCCCAGGAACACGGGGACCAGGTTGTAGTCTCTGGCGATGTTCTTCCGTCTCTGCCGTTCCCGGAGCTTCCGTACGTACATGTCCACGTGAGCGCGTTTCATCTCGATCTCCACGTCCTCGTCGTCGTAGTTGACCGAGAGCCCGCTGATGAGCTTCTCCGCGTCCTGGTCGTATTCGATCTCGTAGTCGTCGCGCAGCGGCATGTAGCCCAGCTGCTGCTGCTCGGCCAGGCTGATGTCCAGCGGGGGCAGAGGGGTGGTGAGGCTGGGGGACAGCGGCCCCCCGCTGGGGCAGGTGTGGTCAGTTACCCGGTTGGGAATGTTGTCAGGGATGCAGGCCTTCCCCAGGTTTCCGTGGATGTACATGGTAACATAGTGTTCCATGACTTCCTGAGGAGTACGGGACGCTCCCACATGAGCAGCCATGTCCTCCTGAAAAACACAAACAGGAAGTTGGTGCTAATGACGACAATGGAAGCTACAGAAACGTTATACAGCCTCTTAAAATGCAAAAATAATAAGAAATGGTGGGATATAAATCAGAACAAGTCAAATAATATAAAATACCGAAGATTCTTGGATTCCAGCTCCTCAAATGTTAAAATTTTCTTCCTGTCTGTGTCAAATATGTATTTTTTTTGTTTGTTTTAATTATGGCCTGTTGGCTGATGACAGTTGTATTACTTTAATGTGTAGATTGTTTTCCAGTCTGCCGTGCACTAATATGAGCTATGACAGACTATGAGATATTCCCTTCTGAAGGTTTCTGTGCAAACCTCACATTACAGTTCACAAGGTCAAAGTGGGGTCAGACAACCTACACATGAATGCACCTCATTACTTCTGTCGTCCCGGGGCTTCAGGCTAATGTAAGCTGCTGAAAGACGTCACTGTGGCTTGACTGGCAGACTAGCTAACCTCTGATTCCTGCATGAGCTGAGACGAGACAACCGCCGCCGAGGATGTAGGTCAAGTGTAACAGAGCAGGAAGAGAGAGGGAACGAGTCCTGTGCTAGTGCTAATCTGATGGTTTTAGCAACTTCTAGATTGTGGCCTTGATTAAAGCAAATTCAAGATTTTTTAATAGGGGTTTCAATGGAGAAATTCACAGAAATTAACACTGTGGATATATAACACGTGTAATTTCTTTCAGTTTTATTCTTGACTTTTATTTTTCTACTGGTATTGTGCGTTTTCTGCCTGCTGATGAGACACAGACCTGTCCGAGTCTGGGATGGATAACGTATCATTTTATCTTAACAGCGGCCGGACAAAACAACTGAATGAAGCTGACAAACATTTCAGTTGCAGCCCTAAACCAATCTCTAAACCAGACTCAGCATGGGATGACATACTGTTTTCATTAAGCTTCCTTTAGTCTCATCATGCCAAACGAATGTGGTTAATCATCCTGTGTATTGTTGGAGGCTGTAGAAGATGAGGTACTAGTGACTGAGCAGGTTAGTCCTCTACTCAGTCAGAGGTTTCACTGGTTCTGACTCCAGCTGCTGCAGCTGCTGCTGTTCTCCTCACTTCACCACAACACAGTGGTTCAATTACTGTACAGGAGCTGTGTTTGTGATGTGACATGTTATCAGCACCACTGTTTAAAACTACACCTTTAACCGTCCATTGCTATTATAAATGCAGGTTCTCAGAGCTTATTACAGGATGTGTATTGTATTAAATGTCCAGTCGTTCAACTCCTCTGACTGTCGTCAGTCCGCCACCTAAAGGTCATTACCTACGTTGTCCAACCGTCCTCGGTCCTTTCTAACTTTTATCTCTGACAGTGTTGGGCACGTTACTTTAAAAAGTAATTAGTTATATTTACTACATACTTTCCCCAAAAAGTAACTGAGTTAGTAACTGTACTCGCTTAGTTATCGCCTGCCTGTGCGGAGGAATACTGAGTGAGTTGGTTAGTTCCAGATAAACGGCTTTTATGTTAGCTAGTTGATGGACTGAAACAAATGTATAACGTAACGTTACACTTTCCCGGGTGTATTATTTTGTGACGGGACTTCTTGAGACAAGTAACGACCGTTATTTTACACCGCCGTTATCCCCACCCCTGCTTACGCCATGTGTGTGTGTGTGTGTGTATGTGTGTGTATAAAAGAGGTGCAGAGATAAATTCAGTGAAATAACTTGAGTGATGTACCCAGTTTCCAAATCCATATTGCTCGATAGCATCGAGCAGCGATTGCTCTTCCCTGCTGGTCCATCCTCCCTCTGCCTCGGGACCCCAGAGAGAGAACCGACCGCCGTCGACTTGTTGGTAGCCGTGCCATCTCCGGTGATTACCGATTTCTGCACCCGCCGAGAAGCACTCCGGACACAGCTCGATATCAGGGCAGTCGGTGCAGCGAAGCCGCAGGTTTGTAACATCTGCAAGGCAGTTAACGCAGTACTTTTTCCCCAGGTCGGCCATGTTGCCTTTGCTCCTGCTTCTTGTTGTTGGAGGCCGAACTGCGCCTGCGCACAGCGAGCCTCGCAGCGTGAGCTGCTCACTGCCCGCTGCTTAATATTAATGAGCATGGGCAAGGGCGTCTCTGATTGGTTCCCCGAGCCCAGTTTCCAGGACAACCTAAACAAAACGAACCGTTCTCCATTGACTACAGAGCTGCACCGGCCTCAGACTGGACAGTATATTTTAGATATTCTTCTAAACACAGACATGGACGTGGAGACAGAACATGAGGACAGTGAGGTGAGGGATGACACCCAGGGGGGGACAGCTGAAGATCCCCCCAGTGAGGACAGTTCTCACATTACTGTCAATGGGGCTGATGAAGAGGATGTCCCAGCTGAAGTAGGTCTGTCACAGCATGATGAAGAGGAGCAGCCTGTTGAAGCAGCCACCTCTGAGCCAGAGGGAAACGGTGGAGATGAGCCTCCTGGTGTTGACAGCAGCAGCACAGAGGTGAGGGTGACAGAGGTCAACGAACAGCCAGCGTCCCATGACCAGAGTGTTGTTTTTGAAATCAACAGCAATGATGACGATGGACATCCCAGACTTCACCTGGACACCCCAGACAGAGAGAGGACCAGTGCTGCAGAGGAGGAGGAAGAGGAGGAGGAAGAGGAAGAGGCAGGGGAAGACGGATTCACAGCTGCTTCTGCAGAAAATGCAGACATCATGGACAAAGAGCGCGTGCAGCTCCTCCAGCAGCTGTGTGAGCAGAGAGATGAAGCCAGTCAACACAGTCTCCAGCTGCAGAGGAAGCTGGCTGAGTACCTGTGTAAGAAGAGCAGGACTGACAGCCAGCTGCAGGGAGGAGGGGGGCTGGGGTCAGAGCAGCTGCACGAGTACGACAAGTGCATGAGCATCCTGACTGAGGCGAAGCAGCAGCTCACCTCTGACCTGGGGTCAGCCCAGCAGAGGGAGGAAGAGCTGAGGGCACAGTCCCAGGAGAAGGTGGACAAGGTGGGTGATGATCTTCAACATCGCCCTAGAGATTTTCTGACATTGATTTGTAAATGGAGTGTTGGAGATCTCTGAGCGGACTGGAGGAGAAACTGTTCACAAAGCTGCGTACATGTTTTCATTGAACTCTCAGTGTGATAAAATAAAATAAAAAACTAGAATGAAATGTTGTTGTTAGTTTAGGAGGGGGTGGGGTTTAGGAACTACTGCAGCCAGCCACCAGGGGGCGATCACGACATTCAGATCAAACTTTTACAGATAGACACACTCACACCTTTGCCTAACACCTAACACTGACCTTCAGCAGGCTTTGTGAAGACTTTGTGGAATGAATACGATTTAGATTTTTAAAGAATGTTCAGTAAATGATCACAACAGCATCCAGCATCCAGCATCTCAGAGCAGAAGTAATGTTTCATTGGCCACATCTCTGGCCTCCCTTCAGTCATGACCTCTCCCTCCCATTGTTTCTTTAACATGGCCGACAGGTCTTGCAGGTTGTACTGTAGGTCTCATCATCTTTGAAAAGCTGTTCCAGTATTACCTGTGTGGTCAGACTGCAAAAGAAATGCAGCTTGTTCTCTGCTTAAATGCAACTAGCCTACATCTTATTGTTACATTTTTGTTATATTACTTTAATTATAGTTAAAACAAGATAAAAAAAAAACTCCAATAATGTTCCAGACGTTCAGTGATAAATTGGTGGAGCCGGCCTTTAAGAATTGAAAACAAGACTGCAGGTGCTTTAAACTGTCCCCCAGCTCTGCAGAAAAAGAACAAGGGGTCTACACATGCTGCCACACAGAGAGCAGGCTGCATGCGACATGCATACTGAAACATGCGATACTGCTTTCCGCACTATGCAAACATTAGTGTATTAGATTCAAAGACAATATGCAAAATACAACTTGACAGTCATTTAATGTAATTTTTACAACATGGAATATATCGCAACTGACTGTTAATTCACTTGAACAGAGGCTGGAGTGTGAGGAAACACAGGAACAGAGCAGCAGGGACCAGGTGATGGAGAGTAAAGGGTCCAGGGACTGAGAGGGAGTCAGGATGAGAAGGATAAACCAGGATCTGAATGCAGACAGAGGCTCACTGGTGAATGAACAGTGGAGCCTGACGTAGACAGCGGATTCAGGGGGAGAAGGATGTGGGATTTGGTTCTTGAGCCCTGGGACACACAGGGAAATAGATGGAAGCAAAAAGGTCACAAAGAGGGATGTCACGATTATAGATCTTCTTGGTACGATTATTGTCAGAGAAATAATCACGGTATTACCATTATCACGATTATTATAATTAAATTTCTCAAGACTATGAATGTGTAAAATCAAATATAGTCAAAATATAATTACATTACTAATCTCTAAATATAGGACCAGTTATTAATCCCCAGGGGGAAGTGTTTGAAATATTTAAGTAATTAATTACCATCTATACCAATTGTTTACGTTTATTTTAATCATTTTTTAAAATTACAAACGACACGCTAACATTTAAATTCCCACCAATTCAGTGTTACGTTAGATAAATGGACCAGTATCTGTGCATCTTCCTTTGCCTTGGTGCACATCTGCCGATATGGTTCCGACATAATCTTTTTCGGAAAGTGACGTTATTTAAGAATCTTTTCGATCAATTAATTGTGGCATTTAATACCGCAATTAATTGTGAAAACAAGTCATTGTGACATCCCTAGTCACAAACATTAAAAATATTCTTGAAAATGTTCAAAAAGGGAGACAGGGGAACAAAGAGAAGCAACTTCAATCTTATTCTGCTCTTATATTAATCTTTTAAACTCTTAAGTGAGCTGCTCTCATAAGCACTGTCATACGTATGTTCCCAAGACAGGGGACCACTCAGATGCCCAGTAAGTGTTGATGTGTGTTACGCTAAACTGATCAGTGGTCAAAAGTGTCATATCTTTGTCCTCAGGTGGAACTTGAGTGGCGAGAGTTTGTGGCACTGAAGCAGCACGTAGCCGTGTCGGTGCTCAGCCACGGCCTGGGGAAACAGGCAGCTCAGGCCAGAGTGGAGTCAACCCTGGCCGAGGAGCAGCTGTGGCAGGACAGGCTGGTCCAGCTGCGGCTCAAGCACATCAAGCTGAAGATGAAGATTCACAGGCTGGAGGAAGAGCTCAGAGATGAAGAGGAACACGGCAGAGACCCGCTCCAGCTGCAGTTTGAGCAGCTGCTGGCTGCGAGGCTGGAGCAGAGGAGACAAGCTGAGAAGCAAAGTGAAGAATCATCAAAGCTGCAGAACAAGATCAGAGTCAACCTGGAGGTATGTGGAGGAGTCTGCAGGTACAGGTCATGTCAAAGATTTCTTTCTCGTTTCACCAATACGATTTCCTGTTAATAGAGTTGCAAAGGGGCGGAAAATTTCCAGTAAATTTCTGGTAAATTTCCAGAAACTTTCCATGGGAATTATGGGAATTTATGGGAATTATTGGGAATTTCTGGGAATTAACTAGAAATTGGGGGTAATTTAAACACACTGTAGGCCTATCATGTAAATATTTTGTTTTGTCATAAGCAGACATCCATGCAAAATAATACAATTAAAGGGACAACGAGGAGTTTTGGAAAAGCGAAGCGTTTTCACACTACATTTATGAGCCTCCGCGCGCACCGTACAATTCTTTGACCGGTGCAAGACAGACTCATGTTTTCATTCATCAAGAATTAAAGTCAGAGGTTCAAAGAGGTTCACATACCGTTGTAGTTCCGACCATAAATGGCGATTCGGCTGCGTTATTCTCATGACTCGTTGCAAAACCGAAAGTAAGGAAACGCTGGTCGGCTCGACCAGCATTTCCGCCACCACTAATAATAACAAAATAACGATAGAGACAAAACGATATATTTATCGAAAATGGACCCATTAACAAGTGTGGGTAGCGGAGATTCATCCACATTAACGTGAGACTTTTTTATAACCAAATAGAAACTCCTCGTTGTCCCTTTAAAAAACATGACATTTCAACAGATTTATTTGTGAGTAGAACTTTATCAAGTTTTAATTCTTGTATGAACAATCAATTCTTTTACTGAACAACAAAAACATGAATGTTGAGTAAAATATTAACCCCCCCCCACCACCCCCACCCCCACCAAATCAAAAAGTAAAATGACCCCCGAAAGTGTGGCCTCCAGGGTTTAAGGAATCATCTGTGCATGTGATGGAGGAATGCATAGTGCATGTAGGGGGCGTGGCCTCAATAGCCCTGCAGTGAGCAGTGTGCTGTGTGCATGTGATTTAGGAATAGCATAGATATTCAAGTGTACTTGCATTAAATCTGGTTGTTTTAGCCAAGATTATGCTACAATATATTTTCCCCAACTATATTTAAGTTCCCTGTTAAGGGCCAACCTTCAATTTTGTAAATTTCAGATTTGTTCCCATTTGTTCCCATATATTCCTGTTAATTCCCATGGAAAGTTTCCAACTTTGAAAATTCCGGGAATTTTGCAACCCTACCTGTTAGTAGGTTATGATCGGTGTTGTGTTTTTTCTGCTTTATCAGGTCTTGTCAAACGTGAAGGAGAAGTTGTTCTGGAACCAGATGCAGGTTCAGTCCAAGCGGGAGCAGCTGTCTGAGGCGGAGGCCACGGTGGCCGGGAAGAGAGACCTCCTGACCAGGACCAAGCAGGCACGCAGCAGCCTGCAGAGAGACAACCTGCGGCTAAAGGAGCGCCAGGGGCTTCTGGGGAACAGGGTTCTGCTGCGGGACTTTGAGAACACTGTGGATGCCTCCGACCAACTGGAGGAACATCTGGAGAACCTGATGTGCCGGCAGGCTGAGATCTCCTTCAGCTGTGGCAGATGGAAGAAGAAAGTGGATACAAGTTAATGAGAAAGTGAAATCAGAAAGCTGGGCTCAGCAGACAAGGGTCATCAGGAGCAAAAATGACTGTACAAAACAATCAATGTTGCATTTAGGGCATTGTGTCACATGTGTCAAGGTCAAAAACCATGGTCCACTGAAATGTCCAGAAGCCAATCACAGCAGGAGCACTGTGACACATGTGTCATCTGTTCTGATCCTGTCATTGCTCTAAAATGTATTATGTTGAAATTATTATTGAAGCCTAATAAAATCATGATTTCATTTAATCAAATAAAGATTAAGTTTGGTATATAATGAATTAGTGCAAATTTTCAGCCGGGGGCTAACGAGCCCAGTGCAGCCATCCAACAACAAGAGCATGGTAGTAGATCATACACTGACTGTTCTTCTATAACTGTAGACCAAGCTATAGACAGGTAGTTGAGGTTGTCTACCCATGAAGACAAATGCAAAATATACAGATAAATAAATAATAGGCTAAGCAAAGGGGACATTTTTTAAAATTACTTATTATGATATTATTTTAGTCACATATCATTTGATTTATTTTTGCTTGTAACAGTTTTCAGACCTGCATGTTTTTTCATCAGCCAGAAAACATTTTCAATAACTTAGCCTATGGTATTACACATTAGAGACTTCTTCCTCTTGATTTTAGATGTAAGTAACCTTGATTACAACAAAAATATATGTTTGTGTAACGGAAATGAGTATTTAACAAAAACCCCAAAACACTATGTATACATATTTATAGGTTAGGGGTTATAAGGTGTTAATTCATGTAGGACATGGGGAAGGAAGTGGTGACAGTGAAAGTTTGTCCAATGGTAACATGCTTTGAATCTAGTTCACACGTAACAGCATTACCAATACACTGAATTCTAAGTGACTATAATGCAATCGATCAGAGAAATTACACATGTCTAAAAGCATGGAGGAGTATATACATGTATTTCTGTAGGTGGAAGGATTTAGACTGCCCGATGTCGATGGGTTGATGGTAGAGATCAAGGTGTGATGAAGGTCCTCCAGTGTTACCTAGCCGTGAAAGCTGCTTTTCATCATCTGGTGTCATCTTTAGAAAAGGAGCATCCATTTTTAAATATGTTGTAAACAGACATCAAAGATGAACCCTCTGTGTCGAGGGTTAGGACGTACAACAAGCTCAAGTTCACCATATACAGTGAAGGTTCTATCAGAGAACAGAATACAGTCTACATAAAGAATTAATCCAGATGCAACTGATACAACCAAAACACAACCACACTATTTCTCATTTCCCACCAACAGCAGAATCTGTGTGACCCTGCTACGAGTGTCCCACTTAGTGTGTGTGTTAGCACCACACACACACCACCACCACCACCACCACACAGCATTGGTTTACCAGTGACACAGTTTAGAATTGTGTCAGACTAAATGAAATGAAATGGTTAGACGGCTCACATACAAACCAGCAGCTGTGCCAGTTAAAAGCCTGTGGCCCTGCAGGTTGAACCGGTGTGTTGATGAAGTTTGGGCTTTTTACATGCAAAGCTACATGCAGGCAGTCACAGCCAGGGTTAGTTGGTGTTGTGCGACACCTTCTTCTCTCATGTTTCTCCAGTGTTGTTCAGTGTTGGTGGATCTGCTCTTGTGTTATGACCCTGTCACAAGAGAACAGTGGCTAGTTCAGAGGTGAACAGTCTATTTCATCTCTACTGGGGTGCAGGACCATGAGTCTGTTTGGCAGACTCCAGGGCCTCAGCTTGTTGTCCTTCTTGGGCAGGTCTTTCTTCTCCATAAAACCTTGATGGCCTCCAGCCTTCCTCTCCATGGAGGATACAGTTCCTTATGGTTGATCTTCATTTTGTAGGCAGGGCCGGCCCTAGGATTTTGGTGGCCCTAAACAAGATTTTTGTTTGTGGCCCACTCTAAGCGCAAACACCAAATCACTGGTTAAAACTGAATACAGACATGTTTATGCCCTCTGAGGTTTGAGGCCATTTTCTCGACTTTTACATATTTTCTTAAATCTATCTTTTTAAGATACTTGCAGATGTAACAATACTCAAGTGTTTTATGTTTAAATATTAGAACCTCCGCTGTAAGCACACTGAGGCCAATTTGTCCTAGAACACTGTATAAAGAAATAATTTAATGCTGGAAATTTGAGGTCTGCTTTTTGAAAAATTTCAAATCCCTTGTGAAAACACTCCTTCAGTCATGAGAATGAACTGTTTTGGTGCTTGAAATAGGATATGAATACAGTAATAGATAAGTGTAGAAAACAAGTCTAAAATGAAATTTTGTAAGATTACTTTTTGAGCACAAATGTTGTCATTCTGCCGTTCTATTTTCACCAAATGTCTCAAATGTGAGATAAAAGAAGCTGAATATTGACTTCACATTACATATAAAGCTCATAGCGTGCACGTGCAGACCTCAGGATATTTAAATGACTTGAATGAACCCCGGTACCTTTCTGATCATGTGGCCCCCCACCTAACGGCTGTGGCCCTAAACAACCGCATAGAGTGTTTATGCCAGGGGCCGGCCCTGCTTGTAGGATCACAGATGTTGTGGTGAACATCAGTTTATTGGTCTCAGTGATGGTCACAGTAGGGACTGTGCTGCATTCACATCTTCTACTGAACTTTCAGAGGATACTTCATTAGGTCATGTGTCCAGATTAACCTTATGATTACATGAATACTTTCTGTAATAAAGGGGCTTGTTGAGGCTACGTAGCCAATCCTGGGTGGGGATAATGACATCTCACCCCTGCTCAGTTGGCCTGCCCTCTCCTGCTGTAGCATTCAGGTTGTAGCCTACATCTTCAGTGTGTAGCTGTGATTGCAGTTGCCACTTGGGGGTGTTGGAGCGCTAGTCTTGATGGGACCGTTTCTCAGAACGGGGTTTAAATTAGGCTATACGAGAAGGCCTTGATCTAGAGCAGTGGCTTAATATAGAGAGACTATATAAAGATTACTAACAAACTGAAGTAAAGTAAACAATACTAATTTAAATCCACCTGTGTCTGGAGGTTGCCTCTTGAAAAAAAGAAGTCCAAACTTGTATGGAATTGTATGTGTGGTACAGGCTGAAGAAAAATCTCCACAGCACTCAAAAACTATGTTGAAAACTGCAACTCTGGAGGTTTATTTTAAGCTTCAGTCACCTTCTAGTCCTGGAGTAGCTCTAATCTTCTGACAGGAATTCTGTACTGGTTAGTTTAGCACTGTTTTAAATGATGACTTAAATCTAAACTGAATGAACATTTTTGCCTGTTATCACTGTGAACAAATAATAATAATTTGAATTCCAAGGGAGAAATGAATATTATTTTCTATTCATTCAGTGGATTAAAGTGCTCAGTTCAATATTCATTTGGCAAGTATTTCCCTAAAATATAAAATTATTCAAAAATGTAATTTGATCATCATTAAGGGAAATAAACCTCATGGGTTCTTGCTTTCATTTAGGTATTGTAGTGGAATTCAGACCAGACAAGGCAAGACAAAGTATTCACACTGCTGAATGTAGTTATATAATGTTTATTCTGTATAATATTGTAGATAATACAAAGCATAAAAAAGGCATTAACAGGGAAAAGGGATACTTTCATAAATGAACAATTCCAGGATGGCATTAACTTTATAGGAAGGTTAAATCTTCAAATAGGCATTCCTCCAATGTCACAGCATGTGATGTGATGAAGCGACAGACGCAGCAGCAGCCTCCTCAGCGCCCGTACGTCGGGTTAAAAGGTTTTTTCATCCAAACTTTTCATGATCCTCTGAACCCACGGAAGATTTGGATCCACGCAGATGTGACGAGACTTTTGAGTCACAAAACTGAAACAAAGAGGTGGGGAAATGTAATTAACATAGTAAAAAGCTTCAAGAATAAATGTAATTAATTATTTACTATTCATGAATAAAGATAAAGTATTTACAGTATAGTAGAATGGCAATTTTACATTGCAGCAGTAGAATATCGACCAAAATTTGCTTTTCATTTGAATTTTTTTTATTTATTTATTTATTTATTTATTTGGTTCATTTCGGGCATGTCAATTAGTCATCATCATCACACATCATCTCAATCCAATTAATACAATACACATGACCGAAAGGGAAAGCGGGAGAAGCAAAAGCTTATCTAGTCCCGCCCCCAGTACTCACATATTCATTTTTTCTGCATGTTACATTTTTGACATAACATTCTTCCAGTATTTTCAAAATTTAACAATTTAACAATTTGATATGACATTTTTTGTTTTGTTTTGTTTGTTTTTTTTAACATGACATTCCTCAATTTTTTTTTTTTTTTTTCAACATTTGACATTAATAATTAATTAATACTGTAGGATTGTATATCAACACCTCATATATAGTATTTAAAGTCACTCTTACACTTATTTATGTCACTCTAGTAAATGTATATCCATAATGAAGAAAAACACTTACATGACTCCAGTCCTCGGGCACCTGGTATCAGTCATGTAATAGGAGGAGATAAATTTCGTCTTCACTCTTGTTGGGAAGTACCTGAAGCAGCAGTCATCAGGTCCGATGGCAGCTGCAGAGAAGAAAGTCAAACATTGTTTAATCAACCCTCCACTTCAGAATATATTCAAGAATAAAAATGAATTAGATCAAATGTAAAGCTCTTACGGTTGCAGGCCACCGAGGTGAGCAGTGCGGCTCCCAGCATGCAGAGCAGAAGGATGTGCACGGTCCTCATGTTGGCTCAGTATTCCTCAGGAGATGATGGAGTTGGAACACAACTGCTCTTTAACTGCAGTAAAGGGCTTCTAAAGCCACCGTGGTGCCGCATTTCCTTTATCAAGATCAGATCTGTTTTTTTTTTTTTGAAGAGTCAGGTGATTGTGGTTTCTGAAACAAGCTTTCCACTCTCCGCTTGATTGCAGGAAATGCAGTTGTGGGTAGCTCAAAGCACACGTATATACCTACACACATATGAATATACAGTATATTGCTCCCTAGATCAATTCTACAAGTGACTGAACTCTCCATTCTTCCAAAAGATATTTCATTATACAGTGTTTTGATGATAGTCCAGCAGAGTTTAAGCTCAGCACTTAATGGAAGCAACAATCCCAGTCTCAACATTTTTCTTGGGTTTGATGGGACCAGCTTTGCACATGTGGATTTGGAGATCTGTCAAATTGCATAAAGACATGAGTGGACAGACATTTTCAGGCAGCTTCTATGTCTTACTGTCCATGTTGCTCAATAACAGCCCACAGCATGCTTCACCTCTGAGACGGCACTGAGGAGGTGACGAGCAAGTGTTTAGTTTCCATCAGATGTGACACTTCCATCGTGTCTCTCTGGCCTGAGAGTGTTTTTGGTGCTTTGTTGCAAACTTGTTGCAAGTGTGTTGTGTGTCTGTCGCAGAAGAGAAGCTTCTGTCTGGACCAATCAGTGGAGAGCAGCAGTGATGGTTGTTCTTCTGGAGGTCCACCAGAGGAACCCTTGGGTTCTTGGCAGCCAGACACGATCTTGTCTTGAGGTCTGTAGTTTTTGCTCTTATCTCTACAGTCGGTTGTGAGACCTGCCCCAAACAGTTGAATCTACACCACAGAAAATATTGTTTATCCAAAGATGTCTCTTCTCTTTAGAATAAAGACACTGGAATCAAAATCAATAAAAACACAAAATAAAGCAGTTTGACTTTGTTCAGATACAGGATGTGGAGTTCCTCGTGGTTGAAATTTCCTCGTGGTTGAAATTTCAAAATTGACCAAGATCTAAAACTGATAATCTGAATAGACATTTGGGAATAAATACAAAATAACACAACACATTTTCATGTTTATAAAAGTTACACATACATTATTAAACATCAATCACATCTCTTTTGGCAAATATACCACAAGCATTCCTTAGAAATGAAGGATGACCCGATTTTGGTGGTCTAAGGTGAAAGGTCAAGGTTATCTCACAATGTTATGAACATAATATATCAGGAATGTCCAGAGATATGTCACCGATAGAACACTGTGACCTCACAAAATCATTTTCTAATTATGACACAATTTAATGTAAATGTCCATAAGGATAAAACAAAGTGATGACATTTTATGTCAGAAAGGTCGGAGGTTAACTTCACTTTGACATCATCATGTAAAAAAGGACGCATGACACAGCTCCTGGTTAAATATGTACAGCTCTTTATTTTAATAAAACCATCGTTTATATACATTTCAAGTGAGATACAGTTGCATGGTGACCCTCTGCTGTCTCCATGTGTCGATCAGTCCTCTACAGTTCACAGGTCTCTTGAGAAAAAGAAGACAACACAAAACAAACAGAACCCAAGAAAGTAAAGACATCCTGAAAATCAAACACATCATTACACAACAGTATGTTACACTTCTTTCAAATTTATAGTTTGATTGAATTTGGTTTTGAACCTCTGTGGTTCATACAGCTTTGTCTTTTGTGATGAAGAGGCCGGGGAGCAGGGTTAGTGTTAGGGGAGCTGGGAGGGTCAATTCATACATTTCAAACAGACGACCTGTTCAAACAACAAACTGATGATGTGAGGCACAACTTAAAGGCTTATATGTATGTGCAAAAAGCTTTATTGCAGTCCTGTGGTGTGACACCACACTGGGGGAGTGGGGAGGAGGGGGGAGTGCATTGAAAAGAGAGAGCAGAAAGCCTGCTGCATGGTATAAAGGTGAAACAGACTCAAACACAGACCGCGCTGTCTGTCTGTGGGCAGCCATCGACAGGCTGAAGATGATGACGACTTCAAAAAGATCAAAGTGGCTTCCTGTTTTTAAACAGAGCCCGAAGCTAACTCCATCACACACAAACTGAGTAACGCAACACGCCAGACGAAGCAGCTTCACAACCAATGACAGGACAGTTAGACCATGAGCAGTTTCCTCTCGTCACACTTCAACAACCAATCAGGTTTCTACACTTTTCTTTCGTTCGATGAACACGTCTGTGCAAAACAAACATCACCACATCATATGAAAACATAATTAACAAACTTGCACTTCAATACGGAATCAATAGCACGATGGTGCTTCATCATCATCATCATCATCAAAACATTGGAATGCAACTTTACCTCTGATACCCCAGCTGGTCAGGATGGAGCAACACTTTAACCAAGGTGTTGATGACAACCTCAAACTCCAACAGCCACAAAAGCCCGAGAGGTGTGAAGTTAAGGGCTGAGGTGTGTTCAGAGTGACAGGATGTTCAGCATGAACATAAACTAGTCACTTTCATGTCTTTGTATCATCTGACGCACGTTTTGCTTCGCTTGGACTTCGCTTTTTTTCCCCCAAATTAGCTGCTACACGACCTCCAGGAAACAGTTCACCATAAATACTGCACCCAGACTGCTATACACCTGCTTTTAACAATGCATTTCTATGCACATCGATAAACCCAGACACAAAGCAAATCTGAAGCAACAAATTTCCTATATTTCTTCAGAGCAGAGGTGTTCAGATTTTAATGGAACAAGAGACATGAAGAAAAGATTCTGTGAGGTCAAAGGAACAGGTGCATGGTGACGATGGTTTGGCTGTGGACATGACAACAGGTGAAGCAGCGGTGGCTGAGGACAAGGTGCTGAAGGAGCTTTTAAAAGCCTGATTGTAGATATTTGCATCGAGAACATTTCTTAAAGATATTTTCTCTGATTTTTTCAAACAAATAAATCATTTGATTTGCTTGAAATCATAGAAAAACAAGGCGTATCTATGTCAAGATCTCTTCAGTATGAACGAATACAGTGAGAGCTGTTGGTTAAATATAACTACCCACTCACTGTTAACACCTCATAGTGAAATTGGTGTACTAGTGCTGTTTGGTGTACTAGTGCTAGTTTGTCAAAGTGGGAACAAACATTGGCCCAAAATGTCAGAGCGCAGCATTAGGAACTGAATCCAGGTTTGTCTGTGTGGGCAAAGAGAAGCGACGCTCCGGGGGTCTGTTCTGTTTGTGAGCATCATCACACACTGACAAACAGCAGACTGTTGGAGCTGCTGCAGCTTTCTGTGTGTTACCGGAAAGCTACAGTATTAGAAGCGCACACACACACACACACACACACACACACACTCTGAACACAGCCGGGTGAGGAGAGGCTCAGCAGCGACTCTTAATGTGTCTGGAACAAGTTCTGTTCATGTCCCGTCAACCTTTTGATAAATATTAAATAAATGCACAAAAGACATCAACACTCGCATCAAAACAATCACAAGCTGAAATGTACCTCAAACATATCAAGAGCAGGGGCTATCATGTGTTTAACAGTAACAACTTCTCTCATTCTTCATACACTGTAAAACTCATTTACAGGCAGCTTTTGACCTCTTCTGAGAGGGTTTAAATGTTTAATTATATGTAACAGTGTGGTGCTTTTCAAAGACACCAAACTCTGTGTTTGACTTCATAGAAAAAAAATGTGCACTGATGGGAAATGGAAAAAAGCACAGGCATGACCGCCAGCAGACGGAATCAAGGAATGACTGAAGTTCTGAGAGGAAAAAGGTGCAAAACCAAAAGAGAGTGACATGTTTCAACATTGTCATTCACAGATCTGACTGTGGACATGTTTTACCTTTGCTTAATTATCGGGGGGGTAGACTAATGTTTCTATAAAAATTTAAGACAAGTTTGCCAAAATAAAAAAAACAAAAAAACAGCTGGAACTGTGGCCAGAGTTCTGGCAGCAGAGATTAAAAACAGAGGATTAGAGGAGTAACTGGTATCTCTGGTTCCCCTGGTCTGTGGGGGCCAGACGCTGTCTGCTCGGTTCATGTATGGAGGAGTGTGATACATTCTTTAGCCCCTGCCAGCTACAGTTCCCAGCCCACTGCTGAGGAGTGGTGGGGGTTAAATAAGGCCTCGTTTTCCTTTTCACACCCCTGCCTCTTGGCTGACAGACCCCCTCCAGGGTCAGGGTTCTAGTCAGAGCGGAGCAGAGACCCTGAACTGGAGAGGGGCTTTATCATAGCAGCTACAACCAGATTTGTCCCCAGGGTGGTCTCTCTGCTGTCCGTCCAGTGTGGTGAGACTCCAGTGTTTCCCAGAGGCCTGAGGGGGGGGGGGGGGGCTGGTCCAGTCTGGTAGTGTGACCGTTCCCTCTGATCCCAGCTCAGCGCTTCAGCACTGGGCTGCCTCGCTCCTGCTGATCTTTCTGTAACGCCTGCAGGACCTGGAGGGGGGGGGGCACAGTGAGAAACAGCATGTAAACAAACGCTCCTGATCTCACCTGCACAGCTCCGACACCTCACCTGTGCCCACTTCCTTTTTTTGTGAACAATTATTTTATTTTACATTCATTGTTACAGAAGCAACAATTAACATTTTCTCCTGGACATGATAAATTTAACAATAAAGGAAATAATCCCGTCCCAGCCACCCACCTCTCTCCTCCCTCCCTCCCCACTTCCTGTGGCCTCATTTGGACAAGGTTAAGACATTCAACATTCATCTTTAGACATATGGCATAAGAAAGAAGGGTGGCTGCAATAGATAGAAGCACATACAGAGCCAACTCTTTCAGTTTTGCCACAGCCTGTAACCATAAATTAAGTACTCTAGAGCCGGCACCATGAATTCTTGCCACTGACAATTCCATATGTAACATTTCCATCCACATGTTAGACCAATGGTTCATTGATGTATCATGTGGTGGCTTCCAGCGAAGCTTTTTCGCAGCAGTTATGCCTGAGAAAAACAAGGCCTTTTCTCTTATGAAGAGATTCAATGAGGAATCATCATTTAATAGGAGTACCCTAGGAAGGCATGGAATTGTCTTCCCCATAATCTTAGATAAATACAAACAGACTTTTACCTGTGCCCACTTCCTGGTGCGGCTGGTCATGTGAACGGAGGCGATGTGCTGGAAGAGCTGCTCTGCGGGGATGAGGTCGGGCAGGCGCGTGAGGAACTGGGCCATGTGGATGAAGTCCATGCAGGTCAGGACGTCCTGGTAGAGACGCAGCAGGCCCAGCGCCGTGCGGAACAGGAACTCCTCGCCGTCTCTGCAGAACACGTCCCACACCCGACACGCCAGGTCCAGTGGCAGCGACTTACTGTACAGGGTGAAGATCCTGGGAGAGGGGGGAGAAAAAATGTAGAATTGAAAACAAATAACAGTTATATAATAATGGCCATAACAATAATGATACAGAGTTTACAAAGTGACCTGACGAATGAATTATAAAGAATGAAAAGTCAAAGTCAGGATAGAAATGAGGCAGAGTCACAGAGGGACAGGAAAGAATATAATTCAAAGATTCTGTAAAGAAAAATGGGCCATAAAAATCATGCCAAATTGGAATAAATAAAAATATCACCAAATACATAAAATAAGGTTTCAAACATGTGAAAAAAAATCACCAGCATCACCGGTTCCCCGTTTCGGATCCTGCCAGGAAAATTCCACAAAACACCCCAACTCAGAAATCTACTGATCTGACTCCACAGTTCAGGATGAGGGATTTTTCAGGGAGCAGATGCCACATAAAAACACTTCAACAAAATAAAAGCAGCTGTGTGTCCAGTCCAAGTGTAGAAAAATCTCAAAAAAATTTAAAGTGACACAGAAAAGAGTCTAAATATTTATGTCAAAGTTCTAGTTCTCTCTTTTTTACACCCTATTTTAGCATCAGACTGCAATATAACAATGTGAAACAAGTCAAGGGAGTGGGGTATTTCCTGGACATTACATAGCCCCCTCACTGTCTTCAATAGCTGTGGTGTAAGTGTGAGTTGAGAACTCGTAGAAATCTAGAAATTTCCACATGAAGTGGGCAGAGGTCACCGACACCCCCGCCTGTTTTCTTAGAATCTATCTGAAAGTGACACCGACCAGGTCATATGACTCAGGTCCTGTTTCCAACACCCAGAGAGAAGCAAGTTACTCTGCATACACTCTACTGTTGATGTTGTGAAGCTGTGAAGTGATGTCATGGTAAACAGGACAGCATACAGTACTGAGCACAGGTTTTAGGCAGTTTTAGGCAGGTGTGGAAAAAATGCTGTAAACTAGGAATGCTAGTTGTTAATAGTTTATTTTAATCAATTAACAAAATGCTAAATCTAATCAATATCTTTGGTGAGACCATCCTTTATTTATATTTTTGAAAGCCTTCTAACTTGACAGCATTTTTTCCACACCTGCCTATTTGAGAGGAAAACATGAGGCAGAGAGATGGAAAATAAAAACAGTCAACAGAAATAATGGAGTTGTACAGTATGAGCTTGAGACTCACCAGTCGATTAAATAAATATCAGGGGTCAGGTTGTTTATCTTGAAATGTGCAAAGAGCTTTGGTAGATTATCTTCAAAGAACACTTCAAATGCCGCAAAGTATGTCAACATCTGCAGAGAGGAAACAGACGTTTATTGTAGTGACACAAGAACAAACCACATCATCGTGTTTCATCAGCAGGACAGAGAGTCAGTCTGAAAACAGTCAGCACAGGGGCTGATGGGAACTTTCTGCCTGGACACAACTGTGTCACTGTGTGTCTGTGGTGCTTAGATTGATAGCATAAAGTATTATTTTGATACAATTAAAATTCACTCACAGCAATTTTTATTAAATGTTATAAATAACATCATTTTTTAAGAAATTCCAATAACTAACTTTATTATGGAAACAATCTGAAATAATCTTCAATCATGAGGCAATGTCCTGTCATTCCTAAACTAAATGATCAATCAAGAAAAAAATTGGTGGATAACTTTATAATAAAAATATATTATTAGTTGTAAAAAAATAAAATAAAGGTTGGTCTCATCTTAAGAGCAGCAGTGAAACTCTATCAGGAATTAAACCTGAACCTGAAATATTGTCCGATACTGTAATTATACATTGTTTCAAGCTCTTCACATTAATGAACAGTATTCAGTGTATTTCAGATTGAGCAGTGGTGCTTAAATATTTTAAATGTCTATACGTGTTGTATACAGTTTCCCCATTGTGATTTCTACTATATTCTATCTGGACTCTATCTGCCAGTGATGTGATATTCTCAGTTTCATTTGTTGTCAGCTCTGAGACCGAGACATTATTTTCTTATCTAAATATAAATATGGAATGACTGAGCATAAGTACAAAATAAGTAAAACTCTGTGCACAATCATTTTTCCCTCTAATCAATTCTATAACTAATTTCAAAGTCGTCACCTGCGGAAGCGACAAAGTAGAATTGTAAAATCAGTATCCTGGATGTGAACATTGCAGGTGTGGGTGTGTAGTGTACTGACAAGGCTGTGGTCGACTCTGAAGAAGGCCATCTGACAGGGCTTGTTGAGCAGGTTGGCAAAAGCTATAAAGGCATCAGCTGTGTCCAGGTTCAGGATCAGCACTGCTGCGATGAACGACATTCCCTGCACCTGCACATATTCAAACAGAAAAAAAAACATGCTGGGATATAAAACATGTATTTAATACGGTTTCTTAAAGTGAGAACAGGGAAAGACAAGTTCCTGCATGTGTTGAATTGTGCACCACAACATCAATGACACCATTAGCTCTAAGTGCTTTATATTATCTAATGTAAAGCTGTAGCTCGGCTTCCGTTTGGACGTTGAAGCTGGTAATAGAGATGATTTCTTTTCACAGATGCAGATGCAAAGAGCAAAACAACAAAAAACCTGCACAGAGGTAAATGCACTGACTGTGCATGTAGGAGCTCTGGGGTTGGGGTCAGTGCAGGAAGTCACAGTCATTTATAGACATGTAAAAGGTGGCGGGGGCTGTGGTGAGGAGCAGAAAGGCTAACCACAGTATCTACGTACAAGCCTCAGCAAACACGAGTTCAGCGTAACAGCTCGGCATATTAAAGATATCAAACAGTTTCTATTGTCCCAGAATAAGAACAGGTGACTTCAAAACGTTTGTGCTTCCGGGACTTCAGCGTGAATCTGAGAACAGGTAGTGTTGAGTCATGCAGAGGAACAGAGGAACATGGTTGGTAAATCTACCTGGAGGGAGGAGAAGACACCATGGAAGGAAAAAATGTTTCCTAACAAGGAAAGTTCCAGAGAGCCTGTCCCAAAGCCGGACGTGTAAAGCACGACCATTTACGATCTATCAATACCAATGAATCAATGGACTGTCTGGCCTGGCAAGATCATCATCATTATTTACATCATATTAGTTGTATTTTATTCATATTTATCTTATTTATAAGGCCAGTTTAGGAGACATTTCACTGCATATTACTCTGTGACTTAATAAAGTCTTGTAAGAGCAGGATTGATGTCAGTTTCACATCTGTGTGTGAATAGCTGGAGTCAGGAGGTGGTTAGCCTACATGTAGCTTAGCATACAGACTGGGAGCGTAGTAAGAAGGGAGACCTCCTACCTCCCCCCCAAAGCTCAGAGACATGCATCATGTTTGTGTTTGTGTAATCTTCACACCAACGGGAATGTAAAGCTGAAAACGTGTGGTTTCTAAGGGGATGAGACTACAGACTGTAATTTCTGTACACGTAGCGTAGTGTAAAACAGTGACTCATTTATTCCATCTCTGCTGATGAGATAAGTGAACCCACCCTGAGGTGACGGCCAAGGTTCATAACATCTATAGTAGCTCTTGATCAAATGAATCAAGGTTTTTTTTAAGGTTATTCTTTATTGGACATTCATCACAGACGACTCTTTAAGAGCTGAGTTAAAGGCAACTGGGTTTTAACTCGGCACTTAAAGACGACAATGTCCTGGACGACTGAGAACGTACACAGACAGATTCACAGAGAGAGTCATTTAGAAAGAGGAATAAAAACAAAAGCAGAAAAACAGGAAGTAAAAACCAGTGAGTAAAATTATCCAAACAAAATAATTCACTTGATTTAACTATCAACATAATCTTAGTGGGTGCCTTTACCAACTCCCTCAGCTGACTTTTACCTTAAGGTCACCTCACCTTCCACTTGACAATCTTAATCATATTCTTGTTCTGGTTTTATTCCACTGGAAACGGGAAAAGCCTCATATTGAGCTGTGTGCTCTAGCTCCAGATAAAGGCAGCTCATTTCTGGTTATGGTTAAGAACACAACAGTTACACTGTAAATGTCTATTCATTCTCAGCTCAGTAAGCAAAGACTTTATGCACTGCAAAAACTCAAAATCCTACCAAGAATATTTGTCTTATTTCTAGTCAAAATAAATCTCATTATACGTAAAATCACATAAAAAGTAGCTTGTTTTTAGACACTTTTTACTTCTTTCAAGCATATTTTTACTTGAAATAAGTAGAAAAATCTGATAGTGGGGCACGTTTTTCTACTTATTTCAAGTGAAAATTTGTTTGAAACAAGTGAAATTATCTAAAAACAAGTACATTTTTAGGTGATGAGTCTTATTTTAAGCAGAAAGAGATTAGTTTGACTAGAAATGAGACATTTTGACAAGAAATATGACAAATATTCTTGGAAAGATTTTGAGGTTTTGCAGTGTTTTCAACTTAGAAATCTACACTTTGAACTGCTGCCTTGGACGAAACTAAGGCCACTGTTCCCACAGTCAGTTTTTACATGACACTGACATAATATTTTGCACGGGCTCAGAGAAAGCTGCTTGTCACACATCCCACTCACTGAGCCTCTCCCACCTCACAGACTGACTCAGTGGAAATCTGTCAGTCATCCACCGCAGTCAAACCGTGGTTAAAATTATTTCAACCCTCACAAAAACCAAAAGTTAGACTGTACAACATCTTAATGGTTACGTAGTCTTCCTCAGAACCGCTGTTACACCACAGCTGGTTTAGCAACATGTCCAACATGTCGTGTTGTTGTGGGAATTTAATATCAAAAACAAAACTGAGAAGTAAAAGTGTCACAAGCATTACACATACAGTGCAAGAAAAAGAACAGACACACAGAGCTTGTGTTTACGACTTACGTAGCCAACGTCTGGCCGATAACAAGTGTATGCTCCCAGAATGCTGTGCAGCACATCGTGATAGGGCCCACCCTGAGGATCAACAGAAGACAAACCAAAACTATTTACACATGCACCAACATGATAATAATATCAGAGCAGTGTCAGTGTTAGAGCATGTTCTGTATAATGGACAGATTCTCTCACTGACCTTCTGGAAGATGCACAGCTGGGGGAAAGTTCTTGAGATATCCAGCTTGATCAGTTCCAGGCTGGACTCCCTGTCTGAAGAGCCTGCATCTGACAGGAGGACATGTAATGGCAGCACTTTAAGAGACACACCCAGGCTACAAGTGGACAGATTAAAGATAAAGTAAAAAAAAAAGAAAAAAAGCCGGGAACAGAGTTTGTATTCTGTCTCTACCTTCATTTTCAGTCTCTGTGGCAGGTGCTGGTGAGGTCTTCCACTTCTCTTTTGCCCGGGACAGGCAGATGTGATACAGCTCTGCAGAGACACATTACACAACACCAGTCAATAACTAGAGAGGCTGAGCAGAATACATGATGAGTGGACAGAAACTACTGCAGGTGGTGAGAGACCTCAGCTCCTCACGTTAACCTGCAGCTGCAACACTAAAGGAAACACATCTCCTTCCACTCCAGGCAGTACCGGTTCACCCAATACGCACACTACGCACGTTGCGTAGGGCCCCGCAAAATAATAGAGGCCCCGTGAAAAAACAAAACAAAACCTGACGACGTGACCGTCCGTTGCGCACGTGTTGGCCTACCGGATTCCTAGCAAGACAGCGTTTAGCACGCCACGATGAAGCAGAGTTATCCCTCAGGGAATTAAGGGGGTTAGAAACAGCTGACAATGACCTGCGGGAACAGCAGTCAGGTAACTCTCCTCTCCGGGTGGGAGAGTGGGAAGGACTAGTCCGTGTTTGACCTACATTAACAGAGCGCTGAGCCCTGGGTGAACCCCGGTCTCTGTGTGCGTCTTGCTGGCTTCTATGATTTTAGTTGTAGTGTAGTTACAACTGCACTTACACAAAATGGAAAGTAATGGATAAATATTGACTAAGATTTAATTTTGTTGCTTGGATACAGACAAATATAGATGCAGATATCTTAGTGAATTAAACAAAACTTGTGAAATATTGTGACAATGGTGCTAAAAAATATATATATAATAAATAATAATATACATAATTACCTACATTTGAAGTATATTAAAGTAAAACAAGTGCAGCCAATTTGATGGAGCTGAATTAATAGTAGCCTTATCTATATTTTAGTTTTATTTAATCGTGAGTTATTTCAAACATTAACATGCATGCCCAACATGTAAGACTGTATGATTGTTTGTTTACACATTTAGTTTGATTTGTTCTGAATTTATTCTTAGTTAGACCAACAGTGCAATATGTTTAAAGGGGGATAAGTGGAAACACTGGGTGTCAGGTGCGACTGTTGAAAGTTTTTGGGGTTCAGTTAGGCCCCTTAGCAGAATTTTGCCTAGGGCCCCATGGAGGTCTGAACCGGCTCTGACTCCAGGACACGTTTATTGTGTGGCAGCTAGGCAGCACACTCAGAGTCCCTGTGTGCCATGACCTGTGGCTGCCCTCTAGTGCTGACAAGCAGGATGGAGACATGCTATGAGCTCTGCACTGAGGCCTCCTCCCTGTTCAGTGGTGTGGTTCACCAGCTGCACTGCTGCCCAGAGAGCCTCTTAAAAAAGCCATTAAAAACTTAAAATTGATTG
The DNA here is from genome assembly GCF_045865225.1 of Trachurus japonicus. Taxonomy (NCBI): domain Eukaryota; kingdom Metazoa; phylum Chordata; class Actinopteri; order Carangiformes; family Carangidae; genus Trachurus; species Trachurus japonicus. The sequence goes on from NC_140924.1 coordinate 23,442,088, forward strand.
GTTCCATAAAAATACATAAGGAATATGTATTGGGTCATTTTGATTCCAGTGATCCACTAATGAAGGTCATGCTTTTTATTAAAAGACACAATTTTTGTTGCCGTGCTTGGTGTCTATACTGTATAAAGCCAGCACAATTGAAAGTTCTTCAGAGACAAAAACGTCTAAAACAAGGAACCTAATGCAGGAAACAGGCCTGAAGATCCAGATTCTCAGTCAATAAGGGTCCAGCTGCCTCCAGAGAGCCAGGAAATGCAGATACAGTCTTTTAAGGGTGTCCAAAAACTGACAGTAGAAATTAACCTCTTAACTTGTCCCTTCATCCACAAAGAAAGATATTTTTTCAAGATTTGTTCACAAAAGTATTTCCATCCACGTTAGTGACCAGGTCTTGTTTCTTGGGATCATCCCTCCACCTAAGATGTGTGGTACACCAACATTCTGGGGCAGGTTACAATAAGAGGCTGCTGTAAAATGTGCAGTTGTATCAAACAAAACAGCACCATAGATGTAACATCTGTAATCTGCCCAGTTCATGTTAAATCCACAGATCAGTCTGTAGTAAATGAGTTTTATTGTGATGAGCCTCTTGGTGAGCAAGATCAATCATCCAGCTGACAGGTGTAGCACATCAACACAGATTTAAAAATATCTATCAAAACAACAATCAGCTATGATTGTGTAGCATCAAATTGAATTGAGAGATTCCCACAGATTCCCAACTACTATCCAGCAGTGACAGCAGCCACCAGGAGCATCAGGAACAATAAGAGCAACACCAGAGAGGCTTCACCTACAGCGGGGAATACCGTCACTTTGCTGCTGCTTAGAAAAATGCAGACAGCTTTGAAGGGACTTACACACACACACACAAAGTCTGTATGAATGTGTGTGAGTGTGCAAAGTGATAATGCATTAGCAACGTGTTCCATTTAAAAGGATCAGGAACAAAAACACAGAGCGGAGCGGCTCAGCAGTCGGCGAGCAAGCGAGCGCTTATCTGCAGGCGGCCCAGAGCAGCAGAGGCTGACAATTTCAAGTTGGTGCTCGTTTAGCGAGTGGAAATTGAATCTAGAGTGTGTGGTTATTATCTCAAGACACACTCTGGAGAACTCACTGAAATGCTGCTTGTCCTCTCTTGTGCTTTCAGACAAACTAGAGTGTGCTCCACCTCACATTCTTCTTTCTTTTCCCCATCTATTTCACTGCCACTTCTTGTCTAGAGTCCAAACACCATGGCAATCTGCTGCTACACCTAGTATCTGTGTGGATGTGGACAGCATGTGTGAATAAAGGCTCATTCACTCTGTGGTGTGCATTCACTCCCATGTACCGTGTGTGATGTTGAGATCGTTTCCCACAGCCAGACTCCACACTTTTCCCCTGACACTGGGGGGGATGCCTTGCCACCAGAGGTCTCGAACTCGCCGAGATGTACACCTGGAAGAGGAAAGTTTAGAGACTGCTTAACTAATGTGTTTCATAGTGTACAGTTCCTGATTAGAGCCACAAGGGGGCAGTCATTTCTACTTTTTCCTACAAAATGAAAGCTGAACCCATTCATCTATACATGCAACTCACACATCCCACTCTGTTTGTTTTGTAAATGCCATTACAGCTTAAATCATTTACAAGAGATGTCACAGTGACAGACTGATTTCTAATGTCAGAATAAAATCTAAAGTCTTGCTAGAATAATGGTGCACTCATCTTCATTGTTTGGTGTCAGGTTCATTCAAGCTATCTTAAGTTAGTCTCATCTTTTCTCTTGATCAAACCTATTAAACAATCTTTACTAATCTTTACTCATTTCAGAAGTTTTTGGTTTTGCCTCAAAACAGATTCAATGACATGATACATCAACATGAATCTAGATGTGAGCTCACCAAAAACATGAGCAGATGCAAGTCTAACGGTGGTTGAAGGGCCTTATGGATACTGACATTCTCATATGTCTAAGAGTAAAAAGCTACTGACACTGAAGTTCATTTAAATCAACATGCTGGAATGAGGCCGTCATGACCGTGAGACAGGGCGTGTTTTAATGATCTAATAATCAATCTGTATGTCAGCACATGACCTGGTTGTATTTTCTCTGTGAGAGCACATTAAATGATTAACAGTTATTTAATGATAATTAGCTATAAAGACGACAGAATAAGCATTTCCCCACATCAGTCATAATATCCTGCTTGTCATTTTACAGATGGATTAATTAATACTGAGATACCAACCATGCTATTAATTTTCTGCTCAGGGCAACACACTCATATGCATGCGTAACACATACTGCACTGCAAATGTTCTAAAGATGATGATGTATAAATATAGGTGTGTGTTAAACTTTGATAAATAATCTTTAATGGGTGATTTTATATAAAACCATTATACACTAGACTAGAGCTCTCTGGTGCAGAGCTCTATTTCTGGACTGGGAAACTAATTGTTTTTCATGTGATAAGAATGATTGTTGTATTTAAATGCTTGCAAATAATTATTCTATACTTGGATTAGGTTAGTGTGGGAGGTGCTCATCTCCTGGGCAACACACAGGTCATTGAAACTAAGCTAATGAATGACTCAGACCATACCGGGTGCTTTGTATTTGTATCACTTCCTCAGTTAATAGCTGCGTGCATTTGATTTGACATGAAGTGCTCCCTAAGGAAATCTGGCTGCTTTGCAATTTATTTCTCACATTTAGGAATGTAACTTAAGGGATAGTTCAACATCGTTCAACATTGTTCAACAACACATTCCGTTATTATCTCATAGCGTGGTGAATGTGCAGGTCACAACTTGTCCACCAGAGCGTTGTGGAGTTGTTGGATTGTGTATTTGAAGAGGGAAACCAAGAAATCCCATTAGCCTCCAGCAGCGTAGTTCTAAAAACAGCTTGCACCGACAATTAAAGGTAACAAACCTGCTGCTAAAACTATAGCGATTATGGCAATGGGCCAATTTGCCAAAATGTTGAACTATCGCTTTAAGGAACCACCCTGAGTACCAACTAAGATTTAAACATCCTCTGGGTTGTGATGGTCTCTCTGTCTCAAACATCAAGCTGCTCATTGTGATGCTATAAAAACTCTGTCAGTGCTCACTGTACTCACATTGTACTCCAGTTTGGTAAGATCTCCTGGTTCCAGGTCTGGGCAGCTGAGCCGATGCTCTCCTCAAGCTTGCACCGATCCTCCAGCTGCTTCTTCCTCTTCTGAGCCTCCTTCATCTCTACACACAGGAATGTGAAGTGAGGTGGTCAGAAACCATAACAGAGGAAGACTGGAAAGCCAGGCTGGACACAGTCGGACATGGAGGAAAACTAGCTTGCAGATTTTTTTCTAGTTCGGTTCCTCATATGTCTGGTAAATTATTTGTAATTCCCGCGCTCCAGGGAATAAGATGAGCTCACCTCTCTTCTTGGCCTGGGCCACCATCTCCTCATACTGCTGTCTGTGTTTCTGAGCCTCCTCAGCTGGCTTGGCAGGCAGATTACTGTTAACACACATACGCATGGATACAAATAAATAAATAGCTATGTGCTCTGTGAGCCCAGCCTGCATTATTCATGTTGAGCATGTTTCTGTGGCAGGAGGGAAGGGGAACATACACACAGGAGCAGGACAAAAGCTGAGTATGTGTTTGTGAATGTAGAACAGCGTTTCCCAACCTTTTTTGGCTCATGACCCCATTTTGACATCATACATTTCTGGCAACCCCATGTAATTGTGGCCATCAATCAAGATGCTCAATTTATATTGAGAAAAAATTTCTTCAGGGGACCCCATTTGAATTCCAGGTGACCCCACATGGGGTCCCGACCCCAAGGTTGAAAAACACTGACGTAGAGTTTCATCCAGTGGTTACACCATGCGTTGAACCCACTTGTTACACTCGTTACACTCATCATCATGCTACTAACTTGTATTTGTGATGGCCCTGGAGTGTGTGTACAGGCTGTTACTTCTTGCTGTGGGGGTGGGGCTGTTAAATTATGTATCATTTCTGTTCAGTTTGTTTCAAAAGACCGCATTTAGTTGTGTTTAGTCAGACTGTCCTTGCATCATGTTCCATCTCCTGATCTTTCTTCTTCCCTGGAAAACCTTTTGTTACCTCTCCTCATCCCTGGGTTCCTCCTCCAGGAACATAGTCGTATGCTGTTAGCATTAATATGAGGTTACACTTACAGTACTGAATTCAATGGAGGTCTTAACACAGATCAAAGCATCTAAAGTTCTTTTTGTGACCTCTAACTGACTATACTATATTCTAAGACAAATGGACAAACTGGGACCACAACGTGTGTGAATTTAAGGTTTCTGAAACATACTTGTGGTGGTAGTGGTCACTGAAGCTAGAACTCAGTGTGACAGACATCAAATCTGTGTGTGAGTATTACCACAACATTTGCATCTAGCTCCTGTTCCTCCCTCCACACTGGGACCTCCCTCTGCCGTCTCGTTATCTGTGCCAGCAGCTTCACTGCTCACTGACTGGAACTGAGCACGTCTTGAACTTCTTCCTCCTCTCTGTTTGTCTTTGGTTTGCAAGTCAAAGTAAAGTCTTAGTGTAAACACTGGAGTTCAATGGAAGTAACTCTCCACTGGAGGTAAAAGACACAACAGCTTTGATCCACTTACTACTGCAGCCTTACTAGCATTCAGGACAAATGAGAGCGGAACAAAAATAAAAAGTATAACCAATGACTGTATGAAAGCCTGCCTCACAGAGTTCTTACCATTTACTATTTGAACAGACAAAGTTGTTAAAAGATTGTTCAGTTCTGTGAGTGAGTCAGGTGGAAACACCCCCTGGTGATGTTTTAGAATGAGCCAATGGGAAAAGTTCAACATTTCATCCCTCACCAAACTCCATCTCTCTGTCAATCACAGACATTAAGCTGATGCAGAGCAGCCAGAAGCAGGGTAATGGAGCCAGGCAGAGGGAGGCCCATTAAACTTTCAGCAGCACTTCTCTCTTACTGACTGTCAGACAAATGGGGGACACGGCGAGGGCTGGAACAATGGTGAACAGAGTTTAATGAGCCAGCAGAGGAAAGGGGGGCTGATAAAGAAGGAATGAAAGGAAGCTGGAGTCAGAGAGAAAACAGATATGGCTTTATTTTCCGTAGAAGAAAAAAAAAACTCTACTGGCAGCGAGAGAGAATGAAAAATGTGAGTTCAAAGATGGTATGTGTATGTGTGTGTGTGTTGACATACGCAGGTCTGTCCTCCAGTATAAGTGCGGTGGTGGAGAGAGGCTCAAAGTCCAGGTTTTTCCTCACACTCTGCCTGGGAGACGTCGGGTTGCCAGGTCCAGCTCTGCCACTCTTTGTTTCATATTCCTGACAAGAGAGATGCCAACAGATGATTTTAGACAAACAGGAGGACATAATACAACTAAATCTGTGGGTGTAATTACAGCAGTGCTACGGGGGGAAAACCGACCAGCTTTTGAGGTCAGTTTCATTCAGGCTATATTTAGTTTCACATGGTTGGCGGCGGTGACATGTGCACGGCATCTACATGCGGACGGTGTGAGGAGAAAATACGAGGAAAGGCTCACACAGAAACAACTGAGCAACGCGTGTTCTCATGACCTCTGGACATTTTGTCAGCTGGTGTCTAATGAGTGTGTGGTTTCTCCTCCAGCACTGGGAGCGTGATACAGGCCTATAGAAGGGGCAGGTCATGTGACAGTCAGCCCGCTACAGCTAAGGCCACACACAACTTTAAACATAAGTCTGACTATCAGCTGACTGACTTACAGATTTGTGAGTATCTGTATGTGCATGTGTGTGTAGTAGCAGCTTTGAGTTTAAATCTATAAGAACTGATACTGTCCTATTGGTTTATTAAAGGCACATTGTGTAGGAATTACTCCCATCTAGCGTTGCGATTGTATATCGCAAGCAACTCGATCGTATTTTTCATGCTGCATTCACCTGAAATTGGGCAGACGGCAGACGGACGACAGCCGCTGCACGTAACGGCATGAACAAGCCTCTATGTAAACAAGTGGTCCGTCAGCACGAGGCAAAACAATACATGTGACAATATGTTGTCATGGCGATGTTGTATTGTTTATCTGACCCACGTTTTACCGGCTTTGTCTCGACTTCTGTGACTAAAATGACATCTGGTTTGTTACCGACGGCCGTCTGCCCGACTGCAGGTGAATGCAGCATCAGTGTAACGCTCCATTCCTCCTCACTGCGTTACCGCGGTGACTTTTCACAGACGCCACCTCGACCTGAGTCGACAGCTCCGGTGTCTCCGCTGAGTTTTTCGTGGTTTCCTACCGTTGATGGGGGATTACTGATTAATGAAAAACATACTTTTGAACGAAATAATCGATTTTCATGAATAGATAACATGAGAAGTTACACAATGTCCCTTTAAGAAGCTCTTGTAAATAGGGCAAGTGCAATATCAGCACACGCACACACAGCCTCATTGTGTGTCCAAAATGTCCTCCAGTGTGTGTTGAACTGGTTAATAATGCAGGCTGAGGTCTGCAAGCAATCAGCTTAACGCCTTGCTACCTCAGGGACACTCACATTGATCAGGGCACAGCACAGGCAGGAAAATCTATTCCTGTGTCTGTATGCATGACTGCTGGATTTGATAACATGGGCGGCACCACTGTGTGTTGTACCAGAGCCCCATCTCCATGGGCCCTGAGGGAGGAATAAAGGTAATTGAATTACACTGACTTTTTTTGCTCAAAGAGGAGAGAGACGGCAGCGTATCAAGGTGCCAAATATATGAGGGAAAGGAATAAAACATATTAAGCTGCCATGAACTACTGATACTAACCACAACTGTTTGCACAGTAGTAGAGAATTGGTCCTTCACAACACAACACAGAGGAATCAAATAAAGACAGTTTAATACGGAATTGTACTCTATCAACAAGCAGCGACCTCTGAGGCTGAAAAACACACATGCACCAAAAACTGCAGTTCCTCGGGCGACCACTAGAGTCTGTGTACTGTTGTCATATCTAAATCTACATAGGAAAACAAAAGAGCTGATTCCCTAAAAGACCAACTATTGACCAACCACTGCACACTAATCGTGTCCTCTTTCATTTGCTTCAAATGGATCTTGAAAGTTACTTTGCCTCTCTCTAAACTGTAACCACTTGATACATATTATAAAATGTTTGACTGAACAAGTCTGTGACTTAAACAATAAATGTATCTTTTTTTCTTTTATAATTTGTTGAATTCACATCTGTATCTGTTGATCTGTCGACGACATCTCCACATCTTAAAGACAGAAGGGATGAGGAGGAGAGTGAACATGGGAGAGCCTGAGAGGAAATGAGAGCAGTGGTGGAAGAAGGATGAGAAGAGGACGTGTGGAGCTGGATGTTTAGGTTTTAATGGAAATCTGGCTGCCATTGTTGATGATTCATGCTCCATGACTGTCAGTCCAGCCCTCACTGCCCCCCTGTCTCCTGCTTTGACTGCATTGTACTCAGGATTATCAGCAGGCTGTAGGTTTGGTCCAGTCCAACCTCTGCTGCAGAGAATAGAGTAGAATGTGTTTATTACTGTTATTTATTCTATATTTGAGTCAAGGTAGATTTTATGTTTTCATCCTGCACTGTCAAGCTTGCAACATTTGTTTTCCTTCATGTGAGAGTAGATACAGTTCTTAACAGTGCTAAATAAACAGACAACATGCATGTACTGCTGCCTGGTTTATTAAAGTCAGTGTGTACCCATGGGAACAGCTGCACGTCGATAAAAAGGTTAGCCAGAGGTTAGCACCCTAGGACTGGATGGTTATTGCAGAGAGAGGGAGGGAGGGAGAGGAGAGGAGAGGAGGTGGGGGAGACAGGTTTGTAGTGGAGGGTTGGGGCGGCAATCTGGCATCAGTTCAGCAGCAACAGCAGCAATGCAGGTGCTACCAATGTGTGTGGACAGTGTCACACACACATTCCTCTGTCACTCAGCTACTGGTTCTTCTGGTCAATCAGTACATTAGCTGCAGAAGCAGGAAGGAAACAGATTACACATTACCTCACTGACTCCTACTCCTGGAAGTCTGTTAACCACTTCTATTGCAGCAGACAAACTGCTGTTTTCCCTCACCTCTATAGTATATCCTGTTCAGAAACTTAAAGCTCATCGGAAACTGCAACCATAACGTAACACTTCCTATACCAGCCCCCTCTCTTTTACTTCTAAGTGGTAATATAACATCACCATCCAGTCGTTGGGCCACAGGGCTTCATGTCAGATGAATGATGGATCTGTCTCAGCGTTAACTTTCCAGAATCATGTATGTCATTGATCATTACAAGTTAAGTTACATTCTCATGGTTCACTACCTGGCAACACAAACCAGAGTACTGGGCTGTCTGGCAGCAGAAACAAAACTATAGAGTTGTACATTTCATGATTCCAGCCGCCTGTACAAATCAGGTTGGAAGCACTTACAGCCAAGAGCAACGTCAACATTTCGATGTGAGAGCATCCCCATTAGGGACTGTGGAGAAAACCCTCCTAGACCCTAACGGTGGGGGCCAGGGCAACCTGCTCTGTCACACAGGCTTATAGTAAAATTCTCCAGTTTCCTGGTAGTGATGTAAGAGCTGACTGGGTGCCTGGCTGCACTGACTGACTGTCATGTTGGCGGTAAATGATCCTGATGATTCATGACTAGCAGAACTGCTCCATATGGTCCAACACAGTCACACAGTAAAACACTACTGTGGTCAATTCATGTATGATAAAGGCGGCTGGAGCCTGGAGGTAAGCTGTGATGCTAAATACACCACTGAGTACGGTTGTTAATCAAACTGCCTTTGCATTATCCTTGTAAAAACACCACTGGCTTTCTCAGCAATGTAAGCTGAGAGATGAAAGGCCTCAGCGGGGTGCTCAGCCCGGCCCCGCAGCACTGAGCTGCTCTAACTCTTCACTGGAAAGTATTGAGCTCACAACAGAGTAGGAATCAGTCAGAGGGCTGTGTGGCTGGAGGCAGGCAGGTGCTGGTTGGGCTGCTGCTGCATGAGAGCCTACAGGTTCATTAAAAGCAGACCTGCAACTCCACCACTCTACTCAGGGTTTACACTGCTGATACCTACAGGAAACAGCTGTTTCTAACTGCTAGGTGAACACATGGTGGGACATTTCTGCCTAGGGTTGCAAAATTCCGGGAATTTTCAAAGTTGAAAACTTTCCATGGGAATTAACGGGAATACATGGGAATAAATGGGAATAAATCCGGAATTTTCAATCCGGTTCGAATCCCGCATCGGGCAGCCCTTTCCTGCATGTCATTCCCCCTCTCTGCCGCCCATTTCCTGTCTCTCTCACTGTTCTATCAATTAAAGGAAACAAAAAGCCTAAAATATATATTTAAAAAAATGACACCCAATTTCCAGTTAATTCCCATAAATTCCCAATAATTCCCATAATTCCCATGGAAGGTTTCCAATTTGGAAAATTTTCAAAATTCCCCAGCTTAACTTCCCATGGAAAGTTTCTGGAAATTTATTGGAAATTTACTGGAAATTTTCCACCCCTTTGCACCCCATTTCTGCCTGCACACCTTCAGCTTATCTCAACACAGCATCTTACTGATCAGTGTTACTTACTAAACTATACTGATACTGTTTTCATCTGAAACATCAGGAACTCTGTTTCAGTTCAGCAGTGTGTCCCTATCTGTAGTGGCCTTCTTCCCATCCCAGTGATAGAAAGAAGGTCGTGGTGGCTGGTCTTTGGTGTTCAGACGCGTGCATGTACGATCAAACAAAGAGTGTCCAAAGTGAGGTTTCAATGGTAAAAACTATATTTATTAACAACAAAATACCTCTTTTGTAGTGACAGGCAGGACATGAAACGACACATCAACACAGTCAAACACTGTTTGCCTTCGACCAGGAACACCTGGCACTGATTGTCCTCGGTTTAAATGCACCCCGTGAAGCTGAAGTGCGTGATGCCACTTCCGGTGCACGGAGGTCACAACAATAAAACCTGCCACGTACAAAACACCAAAATAAAAGGCAAAATGGCTCCTACACTATCTATATATGAACTAAATAGCCTGAAACTTCAACTGAGCAACAAAGCACAACACACACTGCCCACACAACATTTAAATGGATTTTTAATGATAGCTCAGCTGCTGCTCAGTCACGCTCTGACTACAGATTCAATACTTTGGATTGCACTGTTAACAGCTGGTTATTCATAGTAACAGGAAACCATTATAATTATACTGATTTAGGATCTGAGACATTATTGTTTACATAAGTAAGTATATCTGAATTCCTAACCATAGCACATACAGCAGTAGCTGATGGATTAACGTTTGAACTAGGGAGCACAGGCAGCTTTGTTAAGACAACATTACTATCAGGTGGAATTAAAAGCAACGACACCAAATCACTGACAATAATACAATACAAACCAGCACTTTTCTTAAAAAAAAAAAAAAATCTAAATATGTTTTACTGGAAAGCAGTCCCACGCTTTCAGCTGTCAAATGAGCTGTGTGCCTTTAACTCCATCAGAGTTAAGAGAGAGCAGCAGCAGCAGCAGCAGCAGGAGGAAATCCCTCGACACGCTTCAAAAAGCCAAAATAGAAAGAAAGTCAGTGCGGTCATGCGGCTGGTCACACTTTCGTTGTGCTAACTCTCAGGCTATAGGTCAAGTTCCACGCTGGGTGACACTGGGCCGTCCCCTGGGTGGACAGTTAAGTCCATCAACACATCCAGAAAACCAGACATTTCCATCTTTCTAGTGACTAAGACGTCCTGACAACCATCACCCTGCCAGAGTAAAGAGCTGCAATGAGCCGAACCAGGCTGTTATGTGAAACCCGAGCCGTCCTCTCCCTCTGCTCACGCTCTGACTACAGATGCCCTCTGATTCTGCCAGACAAGGAGACGCAGCAGCAGGTCATCACGCTCACCTCGCTTGTCCTCACCGTGCAAATGCTCACTCACCATGAACGCTGCGGTTCCTTACAGACAGCCAAGTCCTCCGGTGGGGGTTCGTTTTCCAAAACCCTAGCCTAGCATCGCCGCTGCCCCCGAGGGCTCACTCACTCCTGGCAACAGGACACCCAGGAGGTGCGAAAGGAGGCCAGAGGGACAGTCAAGCTGCCGATAGAGGGACACACCCCGCATTGGAAAAGATGCAGTAGTAGCATGATACCCCCCCCTCTAGCCCTTCTCCCTCTCTCTCTCTCTCTCTCTGAGCAGTGACGCTACACTGAGCGGCTCTGCATCAGGTCTACTGCTGCTGCTGCTGCTGCTGCTGTGTGTGTCTGTGTGTGTCAGCAAATCAGCACCACCGTGCGTTATTAGTCATCGCTGCTGCACCGGAGGAGTTCTGCGCTCTGCTGTTGCCCTGTCAGCCATTCTAATCAACAGCAGACTAATGGATCATGTTTCAGCCCCTCAGCCCTCTGCTATGCTAATCCACTCAGGACCCAACTAGCCGCTGCAGATGAAGTGGCTGTATATTGTATATGGTGTTTTTCCTCGTTCCCTGTCTAGTGAATAGTCCTCTCTGTACGTGGATACAATATTTGTTTAAACAATTGTTATTTTAAATACCGAATCATATTCCAAAAACATGTCATAATCTACCTGAACGAACACCTTTGGACTGTATTGTTTTCATTTATTTTGTCCACATTAAAGGTCACATACCTAAAAAGGTAGATGTCCAGATTTTTTTTTTAATATAAAGCAGATTTTAATGTTGTGAAAGAATCAAAGCCTAGTCCGCAGAGAAATGCACACAGCCTGTATTCAAACTGAGCATTAAAACCAGCCGTCAGGACTTCTGCAACTTTGTGATGTCACAACAAAGCAGTCACCACTTCAGTCATGCTCTGAGCCCCACTCATGTGGACCCTCCATCAAACCATGGATGATTCAAGAGGATTTCATTTCTCTGAGTGTTTACCTTAAATCTGCTATATCTTTGTATTAGACCACTCAGTCAGCCTCAGTTCACATAAACATCTTCTTACGGTTCCTGGACTTTCTAATTTAACACCAGAAAAGTGCAAATTATGGCACATTTACCTTTTATTCAAACTACCTCAGATGAAGAATATAACAAATTGATTTCAATCACACCTTTCAACCCTAATTACAAAGTATGATCAGTAGTGACTCTCAAAATCCCTAATTTTTTAAAGTTCATAAGGGGGTTGAATGACTTTATACACATATGTACTATATGTAAAAGTCCTGCTGGGAATATTGTCCAATTTCAATTCAGCCCCTTTCCCACATCAGTATCTCAGACTGGTCAGGCAGCAGCACAAAGGTGTGAACTAGAATACATGTCTTGATTCATTATTGCGGTAAAAAGGGGAAAAGTTGCTGGTGGAAATGGCATTGTGTGAACAATGACTTAGGCTAATAAAACATTCCACACACCCACACAGTCCCATCTTTGAATAAAAGCATCAACGGCAACACAAAAGCTTGAAAGCCTATCCCTGTTAACTGAATCCTGAGCTCCTATATAAGGTTACAACCACAGATGAGATGAGATGGGCCGAGGATAGAAAGCACATGGGTGTGTACAGTCAGTGTGTGCATTTGGCCACTTGTGTGTGCACATGCATTTGTGTACGAGACAGCATATCAAGCCTGGTGCTCTAATTTCAAATCAATACAATAAGATGGTAACCTGGTCACCTGAACAAAGTAAAAGCGGAGAAACTGGAGAATATAAATTTAATATATATACACACATTATATATTTAATTTACTCATGTTTTCGACCTTCTCTGAGAAACAGTACTTCCAATTCGTGGTTGGAAATGGCTCTCTGGGCCTCAAAAGTAGAACCGGCCAATCAGAGTGGTAATTGTTTCTCTCCCATGCATTTTCTATTGGAGATGAGGGTGTAGCCTTAAAATTAGAAAAAGCCAAGGAAAGTGTGTCAAAAGTAGAAAGAGAAGCAGAGGATCCGTGGGCGCAAGGATGACACGCAAATTCGTGAAGCGTTTTTACATTTTGATCTGCCGCCCTTGTTGTGGTGTGGTTGTGAGCCTGTAGCATTTGTCTGGAATCACTAGTGTTGCTACTATAGGTTGATTTGGTAATGCATAGTCCAGGGAGGCGCATTGCCTGTGTAACAGCCGATAAGCAGTAATTGCCTGTTTTGTTTACCTGCTGAGTTGACGGCTTGCTTTGTGCGCAATTTGCCGACAGCGGCCACGAGGCAAAGTTAAGCCGCGCACCTACATGTTAGCCGTGATGGGAGTGGGCGTGGCCTATAACATGAGTTGAAAGAAACCAACCGTCTGTTATGCATCTGCCTGGTTTTCTGCTTAATCTACTTTTGGCCACATTCTGGTGAATTTGCTAAACTTGTAAATAAGTCAAACAGCCGCTATCAGAGGGTCGGCCTTCCTGACTGGGGATTAAAAGGCAGCCATCAGTGGGTTTGCTTAGTCAAATGCAATTAGACTTTTTTTTTTTCAAATTACAAATTGAGTAATTAGATGTGTATCATGTAAATAAATCATGCAAATAATCATTTGTTTTCATTATTCTGAATTTGTATGCCATTATGTCACCAAATAATTTCGGGGGAGTTTTCAGCTAGGTACAATAGCACATACAAAACAATTAACCCAAATAACTTCAGATATCTTTATTTTCCATTTTCCATAGGTTTCTAGACCTGGAAATGTATAAAATCAAATTCCATACATGCATAGGAACCCTAATCCACGTCAACATCAAAGAGGAGAGAGCTGGTGTCAGCAACAGGTTAAAAACAAGCCTCTCCACGCTCTGCCATCTTGTTCCTACAGTATGTTTATTTTACCACTACAGAGCTGCCACGCTCTTTAATTACTGTAGGCTTCAGACACTTAGCTGTTTGCCTTTGATTGGCAATGGGAAATTATAGGTTTCCAGGCACCAGCTGGCTATCGAAACAAGTGCCTTCAACGACCTTGACATTTTGAATTTCAGCTGGCTGAGTGACACAAACACTGTATCACATGCTTGTGGCACATTACTGCTGCACTGGACTCCCTCACACAATAACAGAGTTTCACTCAATAGTTAAAAAGAAAGACATCAGTGGCTAAAAGTAGCCCACTGCATTACGTGGATCTATTCTTTGCATTTTGGCTCTTGTGTCAAAAACGTATTCTCTCCTGTCTTGTCTGATCATAGGTGTGTTTAGTAAAGCATTTTCCATGCTACTTTTTTTTCTTTCAACATGTTCATAGTTTCGATGAAACTGCTTGGCCCAAAATAAAGTTCAGTTTTGGTTGTGTTGCGCTGCTATCAAGTACAAAAAAAGCTTGTTCCTGGGAAACTTGAGAAACTAGCTGAGTGACATTGACATAAGCTACATTATTTTGAAAATAGTTACATGACTTTTAAAACCTAAGAAGCTGAAATAGAGAGAGAAAGAGACACATAGTTAAACTAGTAGCATCACTACAAGTAGCAGCACAACTCAACTAATGTAGCACTGCTCCTGTTGGATTTATCTGTAGTGTACTATTAGAAATCTACTGTGTATCATATAACATCTATATAGATATCATATATATGTATAACATGCGTTTGCGTTACAGTTTTTATTCCATAGCCTATGAGCACAAGCTACCAGCTGTATAGCAACCACTGTACATTCATTTTTCTGGTCAAATATTAGCCAGGTCAACACTCACAAAAACACATTGAGTGGCTGTTTGCTTTTCACCATTGGGCTTTCTAAAATTAGCTATTCAACCTAAATGTCACTGATGGTAGCGCTGTTGCTTGGAGCATTGTGCTGCTGGTGCTCAACACAACAGATTGCATGCAGTGCCAATATGTTTAGAATATCTTAGTCCTCTTTTGAAGTCCAGGTCCACAGAGATGAACAGATCATCATCCATCAGTCATTCTTTTATCTTTCCTCAGATCTTTTATCTTTCCTCCTTCCTTAAAATGCATTATTGCATCAAAAGCTAGTTGTTTTTTCTATGTAACCTTTGAACAATGGCAGCTCAGAGGCACAAGCTCATTTCAGCATTTCAGTGGCTTTTAAAAACTGCCACACCATGAGGTCACAGGACTGACAGCCTATAGCAAAGCCAAAACAACTCACGTGTTGCACTGTGCACCGTTTCTGAACTAACCTGTTTAGCTCTGGTGGACAAAGTAAGCATACAGTAAACTAAAATGCATTGACTCTATTATATCATAATTAAGTGGAACTATACCTCTTTTTTTAAGACTAAAAATGCTCTGTTGGATTCTGATTCAGAACACAGTTAGATAGGATCAGCTGTTTAGAGGAAACAACACACGTCAGTTCAAAGTCAGGAAGACCATGTTCTCTGTGATAGGCTCAAACAAAATACACAAAACTAAACAAACTGTGAAATGAACAAACCTATTTCTGGCTCAGAATGCCGCTGAGCGAAGCCTTAGATGTTCCTATGCAAACAACAACCTACACAATGTCTCAGCAGCTCCTTTTTACACCGGGATAATGTGCTCTTAAATATTTCAGACAAGTCCTTCATTAATTCTTTTGTGTGTAATTCTGAGCAGCTGAACCACATCTGAAATGCATCAAAGAACAACCTTGAAAGAAAGGTTAAAGAAATGACATTATCTGAACCTGACTGACATTTTTTTTTTATCCCAATCCAAGCCTGATAAAGCTTTATCATAGTGCTTAATATGCAGTTGTTACCATGGCCACTGCTGGCCTGTTTTATATGAGCATCTTGTGTCACAGCACGAATCTGGATCCATCAGATCCTGTCAGGCTTGAGTTGGGTTCAAGTTACGAAGTGATTTGTGTTCATTAAATCAATGAGAGGGGGTCTTAGTTATTTAAAAAAATCTATATTCTACCTTCTGTATTTTCTTGGGGTCTTTGATGGGGCCTTCCCGTGGGGGGACCTTCCCAAACAGCTTCCACCCTGGATCTCTCTGCTCCACTGGCCGACTGTCCTTCACTCTCCTGGCAAACAGGCTCCTGAGAGAGAAGCCAGACAGACAGACAGAGGGAATTAGTCAGGAGGACAAACAACACAGAGCAAAGAGTGAAACAAAAGCCGTGATCGCAGCCTACAACAGGTCGCTGTTGGAGACACCACGTGTCCTCATTACTACTAATGATGGATGGAGTGATACCAGTGTGACGCATCAGGAAAAGACACGTAATTGTTGAAAACCCAGAAAGCAGGCCTGGGTGTTTGAGTCAAGGCTTTAAATTGCAGATCCAGAGTTTTCACACTCCGAGGGCCACATTTAATGGGCATGAAAACTCTTGAATAGTATGGACGCCAAGAAGCAGTGTAGCAAAGTGATGCATTTTAAAGGGATACGCCAACATTTTTTTTCGTGTCTTGCCTCACTCCTGAGTCCGTGACAAGCAGATAGACACCATCCTTTCGACTGTGCGTGCAGTAATAAGGGAGATAGAACCCGTATCGCCCGTAATTAGCTTAGCTCAAACACTGGAAGAGCATGGGTAGTGTTAGCCTGCCTCCACCTAAAGTCATCAGAGACACTCTTCAGCAACTCTAAACGGAAACCGTCTCAGAGCTGACAAAACTCTCCGGTAAGGCATCTTGAACGGTCAAATGCCGGTAACGGGAAGAGATCGGTCAAAACGGAGGGTTCAAGCAAAGACGGTTTATTTTGGTTCAAGCTAGCTACATCAAGGGTAGGTTAGCTTCCTATTTCAAAGTAAAAGCACAAATTCTATTGTTATGGTTTTCTGTATGTAAAGGGCAATGGGTGTTTTATTTTGTGAAAGTAACCGGAAGTGCGTTGGTCACAACGGCTAGCTTGAGTAGCGCCGAATTCGTCCGAACAAAATTGTTCGCTGACAAAATTAACGTCACACTGCTGATCTAAACGACTACTTTCTCGCCTAAAAATGTTTGAAATGTCAATAAAGTGATATATTTACAGAGTTTAGAGCTAACATGAAATCAGCTTCTGACTGCTGATTTCGGCTCGGGTAGGAGGCAGGCTAACACTACCGATACACTTCCAGCGTTTGAGCTAAGCTAATTACGGGCGATACGGCTCTATCTCCCTTGTTACTGCACGCACAGTCGAAAGGATGGTGTCTATCTGCTTGTCATGGACTCGGGAGTGAGGCAAGACACGAAAGAAAATGTTGGCATATCCCTTTAAAATTTAAACACGTTTGTGACATCAAAAACCTTTATTTAACCAGGTAAGCAGTTGTCATTTACAATGACTCCTGGCCCAGAGGACATCCTGTAAGCTGGTGCTGGACTAATAAAAGGAGCATGCTATGTCCAACAACAATAAACTAACATTGTTGCTTATCACTCAGCAATCTGCTCTGCTCTCAAACAAATAAAAATCACCTGCTCTCTTTGACGGGGAGAGAGCAATCTGCATTCTATGTTTAGCCTCCGTCCTCCTCATGCAAAGCAGCTGCGAAGCCTTCCTCTTTTCAACAGGGTTCACCGTACCATTAAGGCAGTGTCGTCACAGAGCTGTTAGAGAGGGCTTTAATTAAAAGCCTGAATGGAGTCTAGCTGTGAAAACACATGAATAAACTGGTCAAATAAAAAGCAGGCAAAGTGACAGAGCAGGCAGAGTAAAGGTCCACACCCTGCTGTTTCATTTAGATCAGTCTCAAGTCACCATAGTAACTGCTGTGACACTTTATACTACTGAAGTTCTGTTGACACTAGGGCTGGGGTTCATATTATCACCATATCTGAATGTCAGTAATGCATGTATTGCAACTTTTTAAAACAAAAAACAGTAGTGGTGGACGGCTCCTCTCTCTCTTCGCTGCAGTGGTTTGTACCTACAGCCACCAGGCTTTTAATTCTTCTGCAAATGGTAGATGAGCTGACACACAAATCAAGTTCCCTTTGTGGATTAATAAAGTCATTCTTACTCTTAAAACCCTCTCTGCTCTTTCTTAAAGCCATGTTTACCTCATTAGGAAAACGCCTTAAGGGATAGACTATGGGCCAGTGTATTTTTCTTCTATAAACTGATACAATGATTTTAATCCAAACACAACCACTCGTGTCAGGCTGGATGAACTTGAGGCTTTGGGTGGAAAATTAAATGGATACCAACTGCCGTTAAATGTTCACCAGCAGTGGAGAGGATGCCTAAATAAACAAGTTGTTTCAGTTGGATCAATATGACCTGTGACCCACTGACTGCTGCACAGCGTGACGCAGGCCCCATGAGCCGTCGTCAGGGTGGTGATGACAGCACACACGCTGCCAGAGGTGAAGCAGATACAGCTGCAGGCCGGAGCCTCCAGTCAGCTGTGTCTGCAGCGCGGCTTCTGTTCGCTGACGACGACTGTCAACATGACATGGAACCGTGTGTCGTGTGCCTGTACTGAAAAAGTTTTTTTTTTCAGATGTTATGAAACACACAGGCAGCTACAGCTGTGCAGCGCCACATCCACTGCTCTTTGGCTCATCTGACAGCGCTCAGATGGTGGTTATATCTTATGTTAAATTCTTTTTAAACTGTATTATATTTGTTTGTTGTTAATATTATTATTACAATTTTTTCCCTTTTTTTTCTTTCTTTCTTTCTTTTTTGCATGTTTGTTTATGTTGTTGTTGCTGTTATGTGTTGTCTTTTTTTTTCTTCCGTGTATGATGTTGTTACTGTTATGTTGTCCATGTTGCTGTTACGTGATTTCTTTTTCATGTGTACATGTAAATGTACAAACATGTGGTGGCTTTAAAAATAAAGTAAAAAAAAAAAGGGGTCTTTTTATACAAAGTGCAGCCAAACACCAGCTAAAGAGAGAGGAACAGCAGAGCTACTCTGACAGTTCATCAGGAGGAGCAGATAGAAACCAGAGATGGACAGACATTAACTAAAAACAAGTGAAAACATCAGTGATTTGACAATGTTGTATAGCCACAGTGGCAGATGCTGCTGCATGATGGGAAAGCTTGTCCTGGCAAGAGCATGAGCAGCTTTCCTGCTGCTACAGCTCCAATCAGCTGACTAAATATACGGACATATGGCCCTTTAATACAGCCATAATGACAAGTAAGACACAGTCTAGCTGTTTGGGGACAAGGTTTTGACCATGAGAAGCTGATTAAACACTGGCAGACAAAACTGTGTGACAGGTCAAAGTCAAACTCTAACCAGCTGATCACAACTAGAATGAAACTAGCTACAAGGTCTGGTTCAGACCTGTAGTGGTGGGCTCGTCCTCATTTTGCTCATAGACGAGTCAACCAGTTACCATGGTAACAGCCAATGACACCTGTGCTTTTGTGCCAAACCCCCACCCAACAAACAGGAAAATGTGGCATAATTAGTTTGTTCAACATTTCATTCTTCAAGTAAGAAGTCCTTGTAACATGTTGTGTTGTGCTGAGTCGAGCTCCTGTGGCGGTTTTTTGTCACAATTTACCTTTAAGTCATTGTACACAGTCCAACCTGTAATAATCAAGACCTGAAGTGTTTTGTGTGATGAATGGTTTAAGTCTTGTTCTATCTAAGCTCCAGTCAAAGTCTGTCTTTGACTCTGTCATGTGACGTGTCCAGTGAAATTTCCCATGTAAATAGTGACAGGTCGTGCGAAACGAGGACCAAATCTTTTTCCATTTTCTGCGTTACTCTGCATCATGTCTTATATTGTTGGCACTTAACTCTCATTTGCCCATTGTAGTGTGCTTCACGTCAATGCTGCATATTTTCCACTCTGCTAGCTGATACTGATACATGTGAGAATATGCATTTCCTCATTCTGAGGGTGACTCAAGAGTTTAATAAATGAACATGCAGTGACTGTGATGGACTCTGTGTTATTTCCACTGCAACACAGTGAAACTAGCAGCCACCATGTTTCTAAAAATCTGTCTCTTCTGAGAAAGATAAGAGAAAAATGCTGGAACATACAGTATGAAGCACTGGACACTTGTAGAGCAGCATTTTTTTTTCACATGCAGAGCCTCTAAAGGAAGCTGTCATTTCAATACTATCTGCTGTAATCTAAGTCACTGAGCTCCGCCAAGAGAAAACAAAAGGGAAGGAGACATCAGTTCTCAGCACAGGGAAGCAATACAGTGTGAAACTCACTAACAAACAGTCAACTGATGAGAAATTATACATCACTCAAGTTACCCCTTCTCATTTTCTCATGGTCATCACCAGCAGGTAAACA
Organism: Trachurus japonicus; assembly: GCF_045865225.1. Classification (NCBI taxonomy): domain Eukaryota; kingdom Metazoa; phylum Chordata; class Actinopteri; order Carangiformes; family Carangidae; genus Trachurus; species Trachurus japonicus. Next base: position 23,462,261 of record NC_140924.1, read on the forward strand.
CCACTGCTTCTGTTATGCTCCACCTGGGTCATGTGATGGCAAGTTACACATCTATTTACAGCTGAGCAAATTCCATCTGCTGAGGACAGCCATTAGACACAGTTCAAAGTCCTGAAAAAAAAAGCTTGCAAAGCTTTGCAAACAGATTTTATACCTGTCAAACCACTACTTCCAATGTCAACAAACTCAGCCGGTGACTTTTTTGTGAACTTTACAACAAAAGGATAACATGAACTCATGGATCAATCTGGAGGCTTTTAAAGAACAAGCTCCTATCGTCCCCAAACACAGCGGAGCAGGGCTAAGTAAACTGTGACCAGGCTTTGAACAAGAGGGAGTGGTGAACTTGAGTAACCCTACCATGAAACAATGCCACACAGGCCAACACAGTGCCACCTTCATAAGGCAGACCCTGGCTTTAGCTCTTGGAATACTCAATACATCAAATGTTATCGTACAGCTAAAAAGAGATCCTTTTTCTTTTCAGATTTTGTGCCCGTCACTAAACAAATGTCCTCAAAGCAGGAGCATGATGATTTGCATTCAGGCCAAAATATGCTCCAACGTGACAGTGAAAGGCTGCAGCTATGGTCGAGTGCTCAAGCGGAACAGCTAGAAAATCCAAAAAGGTCCTGCAGAGGGGCTTGTTTAGATGTTGCAGACTTCAAGCTGGGGCTTTGCACGGCACCGGTTTGTGGCAAAGTCTCCAAAGAATTCTTGGATTTCACAACTCCTGTGTTCAGTCTTGATGTGTGCAAATAAGGTGATAAGGTGTCCCAATGGAGTCGGTTTATGCTTCACCTAACTACAAGGACATCTGGCGCAGAAATACCAAACAAGCTCCGACATGAAGGAGAGTAGAGTACGCTGGGTTGTGAGCGAGCAAGACGCTGCTCTGAGCGGTTTCTTTAGAACAGGCAAAGGAACATTGTGTATTTGAGGACATCACGTACAAATGCCACAGTATTCAAACAAATCTCTAAAAAAGAATTAGTTTGGACAGGAAATGACAATAAATCTGTCTGAGGGATGACAGCCATGAAACAAACTGACATCCAGCCCAAAAGAATATAAACTTTCTGTTCTCATACCTGTCGATGTACAGAAGAAGTGATGGGGTTGCCATTCTGTTCTGCCAACCCAACCTGACCCTTTAAAAAAAAAGAAGCAGACACTGAAGCTCCAAGTGGTTGAGGTGTCAGGAGGGAACTGGAGGTGAGCAGAGGTTCTCCCTCAGTCAAGACTCACAACCATAGTTTCAGTCAAGATAAAAAGTGCCACACAACACAGCCACTACTACGCTGAGGCGGAGTGGGAGTGTGAAGGAACTGCTGCTCCTCAATGAGAGACCTGACTTCACAGACGGGTGGGGAGGAGCGGCAGGAATCTGAAGGGCACTGAGGGAATGAGTAACTTCTCTGTGTGAGGGAGGAGGAGGGACACAGAGATAAGAATGAGAAAAGGGAGGAGAGGGTCCAAGGAGGTGCTGCTGTTAAACACATGATGGATCACACTGACTGGACCTAATTGATTTACGCACCGTCACAAAGATCAATTAAAACAAACGGTAGTCTGTGACAACCTGTAACAACCATGTTTTTACAGTCCAACTGTGAGCATGACTAACTAACTTATTATGGTTAGGGTTACTGTGTTAAACAGTGTTGCACAAGTTATCAAAAAATGTTATGTTGTCATCATGACACATTGTAATTATGCAACTCAGAGGGAAAACCAACGTCCACGTGACCTTATTTTTGTTCCTCCCTCTTTAAACATCCACACTGCCTCCTTTTCATTCCACACTTGTACAGTAGAAATACAAAACCAGACATTTCCTGACTTCAGACAATGTAAAAACACTAAAGGGCCTCTGTGGAAGAAGACCTGAATGCGGGTTATGTGAAAACTCAAGAGATGAGGGAAACTCTGAGTTTCAGTTCCATGAAGAGAGGTACTGTAACTGAAACTCTGGGTTTGTTACTGCGGTAACTGACTCTGTGAACATAACCTGCTCGCTGGCAGGTTTACCTGAAGAAACCCCGAGTCTGACAGGACTGTCCTTTCCTTCTCAGTCTGATCATGTTGAAGCAGAAATAATTCACATAGTTTTACAACAGGAGCAAAACTTAGATTCATTTAGACGAGCTCTCGTTCCCTGAGCTGAACGGTTCTGCTTCTCCGGCTGCACATCGAATATCAGGCCACATGTCACCGCCAACGTGCTCTCAGATCCTCTTCATATATATTTTTTTTAATCCATCACTTTGCAGGTTAATCAATCACCTTCTAGCAGCCAGAAAAAAGAGAAATAACTCACATTTCACTTGGTTTTATTTATTTCCTACAGATAAAAGTAACCATATTATATTTTTACCAACAACGCAACTTTGCCGCCGCATTTAAGATAAGATTAGTTTACTAGTTCCAGCTCAATCTGTAGACAGTAAGTGTTAAGTGTCCTTCTCTCTTCTCAGCAGGATGTTAGGAGACTGATGTGTGTTAATCAGCATGTTGGTGCTAATAGGCTACACGTTGAAATATCCACTGAATGAACTTTTACTTTGAATATGAATAAAACCAAAGTGAGGAGCCATCACGAGACTGTTTTTATATTTCATTTTCAGCTGACTGCATTTAAATTAAATAAAATACAATACAATACCGGTACCATAAAATAAAACAAAACATCGAGCAACATCCTACCACTTCCTCAAAGGCTAATAATATTAAAAGAGAAGTAATGTTAAATTCAAAATGAAAAGACGAAGACGACATCTAAAACTCTGTCAGTGATTCTTAATACGGCTGCAGGGTGTTAATTTTTTTTTTTCTGAACATGTCTGCTTCCTGTTCTCCCGTGTTGCCATGGTGAATCACAATATCAGAGCTCCATTGATGATGGCTTTTCACTAGTAGTCAGGCACGAGCTCAACATACTCAGAGTCGACTTACCTAACTCACTTACCTGTTGAACCTCCTTTCTGGAATACCCCCCTGGTCAGATATGAGAGACTGCACTCACAGCTAAAGAAAACACAACAGCGCCTAGTTTAAAGTGATTGTGTGTGTGCTCATAAAAAATACGACTTACACTGCATTGCTTTGGGTAGTGACCAAAAAAGAAAATGAAGCTGACTGATGCAAGCTGCTGAAGTGAGCTTCCTCTTAGCGGCTGGACTCCACCTCAGACACAGGCTGAGGAGCTTTGGGGGAGCCACAACTAAAACATGTCTCTTTGTTTATACAGTAAATGTATTATGTAAGGTTTACTACTTTTTTTTACAATGTATTATCTGTAATGCTATAATCACATTCTTTAAATTACATATCATAAAACACTGCAGGTGGTAAATCATTGAACCTTGTTCAATCACACAGATGCACCCGCGCATGCACACACAAACACACACAGTGCTGATGAAGACCAGTGAGTGTGATACCAGCCTTTGTCTAAGAAATCTCAAACTGTTGTCAGTGCCACTTCAACAGACTAATAGACTGCACTATTAACTTATCATCAGTCTTTGTCATTCGTCATCAGTGCTGTCAGAGCAACGTGCATCACATCTGTATGTAAATGAATGCCAGAAGAAGAACTACAAAGTGCTGATGAAGCCTCTTTGTGGCAGCTCATAAATCATTCTGGTTGTGTTTGATCAGGATCAGCAGCCTGAAAATTGGTACCTGCTAGAGTTTGCTGATCTGAGTTAATCAAATAAGTAAATTACATGTATCAGGGCTCCACACGGCCCCTAAAGAGGCATTTTTACCCTAAAATGTGAGACAGTGCAAGTACATTTTTCATCTACTTGAATATGTGCAACAAGTGAATTTGCCTTTTTTTTATTTTTATTTTTTTAAGTAGAAATCTGTCTTAATTATCACCTATTGGCTTCTAGGTGGTGGTGACTGTGTCTGCAGAGCCCCCTCCCCCCGCCTGTATTTTGGTCCTTTGCTCTGTTTTGTTGTGCACGGGGACACCTCTGGGTGGAGAGTTGTGTCTTCTCTCCAGCCAATGTCAGAGCAGTATCGGTCCGCCACTCCAGCGCTTCACTCAGACTGTGTGACTACCACTGCTGCTGTCAGGGGCATGAGGCTGTACAGTTAAGCCTCAGAGGAGGGGCCCAGCTTGAATGTCTTTTTTGAACATCTTTTTAATTTAGAAAATCTCTGGAAACCACAGTTTGATGTTATTTTTCCTTTCTGTTGCATTAATCTGCTATAATATGTGGAATTTGGGGGAGGAAAAAAACAAACAAACAAAAAAAAACATTTACAGTAGTGGTGTGTATATCTGACCAAGAGCATGGCTTTAGTTTATAATCAACATTGGTAAGGTGCAGCAGTGTTGAATAAAATACTGTTGTTACCCAAATGACAAATTTCCCCAATTATCCATTTATCCATCCACTACCCCCCCCCAGCAGTGCAGAGTAAAGAGGGGTTGACACCTTCCATCAAGAGAGACGGCAATCTCCACAGTCAACTGTGGCCTGTAACATACAAGTAACTATAGAAGAGGAAGCAACAGCCCCATCACACATAGAATTACATAATAACACTTTCAACATGGCAGTATCCTCTGTACAAACAGAGCTACTCCCTTGAACTACGCAGTGTCACTTTAAAGCGACACCACATATTTTGCTGAGATCTTAAAGACAACACCTGATGTCCAACTGCTCTTTAAAAGTCTGATCGCCAATCACTTCATCCTTGGATCCAATTAAACATTAGAGCCCAAGATGAGGCGTCTCCCTTGAAGAGTTCTTGAGATATCACACTCTCAAAAGTTCAACCAAACCCACAACTTTTGAGGTCACTGGGAAGTCATGAAAAATACATGACTCAACTCTCTACAACTGCAGTATAATGTGTTGAAAACATCTATAGACGGAGTGTTTCTAATTCATTTTTGGAAATGTTTCTTCATGGTGCAGTCTGCGTGTGTGCTGAAAAACAAATCTGGAGTTGCTACATAGCTCTAGCTTTGGAGATGGCAAATAAAGTGGCTTAGACCAAGTAATACATCACTATGACAAACCTCTGCAGCAGAATAAATAGTGTGCTGCAGTGTCTTGTGAACTGAACTCACCTGTTGAATAAGCTTGCCAGCGGCCCCAGTTTCTTCTGCCTGCCATCTTCTTCCTGCAGCATGTGACCCGGTCTTGCGGGACTCCATAGGTCCCTGGGGTTTCCCGGAGGCGACGTCAGCATCACGTCCGAGAAGTGCGCGGCGCCGATGTCGTCCGTCTCCAAGGTGACAATGGCGCTGGAGTCAGACGTGACTGTGAAATCCAGGCTGTCTTCGTTGGAGACGGACCGCTCGGTGCTCATGCTGGACACGCTGCACACGGAGATGTCGTCGCTGCGGTTTAAGGCTCCGCCCCTGAGGCCCATCCCCGTGGTGGCGGGTAACCTGATGGCCGGGCTGAAGAGGCGGATGGAGTCGTATCCGCTGCGGGGAAAGGTGGAGGATTTGCGGATGGCGTTGCTAGCCGGGTCGTCATCCAAAGCTAAAGTGGCGGGAGAGTCGTGGCCGGCGTCCAGGATGAGGCCTGCGTCGCCTGAGTGCTGGTGGCTGTGGATGATGGCCTCCGGGGGGTTGATCTCCAGAGTGGGGATGCCCGAGTCCTGGGAAGTCCAGCTGTGGCTGTCCTGGTCCAGGTCTGAGTAGCTTCTCTGTGGGCTGCTGCAGTAGTTGGGGGTAGAGGAGCAGGATGGCTTGTAACTGGGCAGGACGGGCTCACTCTGGGGGTGGGGGATGGCTTCATGGCAGTGGCCGTTGGTATTATCGAGGAGGTCGGAGGCAGTTGGATCTTTGACAGCAGAGCCATTCTCCACTATGGCTACTCCAGACACACCTTCAAAACAACAGAAGAGTCGATGAGTTTGACTTCAATCACTTTACTACGTTTTTCACTGTATGACTCATATCAGTCGTACAGCATGGTAGATAAATCAAACTAACCCGAACCACCCATCTGCCACCCTGACCCTCATAACCAGCGTGGGTCAGTCAGTCAGTCAGATAAATCCATTTCTCATTGTTGACAGCCATTGCAGATTTCATTTTTTGATTTATTTCATTCATGGTATACATACTTCACATGGTTGCACATATTTACATAATCTATACATAGTCACCATAAATGAAAAGGAGCAGGATGAAGAAAAACGTACAGTACGTGTATAGTACCTGCCCCTCTCTATTGTTATAATTGCATTGGCTTACTATCAACACCAATATTGTACTCTATTTCAAAACATTAAAGATAATGAAACACATGATAATAAAAAAGATGAAAAAAGATGAAACCCAACTAAACACATTACAGTCCTGCAGATAAACTAAAATGGACATGTCTCCTGAAGATGTGAGAGAAACCAGTTATGAAAATAAAGCATTATTTAATTATTTCATTTTTTAAAATGTCCATATCACAGCCCCATGTGCCCCCTATTAGTCTTCAGTCTGGTGTGTATAGAGGCATGACCCATTGTGAAGGTATTAAAGTATTAAACAATAATGTGATTTGACAACATGAGTTAATGGATGGAACCATAAAATTAATCTACAATAATCCTGAAAACGGATTAGTTGTAATGAAATCATTTAGGAACCACATGTAAACCTAAATGCAAGAGGCCGACATTTGTTTGCTCCCATCCAGTTCCTGTCTTTCAGATCAGATCAGTATGTACACAACAGTGTTTGGGTCTGTCGAGCAGACAACACAGGTGATCTGCAAACCTGCCTCTGGGCTGCGGGACACTCTGATGTGAGGATAATAACTAGCCATGCGGAGCAGGAGCAGAGGGTTCACCATCTGGCAGGTAGCTGGTTGTCTGAGTAACTGTTTGGACACAATATCACCACATATGCTTTCTTTATGCTCCTCTGGGCCACATTTTAGTATAAACCATTAATTATTCAGTTTATCCTTGACTTAACTAGTGCAGATGCTTCAATAAATGTATGCCTAAGTCAAGTCATCCTGAACTAAGTGTAGTTACTAAGTAATAGAAGGCAGTGGAAGTGAAGGAAAGGTGTGGGTCGACCCACAGTTTATTTTTGCAACAAGGACACAATAATCTGCTCTGATTGTGACTTTCTGATTTTAGAACCTAAACAATAAATCAAAACAATCCACAACCTGACAAATGCATCTTGATTGAACATAACATTATCGAATGTTTCTTCCAATAGATCAGGGGGCATTAACTACACGGCTGTGGGAGCCTTGGGAGCCGAAAACTAATCCCACAGCAACCAGGCTGTAACAGGACTCTGCTCTGTAATGGGACCAAGGCCCCAGCAGGGCTACATCATGCTTTAACACCAGCTGGGAAGCTAAGCTAAAGCTAGTGTTTCTAAGCTCTCAAGCAGAATTAATTAAACTCCTGACTCTCAGGACACACACATTCCCACCCAGTCTGTTACACAGCTCAGATCCATTCAATAGCACTCAAACAACATTACACTTAAGTTCTATTTATGTGCGAAAGCGCTCGTGCTCTGTTTTTCAATGAAACACGGAGACATAAGGGCTGTGAAAACACACACACATATACGTGCCTCTGATATTTAAAAAAAAAAGAAAAAAGGTGGACTTAACTACTTTTCTGTCTGGTCAAACAGCTGCAGGGAAAAAACTAAAGTAGCAATAAAACTGAAAAAAGCCAAAACCCTGAATGTTTTCCAACTGATATCCAGAGTCAGACTCCGGGCTCTAAACCATGACCTGCGTGCAGTCATGTGTGGTAGACTTTGTCCAAGCTGGATCCTGTGCCACTGGAGAAATAATGTCTAACTAGAGCTCAAGAATAAATGTCAGGCGGTTTGCAAACTCATTGTTATTATTATTATTATGGTCACGCTGTGGCATCCTAAAGTAATATCTAAATTGGGTGCAGCATCAAGAAAGGCTTTGATCACTTGTGAGGGCAGCATCAACACAAGCATGCATGTGTGTTCCTGTTGTTTTAAGTCATGAAAAACAACAAGGGTGTTGTGACTGTGTTTACCTCATGGAATCACCCACCCAAACCCAGCTATGTTGTGAGTCATGTCATTGCTCTCAACAGGCAGCATGAGGAAATGCACTATTCACTTTCATCTACGGTTGGCTAACATCACAGATTCTGAAACGTGGCAAATTGCTCAAGTGGATTTCACAGTTCACATTTCTAAGCGGCATTTGGATCGGAGCACATGCTGTAGCCTAACAAGACACCCGTGACATGAGAAATCTTTGATAAGTCTCTAATTTTAACATCACAAGACTTTTAAAATGTAGAAAAACACTTGAACTCAGCAGATGCAACTTGTTGGGGGTATTTCAAACAGGCAGGGCCGTCGTATAGGGGAGAAAGGTGAGCGCCCAGTAGGGTCCACAAAAAACCCCAGTAGTCTAATCTTTGTATGACTGAATTATTCTGCATAAGACCCTGACTAATACGCATCAAAGCAAAGTAGGTTAAATAAAAAAATGATAATACATACATAGTCTAAGAAAAAAAATGGAAAAGTCAGGGGGTAGGGGCCCACTTTTATTCTGTAAGGGGGCCCAGAATTTCCTAGCAACGGCCCTGCAAACAGGTGATGAACTGATGACTGGCTTCACAAAACCTCATGCTCAGTGAAGTTTAAAGTTGAATGGCTGGCTCAGGCTGTCTGCTGACCAAAGTAAAGAGTGGGGGTAGATTAACTGTGTTTTTGCAAATTAAATATATGCCGACTTCATTCACAATTGCTAAATATTTTTTTAGCCACATTTAACTGGCATTTTTTTTCATGCAGTTTGGCTTGAGCTGTAACATAACCAGGGATGAAGGCACACACACCAGGGCTGAGTGTGTGTGTGTTCATGTGTGTTAATAGTAATCAATACATTGTGTGTGTGACGGTGACCTACCACAGCGGCTGTCTCTCCGGTCCTGGGCGCCGTGGTGGTGGGTCGTGTTTGCCATGCTGCCGCCGGTTGTTGCTACAGGTGGGTGGCAGCTCTCCGCCGGCCGGAGCGGTCCATGATGCTGCTGCTGCTGCTGCTGCCTGGGACTACTGCTGCTGCTGCTGCTGCTGCACCATCATCACCTCCCTCACCTCCCTGCCTGCCTGGCTGCCTCCTCAACGCGGCTGAGCGCACACAGGAAAGAGCTAGTGTGAGGCCATTTGGTCCTGACAAACACCACACATTCAACTCCAAGGAGACAGGCGGCCGGTTGAAAAACAAAAAACACTACGTCGAACCGGATTTGCTCACCAAGTACTAGTGCACTTGCTGCTGCCGCTGACGCCAACTCACATTTCACCAGCGCTTCCTCAAGTGAAGCCGGAATAAGTTCAAATGCGAGATGCGTTGGTTTTTTTTTTTACTTCCCCGGCATCAGCGGGCATCAGATAATTCCCAGTTTTGTCACCGAGCACGAGTTGAACTTTCACAAGTTTATCCGGTATCCAAAATATTTCATACCTGTGTCGACGCTTCCGCCGCCATTTTAAAACAAACTTGTATTGTGGCGGCGGTGTAATCGAGTCAAGAATGATCACCGTCGATGTGTTCACCTGAAGGACCTGAAGGCAGTAATAATCGACCTAACAACAACCTGCCCACCTACACTCACATACTGACGTGTTTCTGGTTTAACAAGTAAATCCTCCACACCTGCACCTGCGAGGTTTAATCACCGTTAATGTGTATACTGTCATTTTTCTCATAAAACATCTATTATTTTAATTTCCGGGACCTTAACAGCCTCTTTTTCACAGCCACTGTTAAATGGCCAATGTATGAAACCCCTATTAGACCTTATGCTGCTGTTTATCAGATTCAATCAATCTGTATGTTCATTACTAGAATGCAGTTCAGAGTGCCCAATAAAGTAAATGGAAGATATTAAATACTAACCCTAACCCTATTAAATAATTGTATTGTAATGTAAATATTTTGTAAATGCACACATTTCTGTTCATGCCGATAAAGCTGTTTGAATTGAATTGAAAAATTGATATAAATACACACGATGTAGCCTACATGTAATGAGTGGTGTATATTTCAGTTTAACCATACAATGAGGGGATTATTTATAGAGCTTCTATGTAGAATTCCTGGGTTGGAGCCATTACATAAATAAACCCTACACATAAACATAAATTAACCTCTAAATCACAAAAGTGATGATTTATATGATGTATTATGGCCCACTATTCACTACTGATCAGTCTGGTCTGAGCATGTTTTGTTTTTGTATTGACACTCCACAATTGAAATAGCCTACCTTAATTTATATAGATGTTTTTTAAAAATGTTTTACATTTTCATTAATAAAAGATTATGCAAATAAATTAAACAACAGAGTGGCTGAGGACTGGTGGTATGATTTGAAGAGAAGCAGTCCCTGCTTCAGCATCCTCACCCTGCCCTCTAGTGTCATGAGGTGGTGTAGCTAGTATGGACAGCTGCTCTTCCTTCCTCAGCACTCACCACCTTTCTGCATGTGCACACAAGACAAACAAGAAACAAAGAAGGCAGAGAGGTTTACAGGCTGAGGTTTGGTTTATTCCTTTATTAGATGTTAAGAAAATCCACAATGAAACAAAATAATTTACTCAGGGTGTACATGAAGTTTGAACACATCTACTCAGGACAGATGGGATTCAGGAACAGAGAGGAAGGGTGAGGGGTGAAGGAGCGTCGTCTAGGTGGGAATGAGAAGACGAGGAAAACTCATGTTTTCAGTGCCGGATACGCATCTGAAACTCAGCCACCCTGTCGATGTCGTTCCAAATGCATATACTCTCACTGAATGCATTTTCTCGCCAGAAGTGTTTCTTTCTTTTTTTTTTTTATCTTTTCGTTTTCTTTATTTTGTTTTTTGTTTTGTTTTTTTAAACACGGCCTATCAAAATGGAAGAATTAGATGGAGAAAGGTGTGATGCATTCCTTTAAACTCCCATGTAAATTAGCTTCTTGCACACATTCAGTGACAGATTCACACACACATGCGCGCGCACACACACACACACACATACACACAGTCATTCTTTCAATCATCGATATCACCTCACTCACATTTTTTTTTAAACCAAAATATTTTGTTCAACCCAACATAAAAAGATGGAGAGTGAAGTGTGCATGCTGCATTTTCAGACACATTCCATGGTTTATTTCTCAGGTGTCCCTCACTCAAAAGTAATCAACATGCAAAATTAACTGAATGACTTTTCTCCATACACTGTTAAATTTTATCATGCGCCAAGGTATTGCATAGGACTCAGGGCTTTTGAATTCCCCTCCGCATTGCTTATGCAATCTACAATGGCTTAGTTCTTTTTTTCCCCTAAACCTATAGCTCTAAATTAATGACAGTCGCCTCTGGTTTGCTTGGAGAGAATTCCTGTCAATAATTACTGCTATACAATCAAAGAAAGGATTTACATTAATGCATCAATGCACTGTCACGGATTTGAGTGTAGATTATGCAGTATGCTTATATCAAAAAATTCCTGAGTGTCTGATGACTGTCAAAGAAAGGTGACAAGACCCTGAAGTTGAGTACCTTTCATTCAGCTACTTGGGAGTCCTTTTTCAATTGAAGTGGCATCTGATTGAACAAATCTTGGGCCTTTACAATCTATGCATTTTCAAAAAATAATGAAGCCATTTCCAAAGCCATGCCTGCAATGGAGACACTCTCAAACGCAACACTGCTTTAAAGCAAGTCTACTCACTGATGACATATTTTTAATTACCCGTTAGTGGAAGGATGATTTTAGTCATCTGTGCTTCAGTTTCAAGGTATGACGTGACGCAATAAGTCACCCTGCTACTTGCCCTCAAAACCTATTTGAAAAAATAGAGTTAAATGGGGGAAAACTGTAACTGCAAATGCTTTTAACGAAATTTAATTTCAAAGCACAGGTCACAAAAAAAGGACAGCAAACAATATTTCATGGGTTTTGTAGCTACTTTGCTAAGGGTGAGTCAAATTGGTGGGGTACTAATCCTCTGACATTTTTTTGTGAATATAGGTCTGCATACATTCACATTTCTCTGAGATAAAAGTTGTATCACACTCACTCTGAACCAGTGCCTTCACAAGTTCTATGCTGACACACACAGTGAGACATTACTCAATATTTCAACAAGATATATTGTAAACCAAAAAAAAATAATAAATAAAAACACACCTCACATGGAAAAAAAAAAAAGCATTTGTACCTTAGTGTAATTATGCCATTTTTTTTGGTTTGACCATTGCCCATCACTTGTTTTGTTATATATTTGTTTAGTTGCAGCATGGACAGTTAACATTAGTCAATGCTGACTTTGTCCTTACTGCTGGGAGACAATGAACTGAAATAATATGTAAAAAAAAAAAAAAAAAAAAAAAGCGAGAGAAAGAAAAAAAAGTGAGATTTAAATACCTGCAAGTATTTCTGCTTTAGCTGTTACAGGCCTTACAACTAAGAGGTTACCTTAAAAATAAAAACCAAGCCACATTAAGCAAAGAATCAGGCAAAACTTTTTTCTTCTTTTCACAATTTTTCGCAAAAATATATATTCATGGAGTCTGACTGTCTGGATTACAAACAAAACTAGGCTTTGCCATCTACTCATCACAGCCATAAAATGGAACTGCAACTCCAAAAGATTTTGAACATACTTATAGCACCAATAGTCTGTACCATAGAAATTACAAAAAAATAAAGTTTCATTCAATTGCAACACAGGTGTCTGCAGAAATGGCTGTAGTCATGTTTTTTCTTTTTTTATGATGGGTCTTGACCCCAGAAAAACTTTTTTTTTTGTTTGTTTTTTCCCCAATTCTTTTACAGCATTGCATTTCAAGTAGATTATTAGTATTTTTGCCAACAAACTCCTTTAGATTTCCTGTTTTTTTTTCTTTTTTCTTGTTATTTTTAAAGTATTTTTTTATTTTAGCCTCACAAACCATACTATGTCTACTACTAGCTTTTGAAAGACTATCACCATTCAAAGATCAGACTCATTTATGATAACTTTTCACACATGGGGAATTTATGTATATTCAGAAGAAAGCTGCACACATTCTCTACTTCACATTCAGAAAGTCCTCCAAACAAACTATTTAAATTAAACTCTCAAATCTTACACAACTCAAAAACCTCAACATCCTTTATAATGTCTTTCTGAACACAAGATGGAAAGTAGAGGATGCGTAAGCAGTTGTTTCACACAACATTAGGTTTAACTAGAAAAAGAGGAGTGAGACTGGCTGGACAAACACACATGCACAACCATTCAGACACCACCAACTACCAGTAACCTAGTTCAAAAGCAAAATGGTGGGAACAAAACTGACAAGGATAGAACAAAAGACTGTCCCTACTACCTAACTGTGAGACTTGAATGAGGATCAGTGTACAGAATCAACTGAAACAAATTCTAAAATGCCTAAAATGCATGTCTGCACATGGCATCACTCAAAGACAGAACATGTTTTTTAAGTTTTCCTATTTTTCACTCACTTTTTGTTGATCTGATTGTTGATTACACATGGATTTAAGTTAGTAAATGAAAACCAGCAGGGTTATGTGTGGGGTTTTGGAGCAGTGTCTCAGAAAATTAGCCTACATTAAGTTTTCCAGCTCTGAGATGACCCTGAATCTTTGCTGGTAGAGGTCCAGTCACAAAAGGAGAGGAGTGCTTCCTCTCGAACACGAGCGTCCTCTGCAAAACTGGAGTATTCAAATGTTGCTGCTCCCTGGAGGAGGAAGTCAAAGAAAATGATTAGAATTTTGCATGTGAGAATATCCACGCCACACCTGATTGGTCACTGCACTGTTGCTTCCTTGGCTCCTACATCTGTTAAATTAAAGTGAACAGGTCTATAAAGTCTGTTTGTGGGCATTTTTGTGACTTGCCTTACTGTGACCCTTCAGATTCTGTGACCTAATTAAGAAATTCAGCTTTTCAGCCTGACTGCCACAGCAAAGGTCTTTACCATGAACTCTCAGTGACACCACTGCCTCACCTGTCAATATTTAGCCGATCTATCAGTTTCTTTGCACCAGTGTTCCTAATGGAAAAAGGTCTGTCTGACATCCAGACACTCTCTGTATTGTATACCTCACCACTTTATTGACTGTAAACTGTTAATGACCCACAACAGACTAACGACTCAGTAACTGACTGTCCATTCTTCAGTGTACAGCAAATGAAATACTTGGGGTTATCTCCTATTTTTTAGGTTATGTTATATATTTACATTGTTTACTCAATGTTAATTAAACTGCTTAAATGTGGCTACACCCTGATCCCAAAGGTGCTGCTGGATTTCAGTGAGCTGCTAAAACAAGCACGTTTTAGGGAAAATTAGAAGTTGCATGGTCATTGTTGCAGGGCTGGATATGGTCTGGGTCCAACTGAGGAAACGTAACATTTTTTCACTTCCTTCCTTGCTTTCTGTGCTTTAAACCAACTTCACCCTGTTGTGCTTATGGTTTATGGGCCTTTACATTCAGACCATCTCTGGCCTCTGTTGCTGTGTTAGGTGTTGGTAACTCCTGTTGATGAGTTCAGTAAGTTTTGTGCAGTGGCTGTGATAAAAAAAAATTATTACAAGCACATAGGCTTCATCCTTTGGACTGCAGATATCCTATATGGCACAACAACACTGATTAATAAGTATGGAAAGCAGAGTGTTAGTTGTGTATCTTTGGCAGGAAGATTTAGCATTGGTCAGCCTATGACCATCCCACCATGACCATAACACCACACTGCATGCAGACAACGGCACTTGAGACGTTAAGGCTACATAAAAAATATACTGATAAAATAAGAGGTAACTAGCAGACTAGTAAAGTAACAAAATCCAAAAATTATGAGTTAAAAGAAACTGAATCTAATTAGTTTTACCCATACAAGTGTGTTTTACTGATCATTTCAAAAACTGAAATAAAGTACTGACAAAACATTATTTGTGAGTGGTGTGATGTATTGTGAATGAGTTACAAATGCTTTATGTAAACACATTTACCTGTACACTGAGAGCCAGGGAAAAGGGGTGAATAGAGTG
Organism: Trachurus japonicus; assembly: GCF_045865225.1. Taxonomy (NCBI): domain Eukaryota; kingdom Metazoa; phylum Chordata; class Actinopteri; order Carangiformes; family Carangidae; genus Trachurus; species Trachurus japonicus. The sequence goes on from NC_140924.1 coordinate 23,477,327, forward strand.
TGTTCTGCCACCAGCACTCATCTTGCTGGTTGCCAGTTCCTCCCTGTCCACTTACATTTAACAGAGGGAACTAAACAAGACAAATGAGAAGTGGTTAGTGTTTTTCAGTAAACAGCTGCCAGAGACATCACAGGTGGAATGTGACGCAGCTGAAATCAGATCATAAAATAGTGTATTTCAAGTCTATGTTTTTGTTAGTGATCACAATTGATTGATAAGCTTAGGAAATCATTTCAAAGAAACCCTCACCTCTGGCACATCTCCAACGAAGTCGTAAGCAATCCCATACTTGGGGATCGGACCTGTTGGTGCACAAACGCAGGACTGTTTCTCTCCTGAAGATTCTTCTTTTTGAATCTTGGCAACTGAGACGTCCGTCTGTCCACCTGCAGTTGATGAAGCTGCTGCCGTTTTGCAGTCTAAGCAAATCTCTTGCTCAGCGATTGGCAGGAGGGCACTCGAGCCCTCCTGTGAATCCAGCGAAGTCTGGGCACTCTTCTCCATGCCAGACTTCTTTAATCTGGGTAAAAATTTACCAGATTCCAGTTCTGACTTCCCGTAATAAGGGCCCTCACATTCTGCATCCTCCTCCAGAGGTTTGAGGTCAGCCTGAGGATCATCAAAGACGTCCACTGGCGCCAGGACGGGAAAACTCATCTCCTCTTTGTCAGTCTCAGCCTCTGAATCACTTGCTCCTCCAGGAGACAACTCTGAAGCCGAAATTGGTCGGAAATGAGTCCTGGGGGAAATGCGGATGGCCCTATACTGCGTCCGGTTGATGCCATATATTCGTGGGTGGAAGGCTTCATTCTCAGAGTCTGAGCAAAGAATAGATTTGGGCTTGAACCCTGGACTGAAAGAAGCCATGTCCTCAGGCTCAAAAGAACACTCAACATGGAGGACTTGAGAGAAGGGATTGTTTAGGTTGAAGGATGCGAACGGGTATTCTAAACCTTGTTCCTCACTATGCAAGCCTCCATAAGATCCAAGCAAGTCTTCATGGAAGATGAAAGAAAATCCCTTATTCAATCCATCTCCGCCTCCTCTAATGGCCTGGTCATTCTGCCCAAAGGACACAAGTGGCCTCCACAGGGGCCTGTGCCCGGTGGCGAAGCAGCTGCTCGTGTTCATGAAAACATCTGTGCCAGTGATGGTGAGCATGTCAGAGCTAGAAGCAGAGGCAGCTGCAGCAGCACACTGTAGCAGGCTATCTTGGGTGTCACATGGCGGAACAACAGCCCAATTTTTATCACCACTTAGTGTCTTCAATTCTCCATACACCCCTCCTAGGATGAATGATGTACTCTCCTTGTCAGAGTTCAAGTCCCAGGGCTTGGACGGAGTCATGTAATCCCCAGCACCATCTACCTTGGAGAGTTTGTTTTTGGCTAAGTCCTGTTCTTCTTTCTTGCCTTCCCAAAGGTGATACTCTGACCGTTGCACTGCTTTTTTCTGAGGTCCCTGAATTGGAAGTCCTTTTGCCTGCACTTCTGGACAACTGCAGCAGTAGCTGCCTGACTCATCTGAGAACAGCCCTTCACTGGGTTTTTCTGCTCTTTGCCTTGACATTACAGATTTGCCATCTTTGATTGCAGTCCAAATGTCCTTTATTATCCCTGAGCTGTAATCATCACTCTGTTGGTTTGTGTTGTCCGAAAACATGCCAGTGCTGTACTGTTTACTCTCATCCTCTTCTAATGCTATACCACAAATGGACTCCAATTTAGATTTTTTGGTGAAGGTCTGATTGGATGCTGTGCTAACACTGACCTCCTCACACTTACGGCCAGTCTCATCTTGCAAAAAATCCAAGATTTCATCCTCTAGATATGTACTAGAGAGAGGAGGGATTATACAATCAATCTCTTCATTGCCAATTTGAGCAGCATCCTCTGTGGGAGCATTTCCTTGTTCATTATCTGAACGCGTCTCCTCTGAATGTGACCACGGACTGCAAGTTCTTGTTGAAAGGTTAGAACAGTGTTCAGTTTCGTCAAAGGCACTATTTTTGGTCCATATTAGCAAACGAGACTGTTTATTAGAATGTGGGTCGAGACAGCTACAGACATCGGTGTTGTTTTCGTGACCGTGGGTGAGTGAGTCACGGGGAAAAGGAAAAGTGGGGCTGTCATACTGCAGCTCAAAAAGAGAGAAGCAGGATGAGTTCAAACCAGATGGTTCACTGGTGGCCTCAGGGACAGGTGGCTCCTCCAGATTTCCAGATAGTCTGCTCAGGGTGAATGAAACACTATCTAGGAGTGGGGAAAGCCGAATGGGAGAGTCTCCTATGAAGCTTTCTCCATCTATATCTTCTGAAGTGGATGGTGAATAACATCCCCACACTTGAGCCATATTTTCAAGATCCTCCATTAAGAATCCAACAGATCCCGAAGCTTCCTGTGAGTCTGCCCGTATTGCACTTTTCCCTTGCTGCTCAAGGCCATCTAACACTAAACAACATTCTGCCTCAACGTCTCTTTGCTCTTTGCTTTTCTGTCGAATCATGCTTAAGATCCGACTCTCTTGTATTGAGTCTGAGGCACTAGTATCCAATATGGATTGATAAATATCAACTTCATAGAAGTGAGTGAATTCAGACAGATGCTTGTCATCTAAATCTCTACTATCCTCTGGCTGAGGGCAGCTTGAGGTCCCAGTGAGTTCAGCAGTTTCATCCTCTGTTTCACCAGGCCCTTCAACAAAGTGCCCATCTACAAACGAGCCTGCTGGTAGGTATGCCCTCTGGTAGCTCTCATTGGCAATGCAGATTCCCTGGATTCTCTCCGGCAGCCTCTCAATGTCAGCTGACAAAGCCAAGCCATCCGGAGAGTCCATCTTGCTTCGATATTTTGTTTCCAGCTTGCTTTGTCTGCTGCTGAAAGGTACAAAATACTCTGTGATGGGCTCAGTGTACCAAAGTGGCTCCTCCATATACTCCTTTTTGTTTCTAGCCTCAACTCCGCACTCTTTTGCTTCCACCCAGCCTGGATCTTTATGAATCTCCTTGAGCGGTCTCTTCCCCTTTTTGTAAAGCTGTGGTTGTTTGGCAGCACCTCCAGCAGTGCTGCTACTGCTCCCTCCTGTGTTTCTTCGCTCTTCTTTGTCGATTACCTTCACCTGTAGCTTCACCTGCCCACTGTTGCGCATCCTCTTATTTTTCGCAGCCTCTCTGGATTTGTGCCTTATTCTAACTGCCTTGCTTCTGGATGACTTAGTATCACCCTGGTTCCCACTTGAGCTGGAGCCTGCCTCACTAGAGCCAGATGACCAGGATCTGGGTCTGAATTTGCCCTCAGATCTGTGTCTGGTCTGTCTCTTAGGGTGGACGGTAGATTTCTCCTCCACTGCTGCACCTCCATGGTAGCGGTTTTCTTTCTCCCTCTTGTTTCGTCGTTGCTGGCCTCTTTCACTGGTCACAGTAGTGATGGTACCACATGCCTCCAGGTTTCGCTCCTTTGCAGCCTCACCTTCGCTGTTGCAATCTTTTGGGGAGGAGGTGTCTGTGCTCGTCTGTGGGGCTGCTGAGGATGATGAACTTGAGTATGCACAGGCTTTAGCCTTGTTCCACACCGTCATGATCTCTTGGAGACAAACAGGTTTCTCTGACAAAGGAGGAAAGGCTTCATAATACCTGCAGCCACAACAGACAAGAGAAAAAAGTTGATCCAAAATGAATTAATAGCAGTATAGTTCAAATAAACGAGTAGATGGGTGTGTTAACACAAACACTCATTCATGCATCATGCCCACATTGATAGCTTACATTTCCACCTGGTCCTTTGAAGAGGGGGACTCAGCTCGCTCTGGAGACTGAGAGCCATCAGACTTCTTTTGAATCAGTTTTTCCTCTGTAAAACACATGAAAGAACAGTTACTAAGCAACTTTCTATTTCTATTTATTCCATCTAACAGTTTGTGATATGTTAGTTAAGGGAACAAACCAGACCTTTCTGTTTGTTTTGGATGTCCTTAAGTTTAGAGCAAAGCTCTTCAACCAGGCTCTCAATTCCAGAGTTCTGTGAAAAAGAAAAAAAAACAACAACACATTTTTGAGTTGCATTTCTTTAGCATATATCAAATTACAAAATCTACTAATAGCAAACTAATAGGGGTGTAACGGTACACACAAGTCACGGTTCGGTACGACTTCGGTACAACAGACACCGATTGCATGTAAAAACCATCTTCTGTTATTAAAGTAAAAAATAAATAGAATAAAACAAGTCTTTTAGAAGTGTAATAATCCCATTCATTCATTCTAGAGGAAAAAACACCCTGGTAAAACTTGACAACTGGCAACTATTACAAAAAACAAGAAACTAACATCAATGTTGTTTTACACAGTTAATGTGTTATTAGGTGGCTATATCCCAGTTGCTTTGGTGATGTTTTTGCTCCTGTCTGTGTTCATGTCAAGAGGCTGCTTAAAATCAGCGGGGATTGACACATCAGAGTGATGCCATCTTATAGAGTGAACATGTTTGATGCCTTTCTAGCGATGCCAAAGTGTTCCCAACACAGGTGATGTAAATGAGGCAGGCGGCTCTTTTTTATATACAGTCTATGACTGTGTGCACCGTGAACCGTGACCCCTGTACCGTGATCAAGATCATGCAATTCATTTCATTACTTGATGTTCACAAATAGTTGTGAATGGCAATTTTTTTTAGCTTGAACAATAACTGGTCTGAGCACAGTGATGGCAAAGTCAATCAACACCACAACATGAGCATTAGTATTAGAATAAGGATCAGCTAACTTAACAAAATTATTACAGGTATTTTAATACTTCGTACTAAATCACTGTGCTACTGTTTGTTAAAGATACAAAAACACTAACACTGACGAGCTGCTTTCTTTTTCAAGAGCCTGAATGAGAATGCAGTTTCAAACAGACTCTGACCCCATATGTGCCATAACAGAAAGAATGAAAGGCACGGGGTTGACACAAGTCAAACCAGCTGACTTGTGAGAGCTTAGGCATACTTGGCAGTGACTGTGCTATATTTAGGTATGGTGCAGAAATGGTTTCCAAAAAAAGAATTTAAAAAATGTAGGAAAAAAGTCCAGGCAATAACATAAATCATTGCTTCACGATGTTCTGACACCCTGAACATTGTCTACAGATCATGTTTGTCCTCTCGGGCTGAGCAATGTGATGTGAAAAAATATAGTAACAACAAGGCTTTGAGGTAAACACAACATCCAAGTTCAAATGCTAGCTTAGACCTAACAGGCACTGTCAGAAGAAATGGCTAAAACAAACAACAGACATTGCTGCTCCTCTGTCCCAATCCTGCCACACTTTTAGCTCATTCATATAATCTTCACTCTTCTGGAAAATGTTATTCCTTACCATGCCACCTCATGAAAGGCAGAGCACGGTTTTCTCCTGCCCAGTGTTTCCTCTTGCATCATTGTGCTAATGCCAGTCAGCTGACAGCCAACCGAGTCTGCTGCTCACTGCTGCAATCCCGTGCAGCGTGTTCTGGTTAAAAAATAGACCGCAGAGTCCAGTCCCTAGAGAAGAGCTCAACTCTCCTCATCTTGCCTCACAGACCCTTCCCCCTTCCCTCCCCCCTGCTTTGTGTCACTCTCAACTAAATCACACCTTCCCGACTACTGCTAGCCAGAAAAAATGTCAACAAATCTCTCAGTAGCTTTTTCACCCACAAGACACATAAAACACAACCAATATTTCATGACTAGACATGTAAATACAAATGCCAAGTATTTTAAGTAGGGACAGCACTGTTTTATGTCAATGAAGAACTTTGACCTGCTGACCCTAACATAACCTTTCTAATGAAGACTGACTGAAGGTGTGGTCATCCAGTGGAGGATGACCACACCAAATGAGGTGGCAATGCATTTACAATAAAACTCTCCCTTTGTTTAATGCTTTAGCCTCCCACAATGACAAGGCCTTATTCACTGACTATTCACGTGATTCATACAATTAATATCTGCATGACTGCACCTTAACAAGCAACAAGGAATACTACAGAAACAAATTCCTGACATAATTAGACAAATCACACCCTCATGCTTCCTCTGGTCCGAGCACTGTTAATACTTTTTATTAAAGTTTTAAAAGTTTTATAAATGACTAGAATGACACTCAGTAGAGCATGCCTCTGTCAAGGCTTAACAACTCTGCATGCCTGTGTCAAACTCATAGATTTTAATGGTATAATTGTCAAGAGCTTGTCTAAAATGTTGTCATGGCGCCCTTGCAATCTTAAGGAAAGAGCCTCTCAGCCTGTGTAGCTTTAACCACATCAGCATCTGCATAGGTTCTTCCCTATACCGCCACCAAGTTTGTACATATGGATTCAGTAGTTCTTGTGTAATCCTGCTGACAAACAAACCACCAGACAGACATGGACGAAAACGTAACCTCCTTGGCTTATGTAACAAGGAAGTTCTAACAGTTCCTGCTTCGGTGTAAGTTATAAATGGTCTGCATTCCTCCAAAGCGAAACTGATTTAAGACAATGATTATTTTCCATTACAATGAAAAAAGCCTTATTTGACCACTCCCTAAACACAATTAGAATCACAAGATTGCAATAATCAATGCTTACTTCATCAGATGCAGAGCGGAGGCATTGCACAGCAGCTTGTTTCTTCATTTCCTCAAGACTCAGGTCAGTCCCTCCTTTCTTCTTACTCTTACCCCATTTCTTCCCAGCTCCCTTCTCCCAGCCCAAGAAGATGTCATTTTCCTGTCACACACAAAGTCAGTCAAAGAACACAACTAATGAAAAACAGTAACATGGAAACGGCAAAGCATTTTACGTTAACACATATTACATACAATATATATCGTCTAAATTTGTAACATTTAAGATTATGTACCATAACAATCTGCAAACACACAGAGATTACATATCAATAAATGTAATGGCAAATGACAGAATTCTTGGGAGGAATTTGCAAGCGGTACAAGTGCCATAACATGAAAGAATAGCCCCATTATTAACCTCTCCAAGCAGATATATATCTTCCTATAACAATATCATTAATGTAATGGATGTAATGAATAAAGATTGCTACCACTTTAGATGATAATACACTACAAATGACAATCATTTCATAAGCTTTTTGATTTTGCATATATGTCTTAAATGTTGCAGGAGGTCACCTGGTCCTGCAGGTCATAGTCGTAACTGTCATGCAGGAGAAGGCTGAGGACGTAGCGGGTGTAAATCATGGCATCGATCCCGCACTTCTCAAGCTCCTGGCCAAGCCAGCTTTGCACTGGCCCCAGCGACTGGAGCAGGGACATCTCTGAGGCAGGAAGGGGGCCCACAAAGGGGTAGGGGCAAGAGAGGTTTTCAGGAGGAGCTGGACCGTCTGAATCGGTGCTCACTGGACGCATGGGACCTCAGGTGTTGGCCATTCTCGAGTGGAGCGGCATTGTGATGGGTAGTTATGGGTGGTTGGTGGAGAGGGGTATGGAGAGAGGATGAGGCAAAACCTATCTGGATGAGAGGGCAGTCACTCCAGCAGGGTGCACTGAAGGGGCTCTACATGTGGAGGCATGTAGTAGGTTTTTTTTTTCTTTTTTTTTATTGCTTTGAGCAAAAGAGGGGATTTTACTCGTCAGGCATGGCTTATGCTGCTGATGGTCTCAGCTGCTGAGCAAAACACAAGATGTGTTTGCGTCTTAGTTGCAGGGGTCCATTTTGAGGCTATTCTCACTTCATCTGCACAACCTGAAACAGAGCAAACAAGCATTTTAAAAAACAATGATATTATGCTCCCCCCTTTGATTTTAAAAGGGAACAAAACAAGAGAACGGGTGATGTAACAATATATGTTATGACAGATCCTACCACTCTCTGTTCCTGTTAGTGGTTTATAGCCATGTTAATGACATCATAAGAAAGCATGAGTTGTCTTTGAATAATGTAACAACAACAGTGGCCAGAATCTTGACATATTGAGGTCCTGAGCGTGCTTTAAAGTGACAACATAATAATACCTGTCACTTCACAGTACCACACTCTACCAGAGGGTTGAGTTTAAGATCACTAGATTACACTTGCTCACCAGACAGGAACCTCTCATATTAATGTGAATGTATCTCAAACATCCAAGTTATTCCAGTCTATAATTATAATACTGTATATAAATGCAATCTAGCTCAAGTAATAACAGGAGAAGCAGTAAAGATGAATGACAACATTTCTCTGAAATGCCTAAATGAAAGCAAGGTTTTGTAAGACTTCTAAGAGAATGTGCAATGTGCATATTATTATTATTATTATTATTATTATTTTTTACTATTTCATCCTCTGTAGGCACAAAATAACACTGTATAGATTCAGTTGTGAATAATAGATTACAAAATGTCCAGGATTAGGGACCATTACAAAACACCTGACAAGCAACTGAGTGCAACTCTGTGGGAATCGTTCGCTGTCAAGTTCATGTGTTTCATCTGGCAGCAGTGGATTAGAGAACCGACGCGAAGAGCAAATGGAGGCTGCACCGATTTGATTGGCTGGCCCAGTAGTCATTCAACAGTGGCATATTAAAGGTTGCCCGTTAGGAGACGTCAAAAGGACAAGACAAGAAGCTTTGCCGTATACAACCCCACCATTTCAGCAGCCATCGCCGATATACAGAGTTACATTGTGTCAGTTAATTCAATGTAGGTTGACAGCTGAAATGTTTGCTCGCTTTATCGATCATAGCTAAATATGGCTGACCAGTGTCTCCAGCCCAGCTGTTTCTTGTATAAATACTAGCCCCGGCAGCTAGCTCCGAACTGCACTATCCACATGCCAACTTTACCCTACAACCTATGATTACACAACAATTACCTTACACGACAAACAACAAAATAATAACGATAAAGCAGAGTTAATTAACGATGATCCTGTTGTTGTTTTTTGTGTGTATTGCAACTTGCAGATACTGGTGGCTTCCTGACATTAACCGTACATTGCTGGCCTATAAACGATGTTTCACATTAAGCATTGATGCCATGATTATCTCGACATGCCGTACAAACTACGACTTGGTGACAGCTGAAGTGTCAACCGATGTTGCACCGGGTTGTGGTGTTAACTTTGGTTAGCTAGTGTCACTTGGCAGTCAAGCAGCAAGGTTAGCTACAGACCACCGACCTTTAGCTAATGAGCTAAGTTAGCCAAGTTAGCTGCTCGACCTCTGTCAAGACAGTTTATTGTTATTTTTACGATTACATAGCATTCGTCATCCAGGTGACACAGGATACGTTTAATCTGAATTAGTTAAATCGCGATCTCTCCACGTCCTGATGAGCACTGACGTTAGCTCGGTGTGCGTCGGGCAGGTGAACGGAGGCTGCTTCTCTACGGTGACATTAAAGCCCGACGGTTACACATTAAATAGTTAGCCAGCGCAGCAAACGGCAACGAGCTAACTTTAGGCCAAGTGTAAAGTTTCCATGGGAAGCAAAGCACACGAAATGACCCAAAGTGTACTGCTATTCGGCGTAGGCATTGTATTTAATTTCAAACAAACGCTATCTATCACGTAGGCTTGTTGTTGTGAAAAGGGGGAGGAGGAGCGGCTGCCCCGGTAGACTACTAGGGGACTGTCAGACGTTTTCCCTTCAAAAATGTGCGCCATATCGTCATACAGCGACAGAAAAAGCCGTCTAAACATGGCACTCTAAACGGGGACATAAACACCACCGTACGGAAAGAAAGCTCATATCCATCTTGCAAGTTTACTTACCTGCCGTGGGCTGAAGTAGAGAGAAGCAGCGAAAGGGGAGCGGCTATTTCTCTACCGCTGCCGTTCCGAGCTTGAGCTCTGGAATCCGCTGCGGTAGCATCGCGTATCATGGACGCCGACAGAAATGGCGCTGTTTTCACATTCAGTCCTTCTTCAACAACGTCAAGGAAACCGACGACATTCGGGCTCAAGCCGGAGGAAGGTCACTCCTTGATGACTCACACTACGTAGAGCCATCATGTCCGCCACCCAAGGCCAGTTTCACTCAGTGAGGGACTATTGAATGCGCCACCCTCCGCGTCGTATCTAGGCAACAAGGCAAACTTCCGCCATCCTGTTCGTACAGGCTTGATTCCTCCGCTAGGGTATTGCATCAGAAGCCCAACTAGTACTCTCGTCGTTTGTGCTCACAGATAAATGCTGAATAACGTTAAGTAGATTTAACTCAACAAGGGAAATATATTCAAAAAATATCTCAACCGCTGTAGCCGTTTGTATTTTTTTTCTTTCGCTGTGTTAATAAAGAAATAATTTGCTTACGGTGGCATTTTCACATAGGATAAGATACAAAGTAGCCTACACACCTAATCAACAAGGTGGTGCAGCGAGTCTTTGCACGTATTTATTTGCCATTTTATGACTTGATTTTAGTTTTTGTCCTATTCACTAAAACAAGAACTTGATGTCCTTATGAAACTTTTTTTTTCTTTTTTTTTTTTACTAAGCAAGCAAACTATAGCTTAATTTAATGATGATGATGAGTTTTCTTATTGCCCAATTGTTTTAATTGAGATGTAGCCTCCTGTTATTGGTGTGATTAAAAGTTTAATTAGGTCCACTAATGCTGCTGATGAGGCAGCATCAGTGTTGGTCACCTCACATTTATCATAATTGTCCACGGGGTAAGGATAGGCCTAATGCATCTATTTAGTTATGCACAAATAGGAATCAATTTTTATTTTTATTTTTAAAAGGAGAGAAAAAAGATGCAATTTCCAGTGTGTTGACTGTTAGTTTTAGTGATTAGCCACTTTAACAGAGAAGTAGGCCTATGCAGCTAATAGGATAGGCCTACTGTAACCTTTTTATTCAAACCATTTGCTGCTGCTACTGTAAGCTACCTCTAGTAACTGCTCCTGTTACTACAACTGTGGTGCTATCGTTACTACCAGTGGTACTATTTATAGCACTGCTACTCCTCAAGAGCAAAAGTTGTACAGTGTGAGCCCTGCCTCTATCAGGTCTGCCAAAGCCTAAAGTGTGTAGCCTATGTACGTTGGGGGGGGTGGGGGGGTTGGAGCTTATTCTTTAGGCTGACCACCTGCCCTCTGTATAGGGTCTATAGCGTGGCACACTTCATCTGCCCTCTGACCCGAGGGCTTATGATCCATGTGTCAAGTCCTGTTGACCAGCTGTTGGCTCTCCTGCTGCTGCCACCACATACAGCCACCTATAGAACGACACACTGCCTCCTTGCAGTGCTACTACTATAGGTGATTGTCGTTAAGTGAATGTGGAGTGGAGAGAGCAAAATAGGTCAGGAATGTGCAAATATGTGTGAATATAGGCTACCATGATGATACACATGCAGGCTATCTGTTGTTTTAACCAAAGGCCAAACACATTGATCGCCTGTAAGCACAGAGGCAGGTTAATCAATTAGGAAGCTGTGTGGGCTCTCATCAAATACAGGCTTTGAAATAATTAGCTGGAAGATTTAACACCAGAGTTGTTTTGTTTTTTCTTTGTGTCTTGGCAACCACGTACAGTATGCCTTCCCTGTCACTGATAAAAATCTTATCTGAACTTCAGCCTCAAGCACACTGACATGCAAGCGCAATTTAACATTCAGAGAGAAACGTCTCAGTCCCGCCTGCTCTTTGCTCTGACAGCTTTCTCGTTTGCTAGTGTTAATTGAGAGTCAATTTGGAGCAGATGGCACAGTTAAAAGATGACCCATAATCCTCTCCCCGCAGGGGGGGTTTAGGGAAATGGGGGTGGGGAATGGTAAGAAGAGGCCTCTTGGTGATTTCACTCCGAGGTTGTGAAAGGAATACAGTACACTTCCCACAAAGCTTTGGAATTGCTTTCCACCTTAAATGCGTGTTCATGGGTGCCGTCTGAGGTAAAGCTGTTCATCAGCCACAGGGTGGGTCAGTGAGGTAAATCCTTTATTAGTCACTGCTCACAAGGTAGATAACTTAATGTGGTGTGCTGTGCACACCCACTTGTTTACATTATGTGTCCTTACACAACCTCAAGCATTTTCATACTGTCAATCAAAGCTGATGTATGAGATTGTCCCAAAACTGACAAAAGAAAAAGATTTCAGATTATAAAAATAGCTTTTAGATCTTAGATCTGAACAGATCTGATACTGCTGTTGGAGGAATGAACACCATTCAGTCAAAATGGTCATCATGGTGGAAAACACTGTCTAACCCATCAGTCCAAGATTTATCAGTCGGCTACATAGTCACACTCTTTCTAAAACTAACCATATGAAATGTAGCCTAATCATGTTTATGTGGCTTAACCTGTTAAATTCCATTTGGCCAACTTTTATGCAATAACAAAGAAATCAGCTATAGAGCATTAACACAAATAACTCCAACACACGCTCATCATAATCTTTCATTTTTGTTCTTTTCCACAAACAAACATACTACATTTCAGTTCTATTTTTGATAAAGCGGCAAACTGATTAGTATGAGTAACATTTTCTCCTGTTACAGTGTGTTAGTGTATATTTTGTATCTTTTAAAATTACATATTTGATAGTCACTAAACAATTAATCTAATAACTGGATTATTAAAGGAGATAAATGACAAGTAGTATTGCAGTTTTGATGTTCCATGTGTTCCATATAAAACAAAAATGCATCATCAGATTTCTTTTTGTTGTTGTTTGTTTGTAGCCTACTAAATTATTATTTTAGAGAATAAAGTTTCATCTATTTTATTCTGTAACTTGTTCATTATCGTCACCAGGATTCAGACATGGGAAGATTTCATTAAAAGAGGGACTGATGCTGTATGAGCGGCAATCAGCAACAGTTTTCACCTCCTGTTAAGATGGCACACTTCTCAGGACACTAATCCTTTTACAGAATTTAAACACTTGCCTTTGGAGAGACCAATCACAGCTTGACGCATTAATCAAAGACACCAATCAGCATCTTTGGGGAAGACACAAATCCCGCCCTCTGGTTCCTCTTCCCTGTTTGCAGACCTGTTTACCACTATCTACTTCTGTCTGGACTCTTTTTGCATGCCTGGGTGCATACATGTGTTTTTATCTGGTCTCATACACACTGTTGTAATAGTGACTGAGTTGGGTAATGTTCTGTTTCCTGTGTTTGTTGTAGTTGAACATTGCTGCCCATGACACTCACTAGAGCCAAAACATCAGACATCATAACACAGAGAAGGGGAGTTGTATTGCTATTTTATTATGTATAGTTTGTTTTTTATATTCTTATCCTATATGTTGTTATCATCACTGTGTAATGCTGCTGCTGCACTGTAATTTCCCAGCTTGGGATCAATAAAGTATATCTATCTATCTATCTATCTATCTATCTATCTATCTATCTATCTATCTATCTATCTATCTATCTATCTATCTATCTATCTATCTATCTATCTATCTATCTATCTATCTATCTATGATCAATGCAACTTGTTTAATTCTAATGTGTGAGGTGGAGAGGTGTGGTTGGTGTTTCTTTGCTTGTTTTACTAGTTTACGTAACATACAGATTCTGTTGTAATGTCTCTATCAAAACATATTTACAATTTGAACTTATTTTCCAGAAAATCCATACTGAATCTTATCACTCAATTCAATTTTTTTTTTTTTTTTTTGTGGTTAGTTTTTTGTACCATCCACATGTGAGAACATGTGAACTTGGTTTTAGATATTATCAGACACGTAAACAAGCATACAAATTCACATGAAGCATGCGTAAATGAAATAAATCCTTGTTTCAGTTACTCTTTTTTCAGTTTCCATGTTTTTGTTTCATTTTACATCACGATTATCCTCATAGCCAGACTGTCTTTATACATCTTGTGTGTTCACAGCTTTCCTATATTTTCCCCTGTATTTGCATCTATTTGTTTTGGCTTTGTTACCTCTTCATGATCTTGTGGACTGTAAAGACTTTTTAAAGGCAAACATCACCCCAGTAAGTTTCCAGAGGGTCTTTGTTCCAGACAACACAATGATCTCAGTTATTCTTAATGTGACTTAATAAGGTTTTGTGGACTACCGCTCAAACCCCAAAGGATAGATTTCCGAAGTGTCCCGTGTCCTTACATATATATATTTAGCTTAAAGCTCCTTACTCAGCAAGCTGCCGTAAGTTCAAGTTCAACTGCCTAAATAAATCACACTTGAATGGACACAATAATCACTTAATTTCCGTTTTTATATGACATATAGTTTATCAGAAGCAAAGTTTGTCCCAACACCAGTGGAACATAGTTGCACAGGAGGTCACTGAGTTCGCTCTGCAGCATGTGTCTGGCTATTTGCAGCCTGACAGATAGTTTGTCTACTGAATACACTCTAAAAGGTCAACTACAGTGGTGAACATGTATGATCTTCTTTATCTTTGTTTAGAAGTTATTATCATATGCTCAAAAGGAGCTGATTATTGCAGCACAGAACTCAGTGTGTAGCAATCAGTAGGTCAATACCTGACCAGTACCTGACCTACTGATTGCTACACTGTTTTGAGGCTACTTTATCTATTTTCTTTTATTTTACTTTTTTATTCTTCTTTGGTCCCTCTTTTACTTCTGTGTCTTTTGTTTGTCTTGTCTTTTTGTTTTTATGCTGTTCTTTTTTCTTTTCCTTATTTTAAATGTTTTGTCTTTATGTAAAGCACATTGAGTTGCCTTGGTATGAAATGCGCTATATAAATAAAGATGCCTTGCCTTGCCTTACTCTTAAAGCAGTGTTTAGATTTAGTATTACAATTAATCCATTTTATCCCATGTGATAAAACAATGCAGGCAGACTGACAATCTGATCAGATAGCTCCTTGTTGTGTGAAGGGGAAATGGTCTAAACCTGGGTAGTTTACAGTTTATCTGTGGGTTCTAGTGGCTTTGGATGAATTCACATATGTGGACAAATGTGTAAATGTGTCCATCCTGAAAGATTTTATAAGGGCTGCTGACAATGAATGTCTCTCTGTCATGTGTCTCACTGTGCGAGTGTGTGTGGGAGAGGACAGGAGAATAAGACAAAAAGCAGGCCTGTTTGCAACAGGACAGTGCACAAACACTGCTAGTTTTAATTACGTCACAGACAAGTGGCTGTAAAAGGCAGGAAAATGTGGATTACATCATTCAGTCACAGTGTATCCACAGAGAGCCTGTTATCAGCACAGCGCTGGCGTGAATGTGCTCTCAATGCAAATAGCACAGCAGCCTCACATGCCCTCTGTTAACTTGTCTGCAGAAGATGAAAGATTACTGATATGGTGGTTCAACAGTGCTCTCCCTGTCGAACACAGCAACATGTGTTGTTGTATAGACTCTCATTGATCAGAAGCAAACCAAAGGAGAATACACATTTGCTAAATAAATGAAAAGACACAACACTTTTGGAAATGCACTTGTTTTCTTGGCAAAAACACAGGAAGCAGTGGGAACAGGACTGACTGACTGACTGACTGAATATTTGAATGACTGACTATTGCCATCATCACTGCTTGATTCTTAAAATGAAACAGATCAAGCTGTTTATACAAGTTGAAGTATCTGCAGCCTTAAGAGTTGCCAACTTGTCACTAGATTTAAAGACATTTTTTTTCCCTAAAAAGCGCCAACAAACCTGGACAAACCTTAACCACTCTCTGTAGGTCGCCTCCAACAATCCAGAATTACCAGACCTTTGATTATAAGCCTGTCTGTTGAAAATGAAGTGTTTATTGTTTTAACTGGAATAGACCACTGCCAGTCTCATAAATACAGATTCTAACATGCAGGGTTTCACATGTCACAAATCTTAGGAACTGATCCTGTCAACTTGCGGGGACCGAGGATGAGGCTAAACGCTGTGTTGGCTAGAAGCTAAACAACAAATAACTACAGTAACCGCTATCATACAACCCCTCTTGTAGATTTTGATTGCAATAAACTCTTTGACATCCCTCCCACCCCCCATTTTATTTTATTTTACAACTCTTACTCAACAGACTGCCACATTTGGAAACTCATACAGTACATGCACAATCATGTACCCAGTGCAATGTGTGCGACGGTGTTGACAGGAAGAAGATTACAGACAACACAACACCCCCCCAGAGTTTATGGCACCAGCAGCATTTTTTAAATACTCTGATCTTATATACACTGTGGAGACAGACAGAAAGTAGAAAAGCCATGCATTTTAAAAGCAATAAACACAGAAGCTTGGACAAAGTGTCTGAGCCGTCCGACGAGCAGAGACAAAGAGGCACACAATCCAGCTCCTATACCTGTCATGCCAAACCAATTACCCTTCAAATGGGTGTGTGTTTTAAGCACACATAAGCACAGAGAAGAGAAGTGAATGTGAATGTGAATGTGACACATGTCAGTTCTTTTCTGTCCTCAAGTGCACTGACTGACTCCCTGGTGCAGCCATTTACCAGGTTTTTGACACAGTTTGTTTAAAAACTACATAACAGGGCCTGGCTCTTTTAGGAAGTAGGAGAATGAATGAACCATATACACCAAGTAAAAACCACGGGGACAGCTCTGACAGTATCTATCCACAGACAGACAGACTGACTGACTGACTCAATGCGTCTCTGTGGCAGTTTCTGCTTTAGGTGTCTCCAGGATCACATATTTTCATGATGACACACACGCACACAGACTCATTAGGTGTAAACAATATCAGCTTCAGTCTTTCCCTTTAACACTCTGCACATTTTCTTTACTGTTCTTTAATTAATAAAATGTACATTTATTTTCCATTCGATATTCATATTACATGTTTTATTTGGTAGGCTATTATAGGCCTATTACTTTAAAATTGTATACTTTGTTCCACTTGCCTTGCTTTCCTGCCTGTGTTTGTAAAGCACTAACAGTGTGTTACCACTGGTATGTGCTATCGCCAGCCCTTTTGATATAAATAAACTTGTATATGTAAATGTGGCAATAATAACAATTCAGCAATCACAAGTCAACATTATCTGCTGTGTGTGCATGACATGAGCCACTACAGGCCAGTCTTATCTAGTCTAATGTATCTTTTTAACATTATCCAGATTATCTAGACTGGAATTTTGCCTTTCCATGCTCATGGATACCTCAGTTTCTCTCACGTGACTTTTTCTTTTATACTTGTATGTTCATGTTTATTTTTGTCTTAAGGCAGGGGATGAATTAGTACCCAGTCGGCTTGACTCATGTGCTGGAATGTATAGGGTATAATTGACTTTTGGGGGAAAATGCCGGTGGCTCCTCTGGTCCTCTTCTCCTCTTAACTTTATTATTTACCATTACAAACCTGGATCCACCCTTGTTTGTTTTTTTAAGGTTTCATCCGAATGCTCAGCTATGAATATCAAATGACATCATACAAATCGAATGCAAAGTGCCAGTGTCACATGATTCTACAGATATGAAAAATACATAATCAATAGAGCAAATTAGCTGCAATTCAACAAATGTTTCTGCACAAGCCCTTCGCACCATAACCCTGCTTATCATATGTAGGTCAAAGGTGACAGTGGTGACACTACTGTCTATGAATGAGGCTGCCCTGTGTTTGACTTCCCTCATCATTGGACTTTAGAGCTTCTTGGCTGTGTGGATAAAGACAACATAACAAATCATATCAGTAACTCACACAAATTGTGCAGGAGGCGTCTGGTGGATAGACAGACTGATACTGTTGCTCAGCAGACACAAGACTTAAGTCTTCAAAGCCGCCAGATGCCAGCATCCAATTTGACAGAAATGGCCTCTGTGAGACTAAGTGAAGAGGAATGTATGGTATGGGAGGAACTCTGCGGTATGTTGTATAAGCCTGGTAACTGTTTGTTAGGCGGCGCACAAGGCTGCAGTCAACAGGTCGTTCTTGGGAGACAGGTTTTAATGAAAAGTATAATCATACGCCCATTCACCCAGCCTTTGTATAGCAAATAATTCATGCATGATCTATTCCAGTTTGCATTGCAAAATTGGCTTATGAGCAATTCCTGTGTAGTCATTAAGACTTACTCAGCAGTTATTACTGTAATAAACAGACAGCTCACGTGCTGTAGTTTATAAAGGTTATTTCAAGGTCTGTCACACTTATATTACTAAATATTATCCTAGTGATTCAGCTTGATCTCACTTACATCTCAATTTTGCTCACAGTATACTGTGTACTGTCATTTACAAGTGCTCATTTTTCATTTTTGATCAATTCATATAACAGTAAGTTGAGAACTGATAATTACGGTATCTATTTAGGTATAAATTTAGGGTGGAAGATGAATCTTACGTAGTACAGTGAGAAATGTTAGTTCATTTTTATTTTTAATATTGGTGAATATTGGTTTATTCTTTGTACTGGGAGTTTGAGCAGTGTGAGATTTGAACACAGGAGGAACTAAAGTCAAGAAATATGACGTTTCTATGTGTTTCCAGCTGCCTGATCATCTGAGAACATTTGTGGCTGTTAAATGCTGCACTGTATTGACCCATGACTGTATTTGGCTGTTTGTTACTGTCCAATACCAAAGTATTGGACATGTTGTAAACTTCGTTTTTTTGTTGTTGTTTTTTTACTTTTCAGGTTTTCACTCGCACAGCTAAGATGGCTGAAGCTTCAAAGAGCTGAGGGGAACTAAAAGTGGTGTTGATAACGCTCCGTAAGTTTCTCACATTGAGTGTTACCTTTCACATAATATGTAGTTATTTGATCAATTGTTGACATAAAAACTAATGATTAGACTGAGCAAAGTCAAAATAAAAAAAAATTACATTACAATTTTCATTTAAACCTGCTGGAATACATCAGTCGTGACAATTAGGTCCCATACGATTAGTAAAAACCCTTGCATAACTCTCCATTCAAGTATTACCCAAAAAGTATAGACTTTCCTTACCCATCCCTATCATCTTCCCCTCTGGAGGTTGGTGGAGGGGCCGTAACTCTCTCCACCCTCCCCTCTGGAGGATGGAGAGAATGTGGAAGCCATGTGCTGGTATCTTTTCAAAGTTAATCATCCTCACAAACCAAAATTGATCAAGTCTTACTGGCCTGGATTTGAATAACATTCACTTCCATAAAGACAAGATAGCAGATGACCAATAGATGTTGTGCTCGTTTTGCTATTTCATAGTGAGCGAAGGCCACAGCAACTTTATTCATTTCTTGATATGCTGACCCACTGTCAAGTCAAACTGAAATCTAAATTATCTAAAACTCCAACCATGAGGCATGTGTGAAGTGGAGAAAAAAGGAATAATGAACAAATGTCAAATATCCATGAGCTGCTGAGCGAGCCGAAAGGAAGCAGCAGTGCTGCGCTGCACCAACCACAAAAAAGCAGCGCACAGCGTCAAAGTGGAAGCAGACCAGGTGACATGACATGAGGGGAGGAGCCAATCTGCTCACCTGTTTGTGTGAACCTGTGTGATATCTGTTGAATTAATGTGGTTGGTTGTCTGGTGTGAACTTTAAAAGCCATGACAGTGAGTAGTATGTTGTTTAATATAAGTGGAATACAACACTTTGGAGTTTCACATTATTCGCAAATATGTGTATTTTCCTGTTCACATTTTTTTCATGTTTATTTATTCTAATGAAATTAATCTTTTTATATATATATATACTTGTTTTTATTTGAGGGATGCCTCACCAGACCGCGCAGAATATGAATACATATTCAAGCAGTTCAATACATGTACCATACAATTATAATTACATTCAGCCAATGAAAGCTTCGATTTGAGAAAAAGTTCTGGTTTTAAATGAAATTAATCTAATGGTACTAATGAAAGACAGCTAATTCCATTCATCAGTCATTTAAACTGCACCTACAAATAAAAGAAGAAAAATGATGAACTGATCTATCATGTGGAAAAGCCTCGCAGATTCTTAAGGACATAGAAGGAAAGGAAGGGAAGACATGACTTGACAGCCACTGGCCATGAAGCAAATCATTTTGATAAGAAAAGCACAGGCCTCTTTGACTCTGCTCATTCACAATTTAGCTTCAAACCTTTCCCCATGAGGACTGTGTTTCCCAGTATAGGTTCCCATATGTGTTTGGAAAAGGTTCAGTCAGATACAGTCTGCAAACCCCCCACACACATTTGTATTTCACAATCTCAACCTCATATTTGACTTTTTTTGTGACACAGCATCACATGTCACCCGTAAGTTGACAAATCAGTTTTCAAACAAACTGTCAAGTAGCCTTTCAGTAGACCCAGACGTCCTGCGGTCCCTCAGAGAAACCCAGTGACGCCTCATGACGGCTACAAGGACAGGAAAACACTCTCGCTTAAAGTTTTCGAGACAAAGAGCCACAGTGTGTTTAGCATGTTTCGACTGCTGGGAGTCAGGCCACGAGATGAGCCGGACACCCTGGCAGCTCATATGACCAGAGATGTGTGGCTTTAAAACAGAATGAGGTATTCATAACCGCTCTACCTCCTCACATGGAGCGAGCTGAGCTGAGCTGAGCAGTGTGTGTGTGAGAGTGTTGGTGTAAACCTCCATCTACAAATATCCTACATCCACACACAGTGAGATTGACGCCTATAGAAAGACCTGTGTTCTTAAATTATAGACAGAAATAATATGAAGGTTTTTTTTTTTAATGATAAACATCTTGAATAAACCCTGCTACTCTGTCTCCTATTCTGTTCATCAGATCACTGTAAAACTTTGAATTATTGACTGAAAATGACAGTTAGGGTTGCACACACTGCTTTAGATGGTGTTTAGTTCAAGGAGAGACACTACAGGCAAAAACACTGTTTTTTCATGCACTGATCAATTTTGAGATTTTGGGCTATTTTTCCTCCTTAATATGTATTTTTTCAGAAAAGACAAAAGAAATGGCAGAAAATCCACATTAAGGTGGTTATTTTACTTCATTTTGTCTCTTTCGTCAGTAGATTTCTCCTAAATTCACCAAAAGTTAACATGCTACTGTGACATACTGTGCTGTGCCTGTTGTCTGACCCCTCAGGTATCATTGTAAAGCTCTCTCACTCCTGAACAATGATGTAGGCTCCAAACATTGCCATCTCCTCTGTCGTAAAAGTATGATTTACATTAACAATCTATGGAATTTTACAGTACAAGTCTTTAAAGGCTGTTTTCTCAAACTGAGTTTTTCCTGAACCCGAAATCTCCACTTCAGCAGCACCTACAGACACCAAACCTTCCAGTTTCATTCCTGTCTATTATCATATGTTCTGAAGGTTTTTACAGAGGGGATTGTTGATATATTATTCAAAGCCTGATTTATACAACATTTTATCCCTAAAAACATGACGAAATTGGATTTTTTTTTTTTAGGGCTGGTGACAGTATTTTCTCATTTACAGAGTGATAAAAAGAGATATCCAAAATCCCCTCTGTAAAAACTTTCTAATATGTCAACAAAATAAAAGATGAATTTTAAAAGGGGCTTTATCCATTTTTCAGATTTCGGTTCTGGAAATGTATGCAAATTAGCACATATTTCATCAGATATTATCTCGTTTACATATTTAAACATAAAATTTGACAAAACTTGTAACACAAAAAATATTTGTCTTAATGTAAGTGATAAACTTGGGAAGTTTCATAGTGATATCTGTTATTTAATTTTTTTTACCCTATTCACCTGTAGTGTCTCCCCTCAAGTTCAATCCTCCTGCCTCCTCCACTCTCAGTGCTTTCTCACCTGCTCCTTGTAATCTTCAGGTGTTTTCAGCAACCAATCAGATTCAACCAGCTCATGATACTGTCAAACTTTAGATTCTCTTCTCTTCTCTCAAAATTTTCCCATTCCTGTTTTGTACTTGCAAAGTTTTTTTGTTTAGTCAGAATTAAGTTTCCAGTAACAGTAATGCATGGGATGCCAAATAGTCAAATATCACATGCACTGTCTTAGCCAGAGTAATTGTGGATTTTTATCTTAGAAATAATTTCCGAAACAAATTATAAAGAAATGAATAAGGTCATGCGTGTTAATGCTAACAAATAGGCTTGAGTATGTTTATTCATTATTGATCTCAGTAACTACTCTAAACACATGATCCATTTATTTTCCTGGGGCTTTTGAACACATCTCATGACCTGCCTCAGAGAATAAATCCTGCAAACTCACACAGTAATAAAGCTACAAAACCAAAAGACAAACAGAACACACACCTCACAATATACAATACTCTCTTCTCCCTATGATTAGGCTATTTCCCTTCCCACCTGTACCTCTTGACTCCACATCCACATTCCTCCTCCACTTGGGACACCTCCCCATAATCCCTATAAGCCTTTATAATGCCCCGCACACAGAGAGAGAGAGTGAGAGAGGAAGTGGAGAGTGGAGAGTCTCGGCTTAATGGCCTCTCAAGCCGATTACAGGCCAGCCACATTTCACCAATGGCACAGTAAAGGCCTCGGCCTCAGCTTACACTGTCAAATCAGCAGCAGGCGCATAGGAAAGGGAGGTCATCCATATGGCAGCAGCAATTATTCTGACTGGGACTGCTGATGATTCAACAACGTTTCCTTTTTCACACCGGTTTTTAAAAGGGAGTGTGTATCTGCCACTAGAGGGCGGCATCAGTGTGCATTATTACACAACTGCCCCGACTGGAGAAAGTATGTTAGTTGGCCAGTGCGTCAGTCTGTCACAGTGGATTAAGACGCAGCATGTTGCCTTTGCTCAGGATTAACAAACTAGCCTGTACTAATGTTTCCACTCCAGAGACTCGGACTCCCCAAATCTGTTTGTTGTTTCTGTGATTCCTTTGAACTGGAGAGTGATTTAAAACTGTCAAAGGAACAGTTAGTTTTTAAATTGAACAAGAGGCTGAAGGTCATTTAGAAAATATGGAGTAACCAGTAAGGCTTTGTTAATGTGTGTAAAATGTGACCATCAAGCTTTTTTGATTGTGTCAAAGTGTCTGATGCCCTATGGTGTCATCAATAGCCTATCAGAGAGATACTTACATACAGACTGACGGGAATGTATGAACTTTATTGCTTTTTTATATTCACCTCAT